>NC_134825.1:42326424-42646604 GCF_004210375.1 Tachypleus tridentatus | reverse complement strand
ACTAAAGACAGTAACTCAATTGTTAATATATTTATCACGAAACTGCACAATGGGGTATTTAGGTTTTGTTCCCCAAGAAGGATTAAATACTGGATCTTAGAGTTATAAATGCTCATATTAACATCAAGAAGATGCCACAATAGAGGGGAGGGGTTGATACCATCAAAGATGACAAGATCATAGATAAAAACAATTTCCACCAGAGGTGCCACACACACGTGTGCGTGTTTCTAGGAATGGGAGGGAGGTTTATTCATCTATGATGACAAGATCATAATATAAAGCTATACCAGCAGAGGTCATGCTAGCTATTAGGAACGAGTTGCAAGGCCGCCATGACAAGTGGCCATAATGGTTACTCTAACACTTTAACATTCCAAGAATGCTGCCACAGTGGGAAGAAGGTTGACATATCAACAAAGATGACAATTTCATAGTTTAACGTTTTGCCCCCAGAGGGCAGGACGTTAGGGAAGTGAAACCAGCCGCCATGATAGGCGATCATGACATCATATTTCAACAAAGTATCACTACAGAGTGCAACTAACTTATGGATGGCTGAAATTATGGCTCGATACTTGACAGGTGGTAATAATGAATGATTACATAATAGAACCATAAAAATTGAGAATGTATTTCTAGACTGCCATGACAGGTGGCCAGGAGACATATAATGTTTGTCTCGCTTTATTTGCTTCTTGAAATTGAATTTCTTAGTTGCATTTTGAAATCAACAATTAAAGTAGTATAATGTTTAAATTTAAAGAAATTGTTTGTTTTGAATTTCGCTCAAAGCTACTTGAGAGCTATCTACGCTAGCCGCCCCTAATTTAGCAGTGTAAGACTAAAGGGAAAGCAGCTAGTCGTCACCACCCATCGCTAACTCTTGGGCTACTCTGTTACCAACGAATAGTGGGATTGACCGTAACATAAAACACTCCCACGGCTGAAAGGACGATCATGATTGGCACAACCGGCATTCAAACCCACGACCCTCAAATTACGAGTCGAACGCCTTAACCAACCTGACCATGTCGGGCCTTTTAAAGAAATATAAGCCTTTTCTGGATAAAGGGCTGGATGTGGCCGAAAAGATAGATACCCTTCAGGATGCAGATCTCGAGACACAAGTTTCAAACTTTTGCGTCTTTATGATCGCTGAATACTCTCTGCACTTTCACCTGTGATATGACATTCGTTCTTGTTGTTCAGTTCAAAACTTACCAAAGTCCTCATAATGGTGGGTGTTTTACTCACTGATCGCTTTTTCTTTATTTATTAATTGTAAATTAAGTTTGTTAAGGATAACAATGCGAATACATAATTTCTGGTCAATAATAGTGCCAAGGCTCGTATTTTTATTCATTTATTTATTCACAATAACCGTTCACCAATATCATTCTAATATGCCTTGTGTATTAGAAAAATGATATGGACCTGAAAAAAAGTTGTTGTCTTTTCTGCAGTCTGCTTCAGACCGAAAAAAATAAATGATATATTTAGGCAGCTCTTTAAATTTTATACCTTACATTTCAGTTTTAACACACTGAAAGCAAGGAAAATCTTAAATTTCGTAAGAATGTTAAACACACCAGAATCTTACTATTGCGATTCAAAACATTTCTCTTGAAAAAACAACAAACAACCTGATACGAAGTTTTAATTCAAAAATAATGAAAGGACGACAAAGTTGTCCCCAGAACTGGTATCAAGTTTGTGAACTATCATTTGAAGTTTTGATATTTATCAGGTTCTAAGAAACAAGTATCAAGTATAATGATCACAACTATCGTGCTCCCGAGATAGCAACTGAAAATCATTATATTTCTAAACGATACATCCTTCTGTTACTCCTCACAATTTGTGCCAGATGACTGGAAGTAATTTTTCTAGGATATATAAGCAATCACCTTACAAAAAACAACGCAAAACAGTTCTTTAGTTTGTTTTCTTTCTCACACAGATAAGATGATCGTAGCAACAAGAATATCAATCTTGGTATAAAAAGAAATCAAAATATCTGAAAGAAAACAATTATATAGAAAACGATACTTTTGTGTATCCTGTTAAAACAGGATTACCGAAACGTTCAGCAGCGTTCCTTAACTCATAGGAGAGTTGCCATCTTTTCCTGAGTAAAGTGATATCAAAGGAAAATATCTTAAACTTTAAATATCGTATTCAACGTTTATAAATAATTGTAGAGAGTAGAACTTATGGGTATAAGAGTTCTTGAAGTTTTTAGTTAGGATACTTCAGTTTTCTAACAGCGTTAAGAAAGTTAGTTGCAACATATAAGTATGCTTGAAATCATAAACAACTTTACTACTGACTCGGAAAAGGGAGTGGCAATACATAATCACGATATATGATGTTTTATGTGCACTATACACATGTTACATATACAGTGTATACCGTGTGTTTGTGTTTTTCTTATAGCAAAGCCACATTGGGCTATCTGCTGAGCCCACCGACGGGAATCGAACCCCTGATTTTAGCGTTGTAAATCCATAGGCTTGCCGCTGTTCTAGCGGGGGCAGAGTGTATACCGTGATGACGAGAAAACCCACTTGTAGAGAAAAATGTATACGTAAAAACGGCTGGTATGTGTTGAGAAAATTTTTTATATAGAGAAGCGAACATCTTCAGGTTCACAGAGATGACCGAAGAAGGTCGAAACATTGTTCGCTCCTCTACATAAAAAATTTTCTCAACCCATACCAGCCGTTTTTACATATATAGAGTGTATATCGAAATTAAGCATTAAAAGATACTGATAATATTAAAATTGTTTAACTTATATTATTCTCGTTGTTTTTAACGCAAAGCTACACAATGGGCTATCCACGCTCTGCCCATTTTGAGGAATTGAAATCTTGATTTTAACATCGGAAGTCCGTCAACATTTACGAAATGTGAACAAAAGATCGCTACAAAAACGTTATAGTAGCTCACTGGGTTTTTATTTCTTTTGTCAGACTTTTCTTCTGTCAGACGTTCTGCTGTTCTTGATATTTGTTTTAATGCAATAGCTCTCCACGGAGAGGGATCGAATCCTGGATAGTTGCATAGTAAGTGTGAAGACATACCGGTAACACAAATTTACATTTTTAGCAAATATTGTATCGCTTGTTCAAGGTTAGTGATCGTTCATTTGCTTAGTTTTATCGTAATACTTTCAAAAGTATATAGATTTCACTTAGCGTCAGACTTAGTCAACGTAATTTTTCGTTGTCATTTTCATGTATAAAAAAACAGTGGCTGTAGAGCTACCAACGAACGTTAAAGCTTCGTATTATCACAGTCATGCTGAAATTTTACTGTTTTCAAAAATTAGAACCATGTAGAGCAATTTTTTGCACATATTTTCAAAACAAATTGTAAATGTGAAAGTTCGTAGTAACGACTTTACATTTTAGTAGAGGCCCTGCATGGCCAAGCGTGTTAAGGCGTTCGATTCGTAATCTGAGGGTCGCGGTTTCGAATCCCGGTCGTATCAATCTTGCTCGCCCTTTCAGCCGTGGGGGTGTTTTATGTTACGGTCGATCCCACTGTTCGTTGGTAAAAGAGTAAACCAAGAGTTGGCGGTGGGTGGTGATGACTAGCTGCCCTCCCTCTAGTCTTACACTGCTAAATTAGGGACGGCTAGCGCAGATAGCCCTCGAGTAGCTTTGCGCGAAATTCAAAACAAACAAACATTTTAGTTGTTTACGTTCTTTATCCAATCAAATGCGACATTTCTTTGAATACCTAGACACACACTTCACCTACCAACAAGTTCGACGGTGTATTTATATCAAATTAATTTTCTGACATAAGATATTTTAAATTATGCTAACTGCAGGTTCCCACAAGTATAAAAGATATTTTGAAGAAATTATTGAAGAAAAGAAATATTCTTTTATATTTTTCTCTTTGTATGATTGTTACACAGAGTTGGTTTGGTTTGTTTTGAATTTCGCGCAAAGCTACACTGGGGCTATTTGTGCTAGCCGTCCCTAATTTAGCAGTGTAAGACTAGAGGGAAAGCAGCTAGCCATCACCACGAACTCTTGGGCTACTCTCTTACCAATCAATAGTGGGATTGACCGCACATTATAACGCCCCCACGGCTGAAAGGGCGAACATGTTTGGAATGAAGGGAATTCGAACCCTCGACTCGGATTACGAGTCGAGTGCCATAACCACCTGGCCATGCCGGACCAAAACAGTTAGGACTTTTAGGTCTGTTTTTTGATAAATATGTGATACATAAAGCTGTGTACTAATAATGAAAGTTATATATGTATTCAGGAGAATTGTGGAATTCGTGTATGTGAAAGGTCTTTAAAGACTTATCATTATGACGCAAACCGAAACGTTCTTTTCCGATACCCCTGTGAGTGATCCATGAAATAACACGAAATCTTTTGGAATAATGGCATTTTACGTCGAATCGCAACCTCCAAAATTTGCCTCTACACAGAACAGTACGTAAGAACTTTAACGTATAAAATTATATTACGAGTCGAGTGCCTTAACCACCTGGCTATGCAGTGCCATTTTACACAGAGTCAACAGCATCAGAAAGGAGAGAAAGAAACATTATTGTTATCTTTCATTATCGAACACCGACTTTAGTCTTTGCTGTTTTCTTTTTTTTACATTTCAAACATACAATATCTAGCTTACAATAAGTTATGAAACATATTTTATCTCTTTCCAGGAATAAATCCATAACTTCGTAATCATTAATAAAAGCTAAATTACAAAGACGTAAACGTTTATTTTTCTTGCTGACCACTGGCGGGGTTTCTCAATAAAACAAATGTAAGGTTAAATTATAACTCGAAATTGATAGAGACTGACATATCCAAACCAGTATTAATGACCAGTTTCCAGTTTCATCTTTTTTTTTTTTTTGATCTCGTTAAGTTAATCTAAATAATATTAAAAACTGATAAAATACTAAAGTAAAGTCACAATTCTTTGATAAATTGTTTAGGCAGAGTATTCATAATGAAACTTTGTAGAATGGACGGCAACTGCTTGTTATGGAGACACAAGTGTGGTGGACGACGAAGACGAAAGGCGGAAGACTTTTGAAACGTCGTCCTCTACACTTGTGTCTCCACAACAGGCAGTTGCCGTCCATTTTTTCAAAGTTTTATAAAGTCAGTATTGTTCGCGAGCTTTGTTGTTTCCTGAATTATAAAATATAGGTATTTTCCCTCTGATTTTTCGATAAACTTTTAAGTTCTGTCTACAATGAAATTTCAAAAATTATGTAGATGTATATATACAGAGCTCAAAGTACGTGCATCTTAAAAATAACTCAAAAGCGTAGTTTTCACAGTTTGATTGTACAGACATCCACAGGTATTGTGTCCAGTAAATTTTCAGTAAATCTTCGTATGAAATATCATGGATAACCATTTCATTATCCAACTGTTGAAACATGCGACGGTTCAACGAAAGACATAATTGCAAACATTAAATTGTTGAGATCATATCCTGTTGGTTTCATTTCCAGGTGGGATTTTTTTTGATTATGTTATGTATTTTTGCCTGGGGATTTAGATCTGTAACTAGAAACCACATTTTACTTTCCACAGCTGAGGTTCGTTGCTACCAGTACCTTTCTAGATGGTTCTGGTGTCCCAACTTGACCTGATCTGTGTTTTGCAATGAATATCACAGTTTCAGGAATTCTAAATTTTCAATCTGAAAACCCTTTTATGATCTGAGTGTATGAATATTTTGTTTCGGACAAAGTTGTTATGTACTTTTCTCAAAAGTAATTTCAGACGTCAGACCATTTATATAACGCCAAACAATGTCAGAAAGCACATTTCTATGTTATATTGACTGTATTTGTATAATTAAAATAACTTAAATCTATACGATTTGCATTCCTTTAGGTTTTTTGTGATAGCAACATATTTTTTTATCAGTTCATTCAATTGGCAAAATGTGTTAGGCACAATACTCCAAATACGAAAAACATTGTAATTGTATGATTTCGTATTTTTTAAAACTAGTTGGCTTCAAAAAAAGTTAATGTTGGATTTATTTTACTAAACAACTGTTTTTTTTAAAGCAAACCACTACTTAAAATATATAAAGTTTATGGTTTGAATCCCATTTCTACCAACATATCCTGAAAACTCAATTGGAAGCACATATTAAATTCGAGGTATTAATACTAAAATAATCCAATAAAATATCAGTGTAAAGTAGTATTAAATTCTGGTATATAAAATAAAGCTTTAATTTGCGTTCATATAGATGTATTCCTAATTTGAAAGTATTGAGAACAAAAGGTTAAAGTTATTATAAGCAGATATATGCAATCACAATAAATTATCTAACACACATTTCTTACTTGGTTGTATCACACGTCAACAAGTTTATGTTCTTCATGACGGGATCAGAACCTAAATTCACTTGACACACACAGATATCAAAGCTAAATACGATCTCTCCATTTCAGTCTATTTTAGACGTAACAACGAGAGACAAAAACTTCTCTAGATCTTTCTGTAAATTGTCTTTTTATATTTATAGTCATTCAACTTGTCTGTCAACCGTGTTTAATTCATTAACTTAAATACTGTATATTCCATATAATATGGCCCGGCATGGCCAAGCGTGTTAAGGCGTGCAACTCGTAATCTGAGGGTCGCGGGTTCGCATCTCGGTCGCGCCAAACATGCTTGCCCTTTCAGCCGTGGGGGCGTTATAATGTGACTGTCAATTCCACTATTCGTTGGTAAAAGAGTAGCCTAAGAGTTGGCGGTGGGTGGTGATGACTAACTGCTTTCCCTCTAGTCTTACACTGCTAAATTAGGGACGGCTAGCACAGATAGCCCTCGAGTAGCTTTGTGCGAAATTCAAAAACAAACAAACAAATTCCATATAATTTAATTTAAATGAATATCTCACATCAGAATTGCAAACAATAAGTTAATATGAAATGATGAAGATTCTTATCAAATGCAAATTATTTATCGGGATTTAGATCAGTTTTGGGATCCGGAAAAAGTCAGGTTTGATGCTCCACCTATTCCACCCATCTCCACTTGTATTTTAGTAACAGTGTTAGATACTAAACATTATATAACTGAGTACGTTGTTGTCAGTGTCATGATTACAATACTCCTATTAGGGCCATGTCCGTTTATGTTCAACGTTTACCATTTGCTTCACATGGTATGTTATGAGTTTCACATATCATAAACAGTCCTACATAATCCAGTGCTTACTCATTTTGTAATACATCTGGTATGTATTGACATAAGTACCCTTTTTAGTACATAACATGCACACTACACAAATGATGTTAAGTAAGTCTAGTAGTAGATGGCTGATTGTTATGTTTACAGTACATATTTAATGTTAAGACTCATTTTTATCATATATGATACAGCGATCAAGTGAACATAAAAAATAATTTGTACGTAAGTTTTTTTCCAGAAGTAAGTGAATGATCTGTTTAGAAGTGTGTCATAGAGTGGTTGTATATTTGTGTAGTTATGTAAGACATGTGAGCTTGTTGTTTGTGAGACTTTATACGTACTGGTGAGAACTACATTTTGTAATGTTTATAGTTTAGTTTTGGTTTGTTCTTTGTGCTACGTTAATCCATGTCGAGTGGACATATTCGACTATCGGCCATTAATTCTGTTTGTAGATTTTTATTATGTTTTCGAGTGATGTACCTGTATTCTTTCCAGATAGACCTCAAACCTGATTCTCTCGTTTCAAACTTTAGTTTGTATTATTGTTTATGTGTGTTATCCATGTTGATTTTGTATCATAGGTGAACTCTAGAAATTTGGCTGATGTAGTAGTTTGGAAGAGAGTTCCATGTAGATGGATTTGGAATTATGTTTAAGATGTTTATTTATTTTTGTAGCCACTACATTTTTGTTTTTTGCAAAATTATCTGATCAAAAACATCTCAGATGTAAAAAAATGATGTGGCAAAAAAAAAAGAAGTGAGCATGTGACGTAAAGAAATGAAATCAAAACTGGTGGTAAAATTGGTAACTATTCTTATAGCATTGATAATTATTTTACAGCAAATATTCATTTATTAGTTAGTTAGGTCACGTTTTGTTTTTAGTTGTTGTTCAGCGTGGGACATGATGATGCGTAAAAGAAAACATTAGGCTTAGCTCACTAATATTCGGGTAGGGTATATTTGCTGAAGCGATGTGATAGTTTGGATTATCGCAGTACAAGCCTCATATAGTGGAAAGTTGCTAAACTATCCCCCCTATTAATAATATACAATGTGTCATGAAGGTTGTTTGGGCCGTCAGACCAACTGCCTTGTGTCTTGGCTTTATTTCTTTATTCTGTTTTAATATTTAATACAGATTACAAGTTTGTGGTTGCCATGGGTGGCGCGTGGAAACTATTCCAAATTTCTACATTATTCGCAAATTGTAAAACAAAAGAGGAACTTCAAACAATCAATGGCACGTGAGACAACCTCATCAGGAGTAGAAACTCTGAGTAGGTGAGAATGTCGGGTTAAACCTTATTTGGTTTGTACTGAATTTCGCTCAAAGCTACTCAAGGGCTATTTGCACCAGCTGTCTCTCATGTACAGTGTTAGACTAGAGAAGAGGCGGCTAGTCAGCATCACCAAGCACCAACTCCTTTACCAATGAATAGCAGGATTGATTGAAACATGTTCAGTGAGGGGATGAGAATCCGCTATCCTCAACTTGGTAGTCAAGCGCTTTAATCATGAGACCATGCGAGGTCGTAAACTTTGATTTAAAATATATTATTCAACTTGGATGCAAGTTTCCTAAATTTTAGTTTTTAAGGTTTTTTTAGGTGTTTAAGGTTGAAACTAAAATTTAAAGTTATAGAAATGCACATGGGAATTCTTAATTTACATTCTGCTGTCGTATAAATGTGTGTGTGTGGAAAACGTGTGAAATAAAAAAAACAACAACAACAAAACTTTTAAACACTAGTGTAGTAACATTTGCCTGCAAACACTTTTGAAGCTTCAAGTGTACAACTATTTCTGGAAAAGACGTCAAAATTGTTGACGTATAATGTCATGTCATGCCCTAAGGAATTCATGATAATTACTTTTGTTTGAAGCGTAAAGAGCGCTAATTGTTTTGCATTATAATTAAAGTCAAGAGAGGAATCGAAGCTTTTGTTTAATGTAGATAAGGAAGGAAATATAAAATTAAAGGTAAGACATGACTGTTTGAATAAATCATGTTGATTATCTGATTCTGTTGTCAGACCGCATTGTGAAACGTTTTGATTGACAATTCACTCCATAAGATGGGCGGAAAACTATTCGAAGGTACTAAAAACATTCCTTTTATACTGATGTAGAATATCAAAATAACAATCAACTGTGGAGTTGAATATCAGATTCTCATTTATGTTAGTTTTTAGAATGGGACGATACAACATAGCGGTTAAATCTCAGAGTTTATGGTTTGCAGCTCGTTGCTGTACAAATAAGTGATTCGGTTAGACAGGAGTAGCATAGCAGATTCTTTTGTCATTCCAATATAGGTTACGTATACACAGATAACCCTTTTTGTAATTGTGCATAAAAGTTTTAAAATAAACAAAATAATGTTAATATGTAATTAGTTAGTTAGTTATCACCATTAGATTCCACCTAGGAACATAGGGCCGCAATCGCTTGCGGATTTTTCAACAAGTATTAAGGTGAGTAGGTTGTTAGCCCACTGCACCGAGCCGTCCCTAATGTAGCAGTGTAAGACTAGAGGGAAGGCAGCTAGTCATCACCACCCACCGCCAACTCTTGGGCTACTCTTTTACCAACGAATAGTGGGATTCACCGTCACATTATAACGCCCCCACGGCTGGGAGGGCGAGCATGTTTGGCGCGACGCGGGCGCGAACCCGCGAATTACGAGTCGCACGCCTTACGCGCTTGGCCATGCCAGGTCTAATATATAATTACCACGTAAAAATACTAGTCTTAAATAGTTAGTTTATGTTATTTGACAATGCTAATGTTATAACAAGTGTTAAGCAAAACGCCTTTCTTTCTATATACGGCCCGACATGGCTAGGTGGGTTAAGACTCGTAATCTGACGATCACGGGTTCGAATCCCTGTCGCACCAAACATGCTCGCTTTTCAGCCGTGGGGTCGTTATAATATGACGTTCAATCCCACTATTCGTTAGTAAAAGAGTAGCCCAAGAGTTGGCGGTGGGTGGTGATGACTAGCTGCCTTCCCTCTAGTCTTACACTGCAAAATTAGGGACGGATAGCGCAGATAGCCCTCGCGTAGTTTTGCGCAATAATTAAAAACAAACAAACAATCCCTTCTGTATTTACGTTTTTAACGTATTTCTTGAAAATATTTTTTTTATAAATTTACTACTCATGCATTTTATAAGAAGAAATTATTTTAAAAAACCCAAAATTCAGAAGGTTACATAGTATGTATCAGTGTATATCTGACAATCATGCTCTGTAAGCTAAGATAAAGACGGTTATTTAAAAGTGACGATTGTATAAATGGGAAAGAGAATTTTTAAACACTAAAATCCAAACGATTCGGTTGCAGCATCCAACTTAACAAAGTTTTAACTGTAGCCAACTTGATTCAATGTTGCGAAAATCCAGTGTATAGTTTTACTATAGTGTGATCCTTTTCTTAAATAAGTTCGTCATATACTTTTATGAACGATAAATGAGTTACGATATGATTATTATATTAAATGAATCATTATCTACTTACACGTTACAGTGATACTGAAAATTAGATCTTTTTCAGACATGCAAGGTTTGTGGGTGAGTCTTTACCCTTCAACTTCCTATATTAAAAATAACCGACTGAAACATGTTGACTATGACATTTCAGATTATCAACCTAACGATAAGTAATTTAAGAGGGAAAATGTACCTAACAGATATGTATTAGGGTTAGGATTATTTTGTACTTCTTCTCGTAGTCTGAGGTATGTAACTAGTGCCATAATGTCACGTAATTATTAATATGAATTTGTTCGGCCAGACTATTCGGTCATATAAATAATGCCAGGAAACAATTTGGTATTTACCTCTGATATTTACTAGATTAATGAAAGGATGGTCAAATATAATAATAGGAGAATATGCAATTGTACTCATTGGGTGAACTGTTAAACATATCTTTCTATTGGTAATTGAGACTAATTAATAGTTTAGTTTGGAATTTCGCACAAAGCTACTCGAGGGCTATTTGTGCTAGCCGTCCCTAATTTAGCAGTGTAAGACTAGAGGGAGGGCAGCTAGTCATCACCACCCACCGTCAACTCTTGGGCTACTCTTTTACCAACGAATAGTGGGATTGGATGTCACATTATACACCCCCACGGCTGGGAGGGCGAGCATGTTTAGCGCGACGTGGGCGCGAACCCGCGACCCTCGGATTACGAGTCGCACGCTTTACGCGCTTGGCCATGCCAGGCCCAATCGTGAGACACTCAGTTCCATTACTGTTCGCTGAGTCACAAAAAAATCTGTTTATATTATTTAAATTTAAACAAACGACGAGGTATACAAACATCTGCTTATATCAAAGAATACGTCAATACGTAATACAGACAGTTCTTGCCCAAAATATTTTAAATAAAATTAATAAAACGAGACACCAACGTGTTGTATTTGCACAATTATTTATTTGTAAACTTTAAAAATGTAAGTGAAAAAACATTACAAATCTACAAGTTTTGGTGGAAACAATTCCATCATATTCAGGAGAATAAACCACGGTGTCTACATAAAGTTACTTATGTCATTTAACTTGGAGTAAACGTTCTCATCTGAGCACATAAACATCCGCTCGTATTATTTAAAATGAGGTGAACCTTATAATTTCTTTTTGGGCACATTGTGGTAATATATTAAAAGTAAAAACACAGTGAAAGGTAAAATATTTATTACAGGTTACAGAAGAATAGGTTTGATAACAGTAACTGTTTTGTCCAGTAATAGAACAACATTAGACATCAGTAATGTTAAAGTGAAGATTATTTGTAACAGTGCGCTGTCGATTTTTCTAAACATTTAACAAACTGTGTAAATCCTTCCAGTACGCTCTACAAATTTTGAAAGAGAACAAAACGTTTCTGATTTATATTAAGCCTATTAATCTTTTATAGCGCTGGTCTCGCCTATGAACAATTAATGGTATACATAGCATAAGATATATTGATTTACATATATATGTGCAAGTGTATGTGGAGAGTTTTCACGGAGCTTGTCACATTGTTAACGTTCATGAAGGTTTTTTTTTTTTTCAAAAAATGTTCTCTCTCAATCAGTGTACACGAATATTTTTCAGGTAGATGTTTTCTTATGTACTGTATTTAATTCAAACATGGAACGTATTTTCATATACGATACTTTATTTTACGTTTTACATTTAAACAGCAAAGTTAAATAAAAGAAAATCACAAAATTATTTATTTTACTTTTTAATGCTAGCTTCAATTTTCAAACTACATTAAAACATCTTTGTTAAGATGTGAAACTCTTTAGTTGGTTGTTTGAATAAGTATGCCACTTTTAATTCAAGACATCAGATGTACGTATCTATTACTTATTTATTTCGTTTTCTATATGTATGAGTGCACGTGTATCTAAGTTGATTTTCTTTACTTTGAAGTACTCTATATTTCCTTCTTCTCATATTAAACGTGAACTAGGAGTAAAAATGTAACCATACCAAGTGTGCTAATGTAGTATGATGTGAATGTCAATTACCTTTATTCAGTGTGAAGGGAAACATCTCAGCTTCAAAAACACCATCACGTTTTTGTCTTTTTTCACTAGTTTATTTTTGATTTAAAAAAATAATAATATGCTCATTTTTGTGGTTCAGCTGTGATGAAAATAGTGAATGTAAAGAATATATGTTTAATATTGTTACAGGAATATTTTATGAGCCATACCGCCTGATCATAACTTTAGAAAATTCAGTGTTTTTTAATTGGATTTCGGCTAAAACTACTCAATGGCTCGTTGCGCCACCCAACATCAACACGTGATATACGCTTGTCAGACCGATGTTTGGGATTTGATTGGTATTCATAACGTATTCACGGTCCCAAAAATCGAAGTGCATATTTTTGGTTTTAGTAACGAGACGCAAAAGACGTAATCTCAACGTCACAATTCCCGACGCTCCTATTTAAAGTAAATCTCTTAAATTGCTGGAACATCTTTTTAGTAACAGTTAAACTGTGAATCATTCAATTCATATATATATATATATATAATTATTTTACGTTGTAATAAAACGGAAATTGATAGTGATTCGTCATTTCTAAATTCAAATAAATTCTAACTTATATTGTGATTTTATGCACACACAACAAAATACATTACAAACATTTTGCAATAGGTTCGATCACATCGTATTATGCAATGTAGAACAAAATGTTTAATGTAAATATTTTATATGTTTTAAATTACAAAAATATCTAAATTCGAATTTATTAATATTTGTTACACAGATACTTTAATATTTTAACGTAACTACAGAAATATTTAAAGCAACAAAAGACGTGGTGTCGTTAGGGCAACGGTCGCTACAATATTAAGAATACAGTTAATAGAAAATAAAGTAAATAGTTATTACAAGAAATGGTTTCCTCGGAGTATTTCTGTAGCCTAATGTTAACTACCTCTTTATATACAAACAGGTTTTTTTCGTTCGAAATGATGCCACATGCAGTTTAAGCAGATTGCCGATAGGGGAAACTACAGTAAAAGCTGAGCGAGTGTATACCGTCTAAACCAAGTAGTACGAGACGTCGTTTGCTCATACAGCAAACAACAGAATAGTTAATTGAATACGATTGTTTTGACTTTTATAGGATGAAGAAAAGAAACCCTGTCCAGGAAAGAATAGCCAATGAGTTAACTTGAAAGTATATTACAATTTCTACTTGGCATTAAATTCGCTTAGGAATAAACTGACCTGTGGGAAGTACCAAACGCTTCTCCGACACAGGATACGAAAGCGACTTCTTCCAGTTTTTTTCCGATTCTGGCTATTTTGCGTGACACATAACATCGTGTGTGTGGTCAAAAAGGAAAAGGCATATCAAGCAGATTCGTAGGTTTTAGTTATTAGTTCATATCTACTTGCCAATCAACGTGCGAATAGAACTCCAGTTAGTAACATCTTAAAATCATAACAGTTTGTATCTGTTCCAAAAAAGATAAAATATTCTGGTCATTGTTTCTAATTACCGTTTAAAATATGATAAGATATGATCCAGTTAGTTCCTAGGCTGCTGGCTTTTTAACTTTGCACTAGTTTAAGAAAGTTTGACAGGTTCAACAGACCACTTCATACAGTTCATAGTTTGTTTAATGTAACGCGATAGTTTTAAATTACATCTTCTATTTTAAAGCAAAGTCATTATATTAGGTGTAATATTTTACGTTTGTTTAACATAACTAACGCATTCATCACCTGCTGTCTGGTATTTGAGAATGTTAAGTTTAAAGTAAGTGACACATATGTTATACCAGGTGTGGTGTTTATAGATCGTTTAACATAATTGATGCATTCATCACCTGCTGTCTGGTATTTGAGAATGTTAAGTTTAAAGTAAGTGACACATATGTTATACCAGGTGTGATGTTTTAAAGATTGTTTAACGTAATTGACGCATTAGTTACCTGCTGTCTGGTGTTTGAGAGTGTTAAGTTTAAACTAAGTGACACATATGTTACACAAGGCGTGGTGTTTATAGACCGTTTAACATAACTGACACATTCATCACCTGCTGTCTGGTGTTTGAGACTGTTAAGTTTAAAATAACAGACCTGATGTTTTATGGTATATGGTTTTCAAACATAGGTGACACATTCATTGTATCAGGTTTGTAGTTTTGTGGTTGCTTGCCTTCAAATTAAGGTATTTTATTATTGTTTAGCATAAAGTGACACCTTCGTCATATTATATCTGACGTTTTCTATTTCATTTGGCTGTTAACATAAAGTGACATATTACCTTTCGTAGATCTGGCGTTTCATAGTTATTTAAGAGTCACACTATGATACGTTCAGTGTGTCCGGTATTTTATTGTCTTTAAGTACACATTGATACACGCACTACGTTGTGTCTTACGATGTTTTAATATAAGGTAAAACTTTCACGTTACTACTATTTTTTCCTTTTGTTATCATAACACAGTAATCTTATGTGTTTTACAGTGACTTAACACCTGTTTAATTTTCCAGAAATACTCCTTATAGAGACAGTTTCTTAGAGGGACAGGACACATAATTCTGATTGCGTCAGTATGACGTTCTTGTGATATAGGAACCAAACCATGTCTTTATAATATCAAACTATCGTTCAGGTAGCTTTTCAGCATAAATTACAATATAACGTTGATTTTTAATGTGGAAATAAGCAAACATGACTGCAGACACTGAAACACTGAACACTAGTGTTTTCCATATCATCGGCAACTACACGGCCAGTCTAACGACCTTGGAGCCATTGGTAACCACTGACGTGGAAACTTTTATCATTCAAAGACTTGGACCAAAACGCTTACCTCTAAATTGGTTGATTCCACTAACGAGTGTCTACTGGGTGATATTCTTAACAGGAATAATAGGAAATTTGTGCACATGCCTGGTGATTGCACGAAATCAGTACATGCAAACGGCAACTAACTGTTACCTGTTCAACTTAGCAGTGGCAGATATGTTGACCTTAATTTTCGGTAAGTTTAAGTTTTTCCCACACGAGGTATTATTTTGAAAACAACAATAGAAACGAATGTTTAGTGTATGTTACCAACTTTTAATAGATCACAAATAAAGCATTTATTATTAAATCAATTAAAAGAAAAATACTGAGCATCATGAATTCTATAATGAGAAATGTTAAATCAGAAACTTTTGTTTATATTAAATAAATTAGTTTTAAAACCATCATTAGATATACTCACTATTTAATGTTTGTAGGACGACTGGTGTGTATAAGACATTTTGATACTTGATATGAACGACCATATAAAACCAAAATGTAGTTTTTCTTTAATTTTATTGTCAACGGTTCGCTTTACAGCTTCTACAGGAGCATTATACTAATATCACAAACCGTAACTGACAGTATAAAAGCTTTAAACGCAAGCTGAGTACCTTTAAAGCAAAACGTTGAATCTCCAGTTAAATAAAAACTACATTTCGGTTTTATAAGGTCGTTCATTTCAAGTATAAAATTATCTTTCGAACTAAACAGCATTATATTATATAACTTTTCATTTGTATAATCAACATTTCTTAATGGTTTTTCCTATAGACCAAGTTGTTCAAAGATGTAAGAGATATGTAAGGCTATCTCATGACTATAGCTTCCACCTACCTCTGGTAAACATTTAATTGGTATTTATAATCTTAGAAAAATACATCAGTTTCATCTGTATTTGCTTAATGAATGGATATTAACCTCCAGTTATTCCACGTAAATTTACTATGTTGTTTTTTTTTATTACCGTGTAATAATTCATCACACTTTCTTGGTAGTCCCTATTTCTTAGTCTTTGTAAATATGTTATACCACTATACTAAATAAAGCTTTTGACATATTTGACATGTTTGGAGTAATATTTTTGACAGAGGAGTCTGCATTTTCATGCTTTGTAAAAAAATATCTTCAAAATATGTATTGTTGTTTCGTTTACTCTTACAATAAGAGATATCTCCAACTCTCAGTGACACAGCAGCATGTCTGTGTAC
Source organism: Tachypleus tridentatus (assembly GCF_004210375.1). Taxonomy (NCBI): domain Eukaryota; kingdom Metazoa; phylum Arthropoda; class Merostomata; order Xiphosura; family Limulidae; genus Tachypleus; species Tachypleus tridentatus. The sequence continues at coordinate 42,629,844 of NC_134825.1, read as the reverse complement.
TTATAACGCTAGAAACCGGATTTCGATACCCGTGAAAGGCAGAATACAGATAGCTAATTATGTAGCTTAACTACAAACAAACAAATACAACAAGAAATATAAAAAAATGGCAGCTTGGGAAGAGGATTGACCTACTTTTAAGAATAACTTAGAGATACATATTACAGGTGACAAAACTCTCAATAAAGATCTTACCAATAATGGAGTTGAAACATCTGATCAATACAGGGCCAGTGTAGCTGAACGCTTCAGAATACAACTGTTGTCATTTGTAACTGGTTCAGTGACAGGCGTGATGTGTAAGACTATTATCTTTATCTGAACATAAGAACGTCTAAAAGCACTACGTGCTTTAACAAAGATAAAAGATGTGATAAATACCCAGCTTTGTTTCTTTATAACTGTTATAAGTTCTATATATATCTATTGCGTGATTATTTTAATGTTAAACATCTTGTGACTTAGATAACGGTTTTTAAAAGTTCGTCATTACATAAAGCTATTGCTTTTTAGGTCGAAGTTTGAGGCTCAGACATGGAGATCTTTGAATATACTAGAAATCAAACAGGATTATGAAAACCTGATAACTAAGCGCTTTGGGAAGATGATAACTCTCTTCTTCAAAATCTTCCTGACATTAAGGTCTTTCGTAAAAAATTGGTTTATTATTAAGCGTGCTTACAATATCGACTTAAGCAGTTAATCCATTATAAAGACCGTAATGGTGGCAGAACTACAGTTGTATCTAACTGAACTTAGTGAGGACTAACGTGCTTTTATAATTTATACGTTCGAACTCCAAAACATGTATATATTGTGAACAGTGGTGTTTGTTCACACATTCGTCTGTCTCCTATTTGAAAAGCTGTGCACGCAGACAAAGCTCAACATTCACTTTTGAAATGACGGGAGAACAGACATGAGTAATGTTGATGGCAATTTTGTTTTGCAAGCTGGATATTCTACATTTAATTCTTAGGAATAAATAACACTATCGTTTACATTTCATAATGTGATGTAACGTAAAGAATACAAATGTAGATTTACAGTATTTTATTGTTAACTGTCTGAAATACTCAACAATTACTTTTTGTAGTGGTCAGTATAAGTAGCTCAGAGTTTTGACTCTGAGTGAAACTAAGATGTAACATAATTAACCCTTTTAAAGTCAATAAAATTATTTAAATTGAGAGATTAACATAATTTTTTCCTGTCATTGGAGACGGGTACTTTTGCTTGTGCTGTTGTATTATGATTATTTTTAATTTACAGTAAACGCGTCGCTGTGAACACAACCAATTTAAAATCGCAGTGGAATGCATTATATCTGATACATCTTTCTTTACTTATGTGGTGTGATGTTACGGAAAACTAATCACTTTGGAGAAGTGTATGTTACAAATTTTTCTGATGCAAAATAGTTTTTACGCTCAAATTATAGATATGTGTTTTGATCGATGATTTATAATTTCCAAGATGGAATATCTCATGCATTCAATAATACTGGAAGCAAAGAAATATGGATCAGTTAGGGTTTCCAGAACCGCTCAGAAAGAATTCTTCAGCCATGGTAAGTGAAATGCGTTGTGTTGTGACAAATGAGAATCCACGAAAACAAAGGTATGTTATAAATGCTGTTCATGTGCCTTGCCAATAGAACACAACATAATAAAAAAAGTATCTCATTTAGAAATGAGACCAAACAGGTATAAGTTCACCAATATAAAGCTTACAATACTATATCACATTGAACCATTTCATAAATCAAGCAGCTAGAGATGGACTAGAGTATTTATGCTGTTCAGTACTAATTGTCAGGGTTTTAAATATGTGTGGGTTGGGATTATTTTACAGTAGGTGTCTTGACTTGTTCGCGATAAATTCAAACAATAAACGTACAAGAAACAATCTCCTTGTTTTAAAATAATATTTTCAAAACAAGTTACAGACATCTACCGTGAAAGAATCCGAGCCCAGTCATATTTGACGAGCCAACCAAGATTATACAGTGGTAAACAGTGGAAGAAGAAGATTTGAACGATAGCAGAACGAAGTTGGTCTATATACGCAGAACGGTAGTGTTGGCAAAAACTTTGTAGAGATTACAGTCATGCTATATAACCATGTTAACAGATTTTGATAAGTGCATTGACAGAGGTGAGTGTCTTGGGTTAAAATATAGTGAACTACAAGAGCTTCTTGAACAACAACAAAACCTAGAGAGAGAAGAGAAATAACAACAACACAAACTGAGGTCACTAAAAGCACCAAACAGAAAGAAGAAGTCTTCAAGAACGACATTTGGGTCAATTATAGGCAACCCAAGCTACCCACATCTAATGAACAAAAAGAGGATTGGATTATTTCTTAGAGAGATACGAAAGATTTGCCCAAAGTAAAAACTGAGACAAAGACTACTAAGCAGTCACTTCTCACAGAGAAGACCTACATATATATGCAGGCATAACATCAAAAAATGTCATGAGTTATGACAAGTTCAAAGTTACTTTGTTGAAATGCTATGAACTTCTGAAGAAGGTTTTAGTCAGAAATTTAGATTAGTCAAACCTGTCTCTGAAGAAACTGTTTTCAGTTTGTGGCACGTTTATGGTAGTACTTCCCTAGATGGACTAACATGAGCAAGTGTGATAACAGTTTCACGGGACTGGTAAATCAACTAATACGTTAACAGTTCATGATAACGTGCTCGATTGATATGTCACTGTTCTTAAAGAAGATAACACCAAGATAAGTGAAGGAGATGATCAAGTTCGCAGAACAGTATATGGAGGCCCATAGAGGAAGTATAATGGGAATTTCAAGCATATCCAGTTAAAATCGAAACCAGTGGTGGTTGGCTAAGAGCAAGAGTCTACCATTGATGTAAAGCGGTTAACAACCTAATGGGAGAAGAGATGCTATATTTGTTATAAAATGGGGCACATTGCAAAGGTGTGCAAGTCTTTTACCGACAAAAAAACAACAGAAATCTCAACATTATCAGTTGGAGTTGTTTACAAAGATAGTACTGGTAAAAAACAAGAAAGTTTCACCAAGGATGTTACTGCCAGAAGAAACCAAATCAAGAAAACACATCAGATTCATCACAAGAAGGCAGTGCCATTCCCATGATTAAGTAATGTGTGACAAATGCTCAGCTGAAATTACCAGATGGATCAACAGTGCCAGTAATGATTGGAGTGTGTTTCAAATATTGAAAGGTTCCAACACATCGCGATATACCAATAAGTGAAGGTTATATTGGAACAAAAAGTAAAGGTTCTACGAAACACTAGAAGCAGTAGTACAACAGTGAAATCTATTCTCTCATCTGTTAACCAGATCACAAGCAAAGCGCACTCGTGTTTGCTAACTGATGGCATAGAGAGAAAGAAGACTGATGTAGCATCTGCAGTCATTATTAGAGCTCAAGGAAAAAAGATAAAGCGAGTCATCCCGTCCTTACTAGTACCAAAGAATTAAATCCCAAATGTAAGTTTATCGGAATAAAATAAAGTTAAGAAGAAAGACTCTTCTTTGCAGAAACTTTGGGACAGTACCGGAGAGAAGATCGAGCACAAGAGAATTAAGAAGAAAGAGACTTACAAAACAGAGGAGTATTAAACTGGACCCGTCAAAGTAGTTCTACTGCTGAAGCTAAACAAATCAATGGCAATAAGAAGTACTTACATAAGAAGATGGTCAAAGATCGACATATCAAGGTCCAGTTGAAAATCTTAGTTCTGCTACTAACACCCATCAACAAATTTACCCAGCATTGGAAAGGACCTTTTGCAGCTTAGGAAGCAGTCAGTAGAATGCACTATAATATGAAAATGGATGGGGCAACCAAGGTCTACCATGCCAATATGTCGAAGTGGTTCTTCAAGAGGCAAAAAGACTTTAAGAATGCAGCTACTGAGGTACAGATGGACATGGCAGGTGTAGCTGTCATAGATACATAATCTGAAGATAGTGATTTAGTTATAGAAGATAAAGACCTACTATGCCTAAGACCACTGGGTAGAGATGAGACATACAAGGATGTGAACATAAGTGAAAGACTGACTAACAACAAGAAGAAAGAGGTGCAAGATATACTGTGACAATAGACTAGGAAAAACAGACCTTGGGAAACACGAGATCAAGACGAAGATAAAATATCTTTGAAGGTGAAGCCATGTTAGAAAACTCCAAATGTTGGTGCGGACTACATAAAGAGACTTAGTGTATTAACTGAGAACAGCATACAGTATAAAAAACCAAGAGGGCTTATTGTGGATATACAAGACTGGTTAGCTTACAAGTTATTATTTATTTTATTTGGCGATTTAATATATAATGAATATTAATTTTTCATAGCAAGATTGTTAAAAGCAATTATTTTAAAGGCAACAGTTTTGACAAGTTTGGCAACGTAACTCTATAAGATGCGTATGAGGTGTGTGTCTTTTAATTACTGTAGTTCTGTCAACGTCATCTTTTCTAAAAAAACATCGCTTTTTTGTTATGTGAGTATTGCTACATCATAACGTTTCTAGATTGTAGAAAGCTCGATGTCTCAGTTGAGCAAAGTATAGATATAGGTGATAAAGCAGCTCAATCAGAGAAAAGATAGAAAACATGAAGTTATCCGGCGTCTGTGTGGTTAACTTTAATAAGGGATTTATATACTGTGTTTCACAGTTTAACAGAGATAAGAGAAATAATTTGTCTAATCAAAGGGTGTTCTAAAGTAATTGAGCCCGCATGAGTGGACTTTAAGAAAAAGGAGACAAGTACTTAGAGTTCAAGATAACGCTGAGTAACTCACGAAATAACGTAAGTGAATTATTTACTGATACTATTGTGATAAAAGTATAGAAAAATAATTCATCTTGTCAACTGGATTTAAGGGTACTTGAAACAGCTTCCCTGAATCTTTTAAAAGACTATAGACTTGTTTAGAGTTTTAGATAAAACTGTGATTTTCTATAGTGTAAAGAATGTTTGCACTTACGTTTGACTTGTTTTGAATATATATTATTTCAAAACAAGTGGATTGCGTGCTGTCCGTTTATTGTTCAAATTTATCATCGACAAGTCACAGACACCTACGCAGAAGATTCCTGGTCCACTTACATACTTAAAACTATAACACCTGTCAAGTCGCCTACTGATTTCAGTGTGATCAGACTATAGAAATGGAAGTAAAATAGTCGTTCTCATACAATAGAAGGATTGTGTTGAAACATGCTGGGAGAAATGGTATGCTTTTAATATAACAACCTTACGATACATTATTTTGCAATGGAAACTGCACTACAACGCTATTGTCAAAAACACGGTCGCCAAATAGAGCATGACTGTACATGGCGACACAGTGAAGTTCCAAAATCCGTACTTTTGTTGTTCAATTTTACTATTTGTACTTTCTTGTCTAACCGCAAAAAATGTCTACTAAATCATGTTCTCCAACAAATGCTAACTGACTCAGTTAATTTGAAATATTAAGTGAAACAGTGAGTTTAGTTAAATAATGCTATTCTTATGGAGCAGCTTTGTAGGAAGCAATCAGCTAGTTTTATATGAAATGCTTTAATACACACAATCTGAATGTCACGGGTTCGAATCCCCTTTACACTAAACATGCCCGCTCTTTCAATCTTGAAGGCGTTATAAACTGACGGTCAATCCCACTATTCAATGGTAAAAGAGTAGCCCAAGAGTTGGTGATGGGAGGTGATGATTAGCTACCTTCCAGCGAGTCTTACACTTAAATTAGGAACGTCTAGCGCAGATAGTCCTCATGTTGCTTTGCTCAAAATTCAACACAAACAAACAAGCTTTAATATGTACGATTCCGCAAATACCTGATGGTAAACAGAAAATTACTGTTATAAGCATATTACTACAATGATTTTGACGTTGTTTATAAAACATTAGTTCGTCACGACTAGTTTCATATGTATGGTACGAGCTCAATCAAAGGAGAAAAATCAGTCTTGGCACACGTTTCAACAACAATAGTTATGGAGATAGAGAGACACAATCTTTACGTTTATTATCATGCTAACCAATGGAAGATTCATTCAAATTTTTCGTTACTTAGGGTAAACATAGTTAAACATTTTTAAATAATATAAAAGGAAAATCACCTTTTGTTACCCACGCAAAACAGCTAGTTTCTACATTAATATAATACACAATATAAGTATAATTTTAGTTCAGTCAGTATTCTATGGAGGCTTTCCTATAGGTGGATAAAATTCTATTATTTTTATGCGAGACAGAAAGAATCCACTACTTTATTTTGTATCTGGGTGGATCAGTTTCATTCTGTTTATTTTCGGATAAACGTGCAATATTTCGCAAAAATTATGTACGCTAGACAACTCTGATTTTGAATTGAAAGAACAAAAGTAAGACAGCTAGACGATATGGATTTGACTGTCTTTCGCATAACGTACGCACAACTCCGAAATGCACAGTGAACGTGATACGAACATTGCCCCTCAGATCTGTGTTCCAGAACGCTACCCAATAGACCACGCCCAATTTCTGTGCACACTAGATGTATAAATATCCTCTATAAATTAATGTTATATATTTAGGCACAGCCTTTAATTTTCATTACTTGTATTTTCCGAAGTTACATCTGGTTTTATTTAACTTTTGGCCTGGCTTCAAAATTAGATATTTCTCTGCGTGTATGTGTTTTCTTATAGCAAAGCCACATCGGATTATCTGCTGTGTCAACCGAGAGAAATCGAACTCCTTATTTTAGCGTCGTAACTCTGAAGACTTACAGTTATTCCAGCGAAGACGGATAATTTTGTACCATATTTTCCATTTTGTTTAATACCTATATACAGCCAAAACATCGGATACTTGACAAGTGGTACAAGAAATATTAACCTAATGTTCTATTAAAAATATTACATAACATAAAAATATAACATTTAAATGTGTAACAATAAAAATATAAATTTAACTAAAAATAAAAATTAAACTGGAAAATACAAAGCTTCAAATCTAAAAGACAATTTTGTAAGGTTGCAACACGATCAAAATGAAGAGAATGTTAGTGGTTTTTTTGTGTGAGCTTGAAAAACACGCATAAAAACGAGACTCTCATTGACAGAGAAAATGTTAAAGGTGAAGTATTATTAATCTCATAATTAAAGTTAATACTCTAAAGGCTGATAGTGCTTAGTTTGGTAATTCATTAAGTGGCACAGCGGCATGTCTGCGAACTCACATCTCTAGAAATCGGGTTTTCATGCCCTTGAGTGGATAGAGTAGAGATAGCCCATTGTGTAACTTCGTGTTTTAATTCAAAATAAACTCGTAAACCCTTTTGCTTTCAAACGACACTCTCTCTGATTAGATACATAAACATATCACGTCATTGATAGAATGGTTAAGCTGCTTGAAACAATAGAAACATTTCCAGCATCAAATTACGTTTTACGGCTGGTCAAACGTTTCTAAGGGTCCTGTAGGTCTTTTCAATACACTGATGTATATTTTTAACTACTATAAATATATGGTATCAGTGGCGAAACTAAGACTTTACTGGAGGGTGTCTAAGAAAAATTTACGAACATGTATAAATGATGCATTGCTTAAATTTTGTGAACATAATGTATATAAAGCTTAACTATTCCATCTGAATTTATAACTAAAGCAACAATGAATTATTTATTTAAAATACATAAACAAATTAAACATATTTAAACATTGTGATTATTTTCATTTTAAGATTAAAATATTTTTATGCTTCAAAAATTTTTCAAATTTCGTATGTCAAATCTCTAAAACTTCCATATAATTGCAAAACGCCTTAAAGAAAGCACTTTTTATTTTATGTTATTTTTATGTCGAGCTTCTGTACGGGTTCGGTAAATTTAACTAACTTCGTAACAACTATAATAAATTAATATAAACTATGTTTATTTTTCGTTCTAGAATGAATAAATATTACAGCACCATAGCATAACTCTTTAGTTTGAAAATTTCAAATTTTATAACATTATATATTTATATATATATCTATTAATTTTACAACCTTCACTTTTAAGTTGTGTGTAACTAAGATTATGTTATGAAAGAGCGCATGTGCACTCATCTTACGGTATCCAAGAGTATCAAAGCAGCCTTTACAAAATCTGTTTTAGTGGATTAGTATTAATTTGTAAAATACAGTCACGTTTCAGTGTTAATATGTTACGTATGTATATACATTATTACTGTTTAAAATAAGCTCTTAAATTTTAGTTATAGAAAAGAGGATAAAGTCGTTCATAGAACAGTAAAAAAATACTTATAGAAAATAATTATATCTTTTAGTTACGAACTGTGAACTCGTTTGCTGTACGTAGGTTGCTAAGCCTTATCAAATATCGCACTTGAAGGATGTGAAATGAAATCATCTCTTTAGGTTTTATGTATATGTTTTGGCATAATCAAAAATTGTAAATCACTGTATACTGTATCAGAACAATATAATTTCATTATAATTTATCAAATTTAACTTGCCCTTAAAAACACTAGAAATTGGGTTTCGATACCTGTGGTGGGCATAATATAGATTGCTCATTGTGTTACTTGATGCTTAACTTCAAAACAGACAAGCAAACGATAAAATATGAAAGTTCGAGCTCACTAAAATCTTACCTTTTGTTTGAAACATTCCATAGAAAGAAAAGGTTTTATGCGTTAATACTTTGCAAAGACTCAGAGAACTATGTGGGAGACATTTTGAGCTGTCAGTTGGTTATTCACACGCCTTGCTTTATAGATATTAATTAGCCAGCTCGCGAATTTTAAATATTTATGTAATCAATTATTAAGTAATCATTATATAACACATTTTCAAAAATCTAACATAATTTTTAAAACAATATAAAAAGGGGGTCAACCCCCTAAACTTGCCACTGAGATTTGAATGGGATAATTAAGCTGCATGGAAAATTTATGTTGTTATGAAACTTGTTTGTTTTGGATAAAGTATTAGTAATCTGTTAGTTTGCTTTATTATGTGGATGGGGACCATACTTTATTGTAATGTAATTAACTTAATATAGACTCGTTTATCTTTTGAGATTACTGTTGTTCCACGACGATGAGACAAGAATATCTTGAGTTTGTTTTGGATAATCACGCAAAGTTACACTAGTCATGGAATCAAGAAGTGTAAAAACCAACTGTCGTCATTTGTTTTAGCAATTTCTTAAATCAAATTTAAATACCATCTGTAACCTGTAATTATTTTGTTTCGAGCAATATGCTTGTTATAGAGCATCGAAAATGAATGAAGTTGTAGCAGCAAATATTGAGGTTAAGCGCTGTATATTATATAGCAGACAAATTCACTTGACTCTCCACTACCGGTCTGGCTTGTTTCTTTGTTTTGAATTTAGCGCAAAGCTACACGAGGGCTATCTGTGTTATCCGTACCTAGTTTAGCAGCGTAATACTAAAGAGAAGGTAGCTTGTCACATCACCCACTGCCAACTCTTTGGCTATCCTTTTACCAACGAATAGTGGGATTGACCTTCACATTATATCGCCTTCACTGCTGAAAGGGCGAGCATGTTTGGTGTGACGGGGATTCGAACACGCGACCCTCGGATTACTTGTCGAGTGCCTTAACCACCTGGCCATGCCGGGCTTCCACTACCGGAGAAGGTTTGAACTTAGTTGAAACAATGTAAGTTTAACAGGAATCACATATTTCAAAGTGAAATATTGGAACATAAACTTTATCTCAACGTTTTAAAATTATAATAAAGTTTCTTCATAAACAACATTTGTGGTTTGCTTTTCATCTACAAATAAACAAAGATTTTGCGGTGATTCTCCCTTGAACACCCTACATCTCATTGACCATGAGAAAAACATGTTTGTTTGAGAAACAATCCAGCAATTTACTTTGAACTTGAAACCCTTTAGAATATTTAACATTGTCTGAAACGTCAACCTGTAAAATTACTTGAGATTGTCTCAGTAAGCTGTTAGTAATTAACCAACAGGTTTTACAAAATAGAGATGTGCTTAAGATATTCTCCATGGTTCATAGTCTTTACATACAAATTTTGGTTGGAAGAGGTCCAATAGACTCGGAGGAGTTAGTGTGCAAACAAACACACATTCCGTCTTCATATATAGAGATAAACTAGTGCTTCGAGTACGAAGTGTATTTAAATTTATTTGACAATTTCTAAGGTCCTGTTGAATTTGTTTAAAAATACAATGGCATGATATTACATTATTTATGAGCTATAGAAAGGTAAGGAAATAACTTAATGTGTTTTTTTGGATGTTTTTACTGTTATTGAAGCAATTATCCTTAATGTTAATATTATGAACATCAGAGCTTTACATTCGTTTAAAACAATGCGTGCTTAATGTCATTCTCTTATGTACTTGTTTAAACATAAAAGTACCACTGTAGAATGAGCAAATAGCCCCTCGCTGGTACAGCGGTAAGACTACGGATTTACAACGCTAAAATCAGGAGCTAGATTCCCCTTGGTGGACTCAGCAGATAGCACGACGTGGTTTGCTACAAGAAAACACACACACGAGCAAACACAAATATTTCCTTTCTATATTAGCGAGGATACATACACTAAGTGACACATATTGTTCTTTTAATAACACAGATACCGTTATAGTCAGCGTGACGTGTTTTGCTCCATCACTCGTCTATCGCTATTAGAATTGCATCTTCAAGGACCTGCCGGCCTGTGCAAATGCATGTGCTGCAACCCTAGTCGTGCCATTTATTGCTACTGCACAGAACTCATTAAAAGTATATACTATAGCTTTAGAAAACAACTTTTAACGGAATTCCTTGTTTTAATAAGAAATTCAATCAAGAGAACTTTGAAATTAACATGACATTTTCAAGTGAATTTTAATTAAAGTTGACTTACTATCAAATCTAAGTTCAAACCTCAATAAATAACTAAACGTACAAGAGAGGTGACGTCAAAAAACATAAACTTCAATAATAGGCTCAAGTGTATCCCACAATTTTCTGCCAATAAAGAGGTTTTAATTATTTTTAAACGCTCTTGGAGTCTCATTACTTTCCTACAGTCCATGTCAACACCTTTGGTTATGTTCCACTGTAGTTCTTGAAAATAGCCATGCACCATTCTTTTCATTTCAAAACATAATGTCGTACAGTTGTTATGTCTGAAGCACACTACTTATTTGCTTTCAATAATCCAACTACTGTTCGAATACAATGGTTTATCAATGCCCGTTTCAACAGGCAAATTTCAAAGAAATCCACAGATACTGTAGTATCTTTTCATAAACAATACCATGGATATTCCTTTTATTATGGTTGCCAGAAGGTATAACTGGAAAGCTTTAGTTTGATGAACCGATATGTCCTATTGGCCTCATTTGCAGACAGAGACCTTTCTTTATTTGGTTGTGCACTATTGGTTGTTAGGAAACACTACATTTTTTTCCACCACTAAAACTTGTAGATTTTTGGGGTGATACTGGCACCCCAAATTGATCCATGTTTGTTTGTTTTCTGATACAATTTAATACAAGAAATATTCCCATGTTGGAAGCTCTAAAATTGTATGTCTGAAATATAAACACATATTTATGATTTCTGTGTATGAATATTTTGTATCTAAAAATGCTGTTATGAACCCTTTTAAAAGAGGATCAATATTTGGTGACATAACACTACCTAGGAAACGCCAAACAATGCAGCTCAATGTTTTAACCAACTATCAAATATGTTAACTAATTTAAAGAAATAAGATATTAATTGCTGTTTCAAAATAAATGCTAAAAATCTTTTCCGTTTCTCCATAAACCTCAACTTTAATGTAAATACTTCAGTTTACAGCGCGCAAACACAAGAATCGTCAGGCGTTAGTGTTATATGTACACTCTTGAGCATATATTTAACGCTCTTGAATGTTGGAGTACACATATGGTGTTGAAACTAAATATATATGTAGTTTTCATTTATTTTACGTATCTGTATGAATAGGCAAATGTACGTGTATGCCTATTAGTATACAAACGTACGTATTCTTACTAACGTATAAATATATGGTTTAGCAGTTTACAGCACTATATATTGGAATACAAATTTAATTTCTCACATATCGCCTTATTAACGTTATATGTTTCTGTAAGTAAACGAAACTTCATAAGTAATCAGTGAAAAACTGTCCAATTTTAGAGAACAGATTTGTTTTTTTCGTGTGTTAATTCTTGGCAGTAGTGCTTACGTTTTCACGACGTGAAAAGATTTGATAACGACCCGAGGTGCCTAATCAATTTTTCCAAAAATAGCTTGTTTCTTAGTCTAACTCGTGAAGCATTGACACTCGTACAGGCAAATATGGATCTGAACTACACTGTTTTGCTTTTAACTTCGCATGTCCACGATTTCTATGGGCATGACAAATTAAGTAAACCTGTTTATAGTATACTTAATGGTATCAGCAGAAAACTTTGTTCAACAACATGTATTGAAAATATTTCCGATCGTATTAAGCTAGGTAAACTATTTTATAATAGGTTATAAAACTTTGTCATTTGGCAAACATTTTGTCTAATTTCAGGTTAGACCTCGTGTGGCGGAGCAATAATGTCACTGGTACTTACAATAGTGTTGCTACAAGGTAAAACAATATGCACATTTAGTCTGGTCTGTATTCATGCCGAATTTATAATGGCGGAACAGTTAGGCCCCTCGTACGTAACTCGGAACACAGGTTAAATGAACTTGTATAAACCTTCAATGTTCAGACATAACCGTTTCTAACTTAGAACTGTTAAGAAGACGAAAGGTAATTAGTAAGAATAACCAATTGTCTCCACTGCTACTCTTAACTGAATAGCAGCATTAACTGTTCCTTTTATAACGCGCTCATAGATGAAAGTGCGAAACGTGTTCAGTGAAATATCACCTTGGACTTGTAACGTGCAGCCCGAAATACTAATCATTAATCCACGACCGGCCAACAAAGTAAAAACATCCGGATGCCAGCACTAGTTTGTCACAACAACGTAAAAACGTACCGTATGTTACAGTCATTCTCATATCAACATAAGAACACGCTACGTATTACCACCAGAGTTTCTAGTACAGCATCAAGATATGTTTTAGGACTTACATGAGAATGGGCAAACATAATTAAATGTTCCTAAAATTATATCTATTCTAATAAATCCGATCGTTTCATTGACTATAATGATTTTCAGGCTAACAGAGTTTCGGGTTTAGATTCTGCTAGGGCTCAAATTTTGATTCTTACAAATAAAATATAAATCTGCTGAACCTTGCTAATTAATTTTCGTGTTAAACAATATATTTTCCGAGAAGTAGCCTCTGTAAAACCATAGACTGGTCGGAAATTCTGTTTAAACACAACTTTAATTTGAAAGAAATGCGGCAAATGTATTTGTAGTATATGGAACGTAATGTTTGTTTTTGTTTTTTCTTACCTAAGCTTACTTATTTTGTATCCTTGTCCTTGGAACAGAAACGTGCAGAGTACTTGAAAAGGGTAGGATCTCATTGCCACAAAGAGCACTTTTCAAAAACCATAAAGCATGATTTTTTTGGGAGAGGGGGTGTTCGGAGAGACTGTGGTCTACCTATGGTACACATAGGGTATAAAGCTATGAAAGCGAACTTATTTTCTTTCATAAACGTTTTTAAAATCTAAAACTAAGCAATGATTCTTCTGTATTAACATTCAATAACATATCACAATTCAAATTCTTAAAGTATACTTTTAATGCTTGGTGAATTTTACGAAGAAGTATACAGATTTTTGTGTTTTCGGTAGCTTAAAACACAAACCCATAAACCTCCCTTCTACAGTCTTCTTGGTTTAATTAAACAGACGGTCCATAATGGCCAGGTGGGTTAAGGCGTTCGACTCGTAATCCGAGGGTCGCGGGTTCGAATCACCGTCGCACCAAACCTGCTCGCCCTTTTAGCCGTGGGGTTATTATAATGTAACAGTAAATCCCACTATTCGTTGATAAAAGAGTAACCTAAGAGTTGGCGGTGGGTGGTGATGACTAACTGCCTTTCCTTTAGCCTTACACTGCAAAATTAGGGACGCCTAGCGCAGATAGCCGTCGTGTAGCATTGCGCGAAATTCTAAAAACAAACAAACAATTAAACAGACACCAGAATGCTTCCCTTCACTTCGTATAAACGCCTTGTATACATTTAACTGCGCACTGTGTAGGCTGTGGAGAAAATCACCACATATCACAGTGTACCAAACAAAACCCTAAACCTAAATGCTGTAATTGTGGGGAAGAACACACGGCAAACTATAAAGGATGCCAAAAATACAAATCAGTTAAGGCACACTTATACGAATTTAAAAATCCAAACATGAACAATTCACAAACATCCAAGAACAATCAAAACCAACTATACTCAAACACCAGAAAACACAACAAACTTATATGCTGCAGTACTCAAGAAAAAATCATTCATGCAGGAGAAACCATCAACAAGTAATGAAGATTTACCTAAAACAACTGAAGACACACACAAAACCACATCTGTGAATATTGATAACACAGTAACCAATGTCATTACTTCCACCTTCTCTGAAATATTGACAGAATACACAAATCCAAATAATGAAAACAGTCTAACAGACATAATCATTAAAATAATTATGAAAAACATCAAAAAAATACCTACCACAAATGTTAACATACATCATGAACTCTGTTAAACATGGATAAATTCACAGTACTACACATCAATATCCAGGGTGCTATTGCTTCCAGCACCCCTGTAGTACAGCGGTAAGTCTCCGGATTTGCAACGTTAAAATCAGGGGATTCGATTCCCCTCGGTGGGCTCAACAGATAGCCTTATGTGGCTTTGCTGTAAGAAAACACACACAAACACACGCTATTGTTTCCAACATCTCTCCCCGTTCAACTTATACATCTGATCTTTAAGATTAAATCAAATTTAAAATAGTACTAAAATAAAACAGGCCACCTACGTTCTAGACATAATAAAAAAAATGAAAGAAAAAATACAAATGGACATTGTCCTGAAAAGGACCAGATTTAAAGTTATGCTATTACTTCAGCCATTTTGTATTTACTCAAATGTATTAATCAGTCCATTCCAACTAAGTAATGGAAGGAGGAAGAGGTCTAGTGTACCTGACCCTCCTGGATATACAAATATATACACCCAAACACCTGGAGATAGATAGACAGACACCAGATTGTTAAGTAATCTTATGGCGTCATGTTAACTAATGGATATTGATTTTTCCTTCGCATTCAAGATAAACAGTTTAAATAAGACAAGAATCGTTAGAAGCTAATAAAGTTTTTTCCTGGCTTTAGATTTCTGTGACAGTTGTTAGAGTGCGTTCAAAACAAAGGAAGCCCAACTATCACAGTTAACACATTTGTAAAAACACGTGGTGGACGAAGAGAGTTAATTAATTTGCTTACATTTATAAAATTAAAATACTGTGTACGAGGTAATGAAAGTATAGAATATCTTGTGCAGATTATAATTAATAAAATAATGAATAATTACACAAAGGTATTAGTTTCAAGGAACTTGAAAAGAATGTCACTTTTTGTTAGCGAATATTATAAAATTATAATAAAGTGTACTTGTCTTGTTTGATCACGCCTCATACAGGTTATCTGTTGTTGTGTTTGAAGGAAAGCGTTAGACAATGTCACATATGCCCACGTTATATCAAGGGTTCACACTCATATTTAGAGTCAATGGTAATGAAAAATAAATCTGTTTTAAGGAAAAAAAATGAAAGTAAAAATCATTACCATTTATATTGTTCGCCTGTGGTAGTTAACTTGTATTTACTGTTTGTAAATAATAATAAGTTAATTAAATAACTTTGTGTTGTGTCGTTGAAAGGAACTGTATAAAACATCATCTTCTCATTGTTTCTCGACAGACAAAATTAAACATTTAAGTAGGTCATCTCGTTTGAGAAGAAGGAGAGCTTGTCTATTTTCGTTTTGGATGACATAAACCTGTTAACATCAACTCTTATTATACATGTTATTAATGTTTAGTATATCCGGCTAGCCTCTCCGTTTATAATGTTCTTCTTTCATAAACTTTTGTAAAGTATTCATAATCGCAATTTTTGTTCTTTTAAGAGATATTTGACTTTCTTGAAACACACTTTTAGAAACGTATATTTAACATTTCTTTGTTATTTATTGAACTATTGTTGAAGGTTGTTTTTCTTTAGGTGTATTTAAAATGTCTACGCTACGTAGGCTTTGTGTGTATATTAACAGTGGATTGATAAATAATCAAATTAGTTCTTTAATAAATATTATTTCGCAGTAAACAAGTGTTTAAATACAATGAAAATATATAACTTTTAAGCACATGATAAAATATATGAGGTGTGATAGTACTCATTAAAATTGACTGATCAGTATTTATTCTATTTAATTTGCTGTTGTTGGTAACTTGTGTTTATGTATTTATATGTGTATTGTGAATATATTATATGCAATGTCTTACATTCAACAGTTAAGAACAATGTTTATTCATTCTGCACATAAATTTAAGGCTGCGTGAAAACCTGATTTAACTCAAACCTGCTTCGAATTTTGGTCACAATCAATTTATTATCCCACTGTACTTTGAAATAATTTTAGTCTTTTCCCTTCACTGGCAGGTCCTCCTGAAGAAAGGTTGTTTTTGTTTATTACTAAGCATCAAGCTGCATAAAGGGTTACCTGTGCACTGCCCACCACGGATATAGAAAACTGGTTTCTAGCAGACATACAACTGTGTTACTGAGGAGAGGGGGGAGCTACTAAAGAAAGGAATATGATCATCATAAGAATCCTTTCACTCTATTGGTGCAAAAATTAACCAGGGAAAAAGGGTAATTACCATTAATTATTTTACCTCCCAGTAAAGACGAAGGTAGTTTTATTTAATACTTTTATTTCTATGGGATAATTCTCTTTAATCCTTTAACGTTATTGGTGCAGGGTTTAATAGGGATAAAGAAGACAGGCCATTAATTGTTAATCATTTTAAATTTCTGGTTAAACTTGGGGAAAGGGAGTTACAATTATTTACTGTAGGAGTAATAATTTATCTTGATTACTGGAGTAGAAAAAACAATAAATGATATTACCAACTTGTTACCATTTTATGTATGATGTAAAAAAAATCATAATAAATTTATTTCTGTACAAAACTACTGGGCTGTACATCAGAGTCGTGGATTTTTCACAAGCAACTCAGGTTTCTCCAATAATATAAAGCATAAAGATGCATAATACTGTAAACTTAATATGTATTACTGTATTTCTATTAAGAACAATGGTAATACTTAGAGAAGTGTAAGTAGATCTTACAGATTTAATTTCTTTCTTCATAGTTATGCACGTAATTTGGGGAAAGATACTAATTTAAAATTGATAAACTCATCGTATGACATTCGATAAATTATGTTGTTATTTATAATTATATAGAATAATGGCAGTAGGATAGGGTTACCGTAAAGACAGCGATATAAAAGAAACATGACATTTACCCAAATTTTACAAACTTGTATAACATGCTGAAAGCATTGAACAAATATCTATGTCATTCTTATATCAACAACATCAAGGAGCGAGTTGTTAGGAGATATAATAGGTATTACATCAGGAAACTCATTGGTATGTTCATGTTGCTAGATGGTATTATAGGATTACATCAGCAACACTAGGAGCTCGTTGCTATGGGCACAATGCTAAGTGATATCCTATGAAAAGTCGTCACACCAGATGGCGCGTTTCTAACATTTTTTCATAGAATTTCATTCAATTTACATTTTTTGCTTTTATAATTAATTATCATGATAACTTTCTAGAGTGCTTTAGAGAAAGACGACTTTATCAGAATAATGTTTGAGAATCCTACCTTTGAAAATATGAAGGGTAAATGAAAGATGTAAAATAGCTGTGATAAAAATGAAACGTTCTTCACAAACATGCACCTTCCCTTTAATGACAGCTTTGTCTTGTACAGGTAACGGTGCCAATCGGGAAGTTTCATACATTTGTTTTTCTTTCGTGAGGTAGGTTACTTGTTTTCAGTATTCTCGCTCTCAGTTGTTAGTTTTAGTTCAGTTCTATTGGAAATGGAGACACCTTTTTAACATCACAGGGATGTTTTTGGTTACTTTTCTGAATAAAAGTTGGAGTGCTCAACCATTTAGATCACAACTTTCATTCTCAACTAGGAGGACATGTACAAGTGTAATTCGAAAGGTAAGATGTTTCTTATCAAAATATGTTTTGGAAATGACAGAAATGTTTAAAATGATTAAATAAGTCAGTTTGTAAGTCCAAACTTATTGGAAGTGTTAACTGAAGATAAAATTCTTGAAAACTGTGGTTAAAGGAATTTATAATAAATGCTAATAAAAGAAAGAATGAAAGCTATTACATAGAAATAAATTGGCATATTAATACTAACACCTATGATTTTAAAACCATTTTAGCTCAAACTTACTTCGTGAACTACCATGTAAAAAGAAAATGATAGCTAATAATATCACTTACGAAATGCAAGTTGTGTATCGCCATATATGTATTACAAAGAGCGATGGTACGATTCAGTTTGCAAAGTGTAGAATCGTTCACACTATGACAAAACGATTTATTTAAAATCTATTATTAGCTATAGTACTAGTTGTAACGAAACTTACCATTGGAAATGCGGTCATGATGAGAGAGGTATTCGAGAGTGGAAAAATAGAGATTTCTATTCTGTTTATGCAACAAGGCAGGGACTTGTGAACATATGCGAAAAAGTACTAGACAATTCAGATATTTTATAATTTCATACATTTTCACTTTGTATTATTTGAAAATATCCAATGTTATTGAATTGTCCACATGTAAAAAAATTCCCTCAGATAAATTTGTAGAGCACTGCCTAAATTGTAAGATGATAGACAATACCTTTATTTCTTTGTGTCTAAACCATTACATTTTTAAGAAGTTAAACCTTTGTATGGATCTTGGTGAGTTATATTTTTAAAGTTATATTCAAACGACAAATTGTGAGTTCTAGATTAAAAACCGAAATTAGTAACTTAAAAGCAGAAAATAATCCTAGAGTATCATTAAAAATTGAGAATTTCATGAAAGTACATTTAGTTTTTTGTATCATTATGTAAAGTGAAGATTAGAGATAAATCTAATTTTGTTGGTGATGCCTGACACTGTTTTTATGTGAATTTATAGAAATACTTTTATAAACTGATTTTATGTAAGGTATAGTTACATCTTTTTTGTACCTTTCGTCGTGAGATCTCAAAATCTTGAAGTATATCACATACTGAAAAAAAATGGTCACCTTAATATTCATGTTACTTATTTTTAGAATAACAGAATGATGTAGTTATGTAAAGTGCATGAATAGATAAATTTGTTTTACTGACTATTAACTTCAGTGACCAACAAAATCTGTTCTTTATTGTCAAACCAAATAAAACAAACAGAACCAGAAACTACATCTAACTGCATCAATGATAACGTTAAACATTTTTAAATTCAAGATATGTATTGAACGTGTATCCCCTGCAATATAAAAGCTTAGAGAGTAAAATTTCTGTGCTTGTGACATCTATGATTCCAGTCAAGCTGCTACTACATTCACAAAATTGGATCATGATAAAGGTATCTGGCTATACCTGAGGTTGCTTTGACTTAAGTACACAAAAACATTATATTTGATGTGTTTCATGATTTTAAGAATTTAAATCAAATTGATCTTGTGGAAAATGATGATTTCTTCAAGATGTCTTTTATCATAAGAAAAATAAGTTTATGTCACAGTTATTTTATAGATTTCGCTTGTTCTTCAAACCTTCATAGGTAGGATACACGCATTTTATTCTAATAAAGTTGTTTTTCTCTACAATGTTCCAGAACGATACATTGATAATAATCTTCTTGGCCCAATAGTAAGACGATATTTTTTTTATTTGTAATTAGACTGTAAAATTGATATTCACTTTTAATCGCGGCCGACTACAGGACATTAATGTTGATTATTGCGCACATCCTAACGTCTAACTTTCACCTCGGTAGGTTAAAGTACTAAAATACTTCATTAAAAGAATCTGGTTTTTTGTGTGCGATGTTTATTAAGTCTACCAAATTTTGTGGAGATACACTTAATATATTAACATTTATAAGTATGTAAACTGTAACGAGTACAAATGGTTATGAAGTTTGTCTGTATCTTATGACAATTCAATTTTATTACAGAGAATCTTTAAAGTAAAAAAAAAATTAACTTTACTTCTTGCTAGCTCTGTTCGGGAATTTACCGACTAAATGGGAATTAGCATAAAAAGAGATCATAATACCCAGTAATAGAAAGCGATCTTTTATATCAACTAATCGGGTATTAGCATGAGCTGTTCTGTGCCTCAGTACGGATGTACAGAAGTCATTGGAAGAAGTTTAAGAAGTAAACGTGGTTTACGTCTATTTTCTAGTATTTAAAGTCAGATTGTTCTGTGTTTTGCAGAATTTTAGGTAAGTTTAATTTCAATAGATTTAAAAGTTTAGTAAGGCTGAGATTTTGATTTCTTCACACCTTTTTTTCTGAAGTCCCTCGATGGTATAACTCTAAGTCTTCAGATTTACAATGCTAAAATCAGGGGCTCAATTCCCTTCGGTTGACATAATAGGTAGCGCTTTTCAAAGGAAAAAAAAACACTTTTCCTATGATTTATATTTTGCTAAACTTGAATTAATTTTAGTAGTACATTTTGCATCTTGGTTTTGTTTTATTTCAAATTTGGGGTTATTTTGATATTATAGCTGTGGTTCAACTTACATGGGAGAAGGCACACATTGGACTGTTGAGAGAGAACTCACAAATATTTCATTATCGTCAGTCCAACACGTTTACCACAGACCCACTTGCTCTCATTCTGTCTTACGATAGTATCTGGGGTTGTTATATGGTTTCATATTAATAAAACATATTACTCTTCATATTCCGTGCCAACCCATGGCACAGTGATGTGTCTGTGGACTCGCACTGCTAGAAAATGGGTTTCTATACCAGTGGTGGGCAGAGCACAGATATTCCATCTTGAAGCTTTGTGCTTAATTCCAAACAATCAATCATATTCCGTGATTCTAATTTTCCTTCTCGACGACTTCGGTTAGGGGTCAGAGGGATACACTGAGTAATCATGTATTCTACGAATCCAACTGACTGCTCAGCGGGAAAGATGTATAACAGGGACTACAACACACTCATGTACCTGAATCAGTGTTATTACTCATAAGGCTTTAAACAGTTAGTCTCTGTATAATAATCCGTATTTAACTCAACTTAATAAATGTGGTGTTTGTGTCTTTGCAGTTACACACTTAAATATATAGTAAGTAAAAGAACTAAAGCGCCTTTATGTTGACTACATGAAAGACCTAAAATTTATCAACCTTTATATAAGTCCCCAAACTCGCTATTGTAATTTATCTAGTCTTTTGTTAAAAATACTTTTATAACATTCGCTTTAAATCTTTTTAAAGAAAATTTGACTAGCAACGTAAACTCTTGATAACCTAATAATTATCCATATTTCGAATTCTGTAAGTAAATCTACCGACGAACATAAATGTATAAGCTATCTTTTCCATTGAATTAGTTAAGTTGGAATTCACTGCTGCAGTAACCGCACGTAACAATTAAGTACCTGAAATCTCATTAGATAGGCTTGTGTGAAAGCCATTAGCCAGCTGAATATTCAATTGTAACAGTCTTTTAATTATTAATGAAGAATTGTGCAACGTTGATTCTCCTTATTTCGGGTTTAAATCGTCACCTATTCTTCATATAAAGTTTTAGATGTGTGAAAGTCCCAACTTTGAAAGCTTAATAAAGTTTGTTTGTTTTGAATTTCGCGTAAAGCTACTCAAGGGCTATCTGCGCTAGCCGTCCCTAATTTAGCAGTGTAAGACCAGAGGGAAAGCAGCTAGTCATCAATACTCACTGCCAACTCTTGGGTTATTCTTTTACCAATGAATAGTGGGATTGACCGTCACATTATAACGCTCCCGCGGCTGAAAGGGCGAGCATGTTTGGTGCGACGGGAATTCGAACACGCGATCCTCAGATGACGAGTCGAACGCCTTAACCCACCTGGCCATGCTGGGCCTTAATAAAGTTATTTGAAATAACAGTCTTGATTTATACTTACTTTAGCTTGTGCGTTTACTATTTACTATATATCAAACCGTAATAAAGTTTAATAAATATTTTCATAGTAAATAATTTATATATTAATAATAATGTTAATTATATTGACACACCTAATTATTCAAGGTTTTTTCACTGCTCAGTTTATTCATCAAATGTAACAGATGCTCAGTAGTAATTGTAAAGCTTGAATTACTGAATGTTATGTCGCTATTACAACACTATGCAAAGCACAAATTGTCCATTGTGAAACTAGGCGTTTAACAACAAATCTCCCGTGGAAAACAGTTCTCTTTACTTGAGGCTAGATATAAAATCATTTCACGAAACTTTCAATTTTAACATTTAAGCAAAAAAGTTTCGAAGTTGTAAGCTTTCTATCAACACACACACAAACTTATATATATATATAAGTGCATTAAAAACAAGGTTTTACTGCTCGTGTTTTGAGCACCAAGTGACTAAAAACTCGTGGAGTTTTAAAGTTTTAAAATATCGTTAAGTTTTAGGTGATTATAATTACGAAGTTTAATAAGAGGAAGCAGTGAATAATTTAAACATACTGTCTTACTTTAGATAATACTAGATACAAAATCTGTAGCACATCTTACGTTATATATTCATAATTATTTCAATTACACAAGCTACATTAAATTATAATAGTGTTAAGTACTATTGGCGTCGCGACTATTTTACGGTTGGAGGATGCGAACTAGAGATTTTACAGCATGACAACAAAAGAATAATTCAATGAAAGAGACAGTGAAAAAAATGTTTAGTCGCAACTCGCACGTTTCTACATAACAGAAGATTGTGGCATAAAAACAATGAAAACATAATCGCAAAGTTATACCTCTACAGATGCTTGCAAACCGAAACAGATATTCAGGTCTCACGAATATCTGCTGAATTATGTTTATAACTTTTTCTAAAGACGTTATTCCACAAAATATGCAACAATCAATAGCGAAACTTGTGTTTAATGACAAGTCATGAAACCTCGTGGTAAAAATCATATAGATGTTCTAGGTGGTTGTACACATGTTCTTAGCTTGCAAAAACCTAATAGTTAAGTCTGATGGCCGAAGTTAACCGAATAACTAATTGAATGCGTGTGTATGTGCGCACATGGGGTGGGGCTTCACACCCACTACCAAGAAATCACGAGGCACGATGTTCGCCAGTTGTTGTCGCTTTAAAATTCAATAATTTCATGTCATTTTATGGACAAGTTTGAAAAGGATTATTTTCCTTATTCCAGTCGGTTTCTCATTAAAATGATACTAAATATGTCAGAAGTGTAAGCGCTAGCTCTTGTTCTTTATTTGAAGTTCTGAAATAGTTCATGGTTCTCTTAGCTTACATAACATAATCGACAATATTATACAGACAACTTGTTATCATATTGGATTTACTTTCTATTATAATCTTCTGTGTAGACCAACCATACTGGTCCGGCATGGCCAAGCGTGTTAAGGCGTGCGACTCGTAATCTGAGGGTCGCGGGTTCGCATTCCTGTCGCGCCAAAAATGCTCGCCCTTTCAGCCGTGGTGGCGTTATAATGTGACGGTCAATCTCACTATTCGTTGATAAAAGAGTAGCCCAAGAGTTGGCGGTGGGTGGTAATGACTAGCTGCCTTCCCTCTAGTCTTACACTGCTAAATTAGGGACGGCTAGCACAGATAGCCCTCGAGTAGCTTTGTGCGAAATTCAAAAACAAACAAACAAACAAACGATACGTGTTGCAAGTCTTAAAACATTAGTAGTCTTGTTTTCATTATGCTTACAGTAAATTGAATCACAAATGTTTGCTAGAATTCATTTATTTTTTTTTACTCTAGTTTATTCATTGGGTAGCCGTGCAGTAGGGTCTGAATGGTCACTTGCTGTAGAGAATCAAAAAACCGATACTTAACTTAGGAAAAGACATTATGGCTTGTAAGGTCTTATCGCCACATTTTATTTGATCCTGTAATAGTCACTAGTGTAATGTTGTTTAGTTTGCTGTATGAAAATCGCAAAAACGTTGAAAAGAATATTAATTTTAGTGGCAGCAAGTAAAACCACGTTTTTTCAAATTCATCTCATTGTTGCCAAATGTTTCACAAATGGACAACTCAAACACACATGCTAACACAGTACATGTGCTTCATACAAACCCATTATACACTTCATTAATAAACTAACGAGTGGTTGAAAGCCATCGAAGTTTTGCTAAACAAATTGGTGAACCATAACTTTAGATGAAGTTTGTTTTATAATTCGTTGACATATTCTTTTAAATTATTTCTCCTCACTTATTAATGTATATTGTGATAAATATAACACAAGTAAGCGTTTGATGTGTATCATTACGACTGTTGCCATCATCCCGCGTTGACTTTTTGTTCTAAATAAGTTTCTAAGACTTTTGGAAAGATAGTATTTTGACTTAAAGATTGTATTTAACAGAGAAATACACCATGTTTCGCACGAGTAAGAACAAATATTAAAAGTTTTTTGTACAACATACAATCACATGTGAACCACGAAAATGCCCAGTTTGTATTTAAACTCTTGCTTAGTTTTTCAAATAGTAGAAATAACATTTGTGAAGAATTTTTGGATACGTTGGTGTAATTCAATTTTACTTACAATCTGATTAGCGTAAAACATGTCTTTTATGAAGCAATTCCTTCCCATTCCCAACATATAGAACATAGACGTAGCGTCCGGAGAATATGGTGGGGGGGACATCTGATAGGTCCTCCCTATCCAATTCTTTAACTGAGAAATGTGTCATTTCGTGTAGAAAATTTCCTGTCGTCTTAAAACAACCTCTTGACAATCGCCTTACATGTAGGTTAATCTAATTAACAACATCATCTGAATTCCCTGTATAAGAGATTCGAACTTCACAATTTATAATACACATTTCCTTTTTTACCTCGTTTGTTTGTTTTTGAAATTCGCTCAAAGCTACATAAGGGCTGTCTGCGTTGGCCGTTCTTAATTTAGCAGTGTAAAACTATAGTCAAGGTAGCTAATCATCACCAACCACCGCCAACCATTAAGCTACTCTTTTACCAACGAATAGTGGGTTTGTCCTTCACATTATAATGCCCCCACGGCTGAAAGGGCGAGCGTGTTTGGTGTAACGGGGATTCGAACCTGCGACTCTCGGATTACGAGTCGAGTGTCTTAACCACTTGGTTGTGATGTTGTTTTTTTTCCCTCGTAGTCGTTATTTTTACTCAAAATGAAATTCCCCATTTATCGGACACCTAATGCTTATATATTTCTCTTATTATTTCGGTATCACTTTTATTTCTTTTACGAAAAAAAACCCCACATACATTCTACATAACGGATGAAATAGTTTTAATAGTTTTCTTTGTTTCTGTTTAAACGAACATTTCTAACAAGACAAGTAATTAGACCTTGACAGTTTTGAAGATTCACATACATACTGGAAAACTTTACTTATGTGTTAATTAAAAGTTTTCTCATCAACAAATATTTTACTGGTTTCTATCAAGTGGTCTCAAAAAATAGCATATTTTAATAGGTAAACTCAAATATTTGTTATCATCTGTATAAATCTTAATATAATTTATAATAATTAAATGTTGATATGAATAAAACGCTAAAGTACCCTGTTCGTGTTTTGTAGTAGATTTCTTATGAATCAACAGCCAGCGATAGACTTTCTACGTCATCATAGACATTATTTTCTTTTGTTTTATGTTAACTGATCTTCTATATACGAACTGATGTTAATGTAACCATCTATAAATATTATACTAGATGGAGTTTCTGACATTACATCTTTTATTCACCTGCACTTTTATCCTAATAATGTAATTGTCGTTCCTTTCATTGGTCGTGTTTCAAAGATATGCTTCTATCATAAGCTTACAGTTGTTTCTATAATTCTTCTCAACACAATAAATCAAAGCAATAGATTTTAGTTAAAGCTCGAACGTTTTATGTACTATGTCAATGGTCAAGAGTGTGCGTGATCTGTCTTACAAAATGTGTAAATATAATAATAATAAAAAGAAACATTCGAAATTTCGAAAACAAAGTGTACTCGGTACACATCAACATTTGGGTTTGTATTCCTAACTACTTATACTTTGTAAACTATCGTATAATCCTTTCTGTCATTCTTTTACATCTTAAAAGTGATTAGTGATATTTTATAACTATGCTATAAATCAGTGTTCCAAACTTGGTAGTTCTAAACTCGCGTCGGTAATATAATAACTAAGAGGCCATATGAATTGTTTGTTTGTTTTTAATTTCGCGGAGACCTACACGAGAGCTATCTGCGCTTGCCGTCCCTAATTTAGCAGTTTAAGATTAGAGGGAAGGCAGCTGGTCATCACCGCCCACCGTTAACTCTTGGGCTACTCTTTTTCTAACGAATAGTAGGATTGACCATCACATTATGAAGCCCTCACGGCTGAAAGAGCGAGCATGTTTGGTGCAAAGTGGGATTCGAACACATGACCCTCAGATTACGAGTCGAATGCCTTAACCCACCTGGCCATACTGGGCCTAGGAAAACCCACTGGCAATTGGATTAAGAAAATAGAACGCTTACATTGTAAAAGTGTATTTAAAAGTAATTTTATAGATAATTTTCTCTGCACGTAAAGAAATATTTCGAAATCTTATCACATGCATTTAGTTTAAAGTGGTTCCTAGAAAACAAATATATTCCTTGTATAAAATTGTGATGCGTGGCCTCTTTGAGATAACATTACGTCCGTGATGTTTAAGGTTTTCATAATCGAAGTTACACGTTACTTCGCAACTATCTACTGTGTGATTTAGAACAGTATAGAGAGAAACTAGAAGACAGTGTAGATGCTCGTGCTTGATAACATTCCTCAAACCTATTTTAAACAAACTTTGGTCGAAAGTTTTTACATTGGACATTTTAAGAGAAGTTGAAAAGTTGTATAACTCACTGATAGCACTGAAATAAAAGGAAAAGTGGGTGTATACGTATTCAACATTTCCAGGAATAATATTTCCTAGTGGTTCAACGACATTTTTGAAGGCTTAAAACACTAAAATTCATTGTTTTACCTTATTCTAACGGATATGTCGTGGAATCGAGACATGTATATTTTACTTTTGTCATTTTGTGAAATAGACATTGTTCTTAATGATGTCGTGTACTGTTTCCTAGGTAACGGTGAACGGCTTTTGTCACTGATATTTGTTTTGTGGATGCTCATCTATTACAATACTTGCTTATCACAGCTGGGGAACGACTTGATGTAAGTCTCTTCAATGGTAATTCTTTTACCTCATGTCGATCCATAATTCTTTGTTTTCAAATGTCAATTAATTCATGGAATATGTCATCTTGAAAACTTTAAATTTCCGCTCTCAACAAATATTTATAATCTAATGGTATGAATATTTTTCATTGAACAGACTCTCGGTGGCTAAAGCAGTAAGCCTGAGGGCTTATGATGATAAAAGTTGAGTTTCCATGTATGAGGTGGGCAGAGCTCAGATAGCTGTTTGTGCAGCTTCGTGCTGAACAACAAATAAACCAAGTAAGCATTGGAATGATCTGTTGCATACCCTTCCCAAAAGCAATAAATCTTCTGCGACATCACACTAACCATGAAGCCAAACATACGGATTTTAAGTGTGGTTATATTGGTTCAAATAAAATAGAGCTAGAAAGAGAAATACGCAGAAGTTGGTCCCGTTTGCTATAGCATGTTAACCTATCCTTATTTCTCAAATATTTTTGTATACTGATATAAATGTGCAAGACGATTGTCAGCTAGAGATTTATCTTTTTTATTTGGAATTTTTTATGTCATTTCTTCCAAATGTCCTAATTAACCTTTAGGTTTTTCAGCTGAATAAGTTGCATTCACTAACAGTTTTCCTCAGACATATTTTTTAATATCTTAGATGAAAGTAATACAAATCTTTTTAGAACATTTTCCTGAAATTCTCGTCGTTCTATTCCGGAAGAACAAAAATTCAACAAGTTATCATTGTTTGTACTTAAGTTAATTACACTTCGCCAGAGAATAGTTGTTAACCTTATAACAGAACTAGTTGTCAGGACCTGCAAGCTCAGCCAAGCTACTAACATTTTTCAAAAACCGTGATCACGAATACTTCTAAATTGTTAACGAAATGACTTGCACAAAGCACAAACTACCAAATTCGAAGTAATCGTTTCCATGACCATAAATCTTCTATCAATGTGAAAAATACCTTTTTTTTTCCCTAACATTTCGACCAAATTGACCGTTCTATCGGTGGCATAATTTTTGAGGTAAAGTAGATAACAATAGATGCCAAAAAATCCTCCTACATAGGCCATTTATAATACTTCTTATTTGTGGGGAAACTGTTTTTTGAATTTCCCTCAAGGCTACACGAGGGCTATCTGCGCTAGCCGTCTCTAATTTAGCAATGCAAGACTGGAGGGAAGGCAGCAGATCATCACCTCCCACAACCAACTCTTGAGCTGCTCTTTTACCAACGAATAGTGAGATTGATTGTCACATTATAAAGCACCCACGACTGAAAGGGCAAATATATTTGGTGCGACGGAGGGTTCGAACTCGTGACCCTCATATTACGAGTCGAGTGCCTTAACCACTTGGCCATCCCGGGAAATAATCTCAATCCTGAAATATCGTATATATATATTTATATTTATATTTCATAGTTTTTATTGATATTAAAGGTTAATAGGCTTGTTTTGTTATCATTAATTCATTTACTTACATTTTTACATGTGTGATGTCTGTTTTTGTAACTTTTTATTTAATTTAATAGTTATTTTTCTAACATTTTACTGATAATATACTTTAGTATTTGCTTTGTTTTATTTCATCCTAATTAGCAAAATTTGTATTTCTTACTGATATTTTTCTTAACTCTATACATGGTCGGTATTCGTTTTCTGATTATTACTTTAATATATTCGTTTCTCTCCCCCACCGCAACATTATTAATTATTTTGTGCTACGCACTCTCCCCTTGATTTTGTACACAGCTCCCATTAGTGGGTCGGTAGTAAGTTTTAGGGCTTATGACACTGAACATTGATGGTCGACACGTGTTGTGGACATAGCGCAGAAAGCTTATTCTGTAGTTTAGCGTTTAGAAGCAAACAAGTGACATACTGAAATCCACTGTCATACTTGCAATATATTAAGACAAACTTCAACTCATCCATGCTGTCATTTCATTAACTTTCACGCTTTACATGGACATGGCATGGACTGGTGATTAGGGCGCTTGACTCGCAATTAATGGTACGCGCGTTCAAGTCTCCGTCACCAAATATGCTTATCCTTTCAGCTGTGGAGGCGTTATAATGCACAGCCAGTCCAAACGTTGGCGGTGGGTAACGTTACCTAGTTGCCTTCCTTTCAGTCTACAGCTGCTACATTTGGTATGGCTAGTACAGATAGCCCTCGAGCAGCTTTGCACGAAATTTAAACCAAACCACACCACACACGTTTTGAGTAAGTTTATCCCAAATAAAGAGGGATGTTTACCTTCCAAGACCCTTGGGTTATCGGGTTTCTTGTATTGCGAATCTTTTAAGTAGGTTAAACAAGGTTTGGTTTACTTAGTAGTTTGGTGTTTCAATTCTGAACGGCACTTCATGCGACACATGGCTAAACTGTCAGATCAGAAACCATAATGTTGAGACATAGACTCCCCTGTTTTAGAGCTGTTGATCACAGGCAAAGCAAACAGTCAGCAGCACCCGCTGTATTTACAGCCACTCATAACTGAATGGTGGAAACGACTGCCGTAATTATTGCATTATAACAGTTGGAAATTATTCAGTGACATGTTTGGGCTCAAACTTTGGACCTTTAAGAATTATTGACTACCACTAATTGGTTTACAAGTCAAATGATATTTTTTAAATAAAAACTCATTCAGCAAAATGTGAAATTCTTGACATTTTTATCGTTTTGATTATTTGTTGAAGTGTTTACAGTATGTAAAATTTGTTCATGTATTGTCTTATAACTTTTTCTATCCAAGTTTTGCAGTTGACGAGATACAGATATCGTTGATATCGCATACCAATAAATAGTAACTTGTTGTTGTCTTGAATTAAACACAAAGCTACACAATGGACT
This sequence comes from Tachypleus tridentatus, assembly GCF_004210375.1. Taxonomy (NCBI): domain Eukaryota; kingdom Metazoa; phylum Arthropoda; class Merostomata; order Xiphosura; family Limulidae; genus Tachypleus; species Tachypleus tridentatus. Next base: position 42,599,447 of record NC_134825.1, on the reverse strand, counting down.
ATCTGTGCTCTGCCCACCACAAGTATCAAAACCCGGTTTTTAGTGTTGTAAGTCCGCAGACATACCGCTGAGCCACTGGGGGGCAAATAGTAACTTGATCGAATGTGCTTTCATAGTCTATGAAAACGCATAACTTTTATGCGTTTTTAAAGTTTTCAGTCAGTTTCATACACGTATTAAATTTAGGTGTATGTCGTTAGTGGATAAAACAAACATTCTGATCACCACAATGTCCCAGATCTAACGTTAATGTAATGAGCACCCAAGCCTACTAAACCAGATGAATATGTCATTCAGTTACGTATATGCCAACTTCCTAAAGCAAAGAGTGCTGTGGTCCTAAGTCTCATACTTGCTACCAAACGTACTTGCCACTAGTCCTGCAATGTTTGAATCAACTTTTGTCTGTTCTGTAGTCTAGAGTAACTTCTAGAGACATTTTACTTAGCTCATCCCACAAATATTCAATGAAGTTGAGGTCAGGTGAGTATGTTGGCTATGGCATTACGTTAACTTATTCTGCCTGGAGATAGTCCGTGGCGACACTTGCAGAATGCGGATGAACATCTTCCCGCTGCTAAACAGTGTCGTTATAGTGGTCTCTGACAAAGAAAATCACACATAGCCTTAAGACGCTGGTGACATTGCGTTGTACATTCAAGTTGCCCATAACTACCAGAAGTGTTTTGCGGTTGCCTGAAATTCCTCCCCATACCATGACACTAGAGCTACCCCAGCGATTGGTCTTTCTTTTGCAACAGTCGGCATATCGTACATCTTGTCCGGAAGCTCCGTCAGACTGAACGTGATTTGCCAGGACTACTTGACCACAGTATAAGTAGTTTGACTGTACGTTGCCACCTATGTCACGAGGGGCTTGACGCACCTAGACCTGTCACTGACACAGGCCTATCTTCGGTACATCTCGCAGTCAGGCTGTAGTGGTTCAGTCAGCATGAAGGATATGGACTCAGAGAGACTGTAACATCGTTTTCTTCACAGATGAGTGACGTTTTTATACTGACGGGGTTTCCGGACGAGGTGTACGTTATGCCGACTGTTGCAAAAGAAAGACCAATCGCTGCAAACAGTTGAACTTTATAAGGATAGTCATCAACTGACCATGTCAAACTGTGTCGATGATCCACCCTTATAAAGGTCAACTGTTTGCAACTTCTTGCTGGCTCGCACCCCTCGAACATGTTGACAACATTGTATTCTGAAGAAACTATGTCAAACCGTACTCAGAATGCGTAATATACAGTGCCTGTTTGTCTCCCTCACTCCGCATGGAAACGCCACAGAAAAGAGCTGATTGAGATATGGTGATCAGAACTCAATGAAGCACGTCACAAATGTAATGGTGTGGCCATTTCACATTGGATGGACTTCAAGAGTTCACATGGGGAATGGAGAATTCATATTTTCAACCTTGAAGAAAATTATTTAAAACAAAGCATTATGCATTTCCATTGACTGTCAGTGTAACAAATCACTTCTTGTAGTTCACCGATGCAATAACTAAATAGTATAAAACAACAATAAAATAGATAATACTGTAACTGCCTTGTTTTTTGCTCTCTGATGACTTAGCAGTAAGTTTTGGACTTATAACAATAAAATTCTAGTTTCGATATTCGCTACAGACAGAGCGCAATTAGTCCATTTATTAGCTTTGTACTTAATAACAAACAAACAGTTTTTGCTTTTATTTGAAAGTTTCTTTGTGGTATATATTATATATAAGTTAAATTTATATTGTTTCTATATTTAAAAAATCAAATATTTTATTGAAATGAATATTTGTATTTGTTTTTAAGTCCTCTATAGATGGTTTCTGCGATATCCATTTGTTATTGTCATCCTTTGTTGTTAGGGTTGGTAATGTATATATGACAAAAACGTTTATTCATGATACTGTACATAAAATACTCGACATCATGATCACCATTTTCCATATGTTGTAGCAATGTTTATCTCCTGACAACAATAGGTAGGTGAATCAACTATGATTTTAAACAATATAATTTTTGTTTCATTAACAAGGTGTAGTTTGAATATGATATATTTCTCCTTTCATTAGAATAGCGTAGGCACGTCAAGAAAAAAATGTTTTAATAAAAGTGTGTAAATATATTGTAACAAAGTTCGGTTTTCGACTAAAGCAATTTTCGGAAAATTATAATAAAAATAATAACAATTATTACATTTTACGCTGCGAAAGATGGCGTTTTTAACAATTGAGACAAAAATATTTTCATAAAGCGAGAACGAAGTCGAAACTATTTTTACTTAGTTTTGTTTATTGTTAAGATCAAAGCTACACAATGGGTTATTTGTGCTTTACCCACTACGGTATCGAAACCCGTTATTTAGTGTCATATCACCAGAAATTTCCCGCTGAGCATTGTCAATTACTCAGTGAAGACAATAAAATATGAACTTTTTATGAGAAGAACATTTATGAATAACTAAACTGATGTTATTTCAAACAGTTCCAGGATAGTTGGATTTGCATTTTCTTAGTCTGAAGGACTTTTTTGTTAGACGGAGAAATATTTAATGTACTGTTCCGCGGGAAGCTTCACTTTACGTTTCCGAAGCTATACTGTTTCAGTTCATTTGTAGATCGAGGAACTGTATAGTTTTGTTCAGTCCTTTTATGTTTTTTTTTTTTCTGTATAACTCTTTTAAACTTATGCAATTTTTAGTACACAACTTTTCTCCTATAGAAAGCATTACTTCAAACGTTAAAAAAACCGTTTCTTTCGAACTGTAAATATATTTCAAAGGAATACTCGCTTACACATTTTATTAAATCACATCAAAATGTTTATACGTATATAAATTTATAAAATCATTAGACACAAGAAAAACCAGACGTCATAACTGGTGTATGGTTCCGTTTAAAAAAAAAAAGATAATCCATCATTTTAGAAAATTTAGAATTTTTTGAAAGAGTGAAAGCTGAAATTGTCAACCACGATTCTGAACTGATAGACAAAGGAGGCGGTTCTTAAATGTGGACCACATGATTTTTGTTTTATCTCAGTAGACTATATAAGGTTCTTTATTCTGTGTTGCCGCTGAAGAGAGATAGCTACTAAATTACACCCATCACGCATTCGTGTGTTATGAATGTCTGAGCAGGTAATGGGATTTGCTCATCGTTCTTATAGCACATCCACAATCCAAAGGTGTGAAACCCGTTTTGTGGGCTACAGGACGCAAACAGTGAATCCTAGAAATTCCAAACTATACAGGTTAGCAAGTTATCCATATAAAACCAAAATATTTTCAAAAAGAAAGAAATGCAGAATTTAAAGTAAATGTGTATATAGCCAGCTTTATATTTGAGTCGGAGTTATTTATACTGTAACATTTCGTCACAAGATACTTTGGTCTTGTGTATATATACTTTACAACTAAGGAATTACACTTTGCGTTCAGTAGAACCATTCACGATCAAGTTGATGGTGTTAGTATGTGATCAAATCATGTACCTGTTATGGCTACTTTAGTTTTGATGATGTTAGTATGTGATAAAAAACATGGATCTGTCATGGCTACTTTGGTTTTAATGGTGTTAGTATGGAATCTAATCACGTACTTGTTATGGCTACTTTAGTTTTGATGATGTTAGTATGTGATAAAAAACATGGATCTGTCATGGCTACTTTAGTTTTAATGGTGTTAGTATGGAATCTAATCACGTACTTGTTATGGCTACTTTAGTTTTGAGTTTAACGAATTACGATGGTGAAAATAGTGTTCCATAAGATTTAAAAACTTGTAACGAATTTACTGTTGTACATTTTAGTGCCTGCATTTGTTTTTATATATAGTTTTCTTTTTTTTGCATGTGACGTATATTCTTGAGTGTGTGTTGTGCAAGTCCCACCTGTTCTCGAAATTTGTAGAACGTTTTTGTGCGTAAGGATCAACAATGTACTAGGTATGTATATAATACTAGTGTTTGATAGCATTGTCGCAAACGAATTTTGGTGAAGGTTCTAGATTCTAGCTTAAATGATATATAAAAAGCGACGCACCGAATGATAAGAGATTAATATTGTTGGTCATGTTGCTACATTTAATGTTCTATAGGCCTAGAAATCTATAATTGTGATTGACGCCTATTAGTAGGAAACTACAAAATTGGACCAGGAACGTTTATAGATTTTAAACATTATAAACTGTCTCCAACTTCAGTGAATTGCTTCGGACGTTATTATTTCTACGAGAACTTTAAATATCTCCCTCGGTAAGAAGTAAGTGTGAGGCCAACCAAGCTAGCTAGCTTACGTGAGGTGCGACAATATCAACTCAGAATTAATTTGCTTGTCCTGGACCTGGATTGTCGATAAAATATTCAGTTCTAGACCGGATATGAGACTCAGTATTGTCTGAAATTTTGTAAAACTGCTGTACATAAACCAACATTTGTAATAAATATTAGTAATAAATGTTATTATAAAATGTATTGTTTTTTGTTTGTATATTAAGATATCTTCATGTTAAAAATAGAAAATTGTGTGTATCAGTCTTGTGTGCAACTATCGTAAATTTAATACATATTAGCATATAATTAATTTCTAAATTCAAATTTAAATTTCCGGTTATGCGAAATAGTAATACGTAACGTGCGTAACATAATAAATCGGAGACTCGTCCGAAATAACCCGACATGGCCAGGTGGATTCAGGCGTTCGACTCGTAATCTGAGGTTCGCGGTTTGAATCCCCGTCGCACCAAACATGCTTGCCTTTTCAGCCGTGGGGGCGGTGGGTGATGATGACTAACTGCCTTACACTACTAAATTAGGGACGGCTAGCACAGATAGCCCTCAAGTAGTTTTGCGCAAAATTAAAAAAAAACAAAAAACAAACAAACGTCCGAAATAAATGATAATACGTAACAAACTTTACTACAGAATGTATATATTAATGATACGTTTACTTTCTTGTGAGATATTTCAACAGCAAACATCAAGATAAAATATTTAATGATGAATCTGAATAAGAAATCAGGTTCCATTATTCGTATTCTCTTGTTCATAATCGATAAGGCACTATTGAAGTAGGTGCGCACTATAAACTGACCTTTTCAGGATTTTGTGCTTATTTGAAGTGTTTTATAATAAAGGCAGTTAAGGTAAATTTAATGTTTAGTTAAAATAGTTATTAACCATGCTTACAAGATCATTCGTAGTATGAAATAAACTACATCGAGAAATTTTTGAAAAGCAACGAGTTTTGTAGTATCATCTAAATATGCTGTCCACCCCTACAGTCTAAAGTTTGAAAAAGTTTGATGTACCACTTAAAACAAAAAATTATAACATACTGAAACTTAGCTAAAGATTACTTTATTCAATGTTACTTTCACTTAAATTAAACAATAAAATCCGGTATTCAATTTCCTGCAGCGGACAGATTGAGGATAATTTGTTGTATGACTTCGCATTAAGAAAGCAACAACAGTAGCAAAGATATGATTAATAAAATATTAGAACTTCTTTGTTATCTACAGATTTGTATGCCCTTTTCGTGCGGAGGAATATGTAGGTTCTATGTAAGACAGTATATTCCTGGTAAAATCCATAACTGACTAATAATTGGAAGACAGGTTTTGAAGTTTAATTTCTCTTTCACTAATGGGAATTTTGTGAGAGCGAATTCAGCTGATTACAAAAATGATAGAGCTTGATAATTGTTAACCTGAGGCTTAGTTTAAATCAAAAGAATTCAGCAATGTCGTTCTTCTTAAAAGCGCACGTTGATATTTTTATATTTGTTTTGTATTTCATGTGACTTTTTTGAAGTGCGATAGTAATGTGATTAAGTGTAGATGTCAAATGCCTGATTGTCTTAGAAATCATGTGAATATTGCTCAATTATGAAGACTGCAACGGTATGAATCAGTAAGGTTGTGATGATTCGATATTAATTTTTTTTAATACGATCATCAACTCAAGTAAGTGGAAGTAATAATTATGAGTTAATTAATATCCTACGTTTCAGCCGTTGATCTTTGATAAGGATTATATGCAGAGGAAGACATCTATATAAAAAAGTAAGTGAAGTGTATTGGATATCCAATGAAGAACGAGTTTTGCGCATGCGTAATGGGCCTGTAGACCAAGGGCAGTGATATTTTGAGGTTATACGCCAAAGTTTACAAAATTGGCAGTGTCGATGCTGTACAATTCCATATCTTAAAAAAAAAAAAATGAAACGGTCTACAAATTCAACTTGGAACCAAGAAGAACGGCATATTGTTAGTTTGATGGAAAATGTTGTCTTAATTTAACTTACAATTTATTATATAAGTATTAGAAGTGAGTTTCAGGCTAGTGATGATCGTCACGAAGATAATCAATGTGATAATTAATAATGGAACACTGAACTGAAAAAATCTGCTGTTATTTTATAACGACAGGCGTGTATTTAACGTGTTTTTTTAAGGGCTGATATTGAACAACTTTTTTATCACATGCTTTAATTCAAGTATTTTTAGCAAACAAGTGTCATGTCAAATCGAGTTCCAGATGTTACTTGTCAGTTTCAGTACGAGACCCGAGTTGCCAATAATTTAGCCATAGAGCTCTGCAACGTCAATCTGACATCCGTGTAGAGACAATCAAAGAAAAAAGTGCGTTGAGAACATAATTCTGTTTGTTTGTTTGTTTTGGAATTTCGCACAAAGCTACTCGAGGGCTATCTGTGCTAGCCGTCCCTAATTTAGCAGTATAAGACTAGAGGGAAGGCAGCTAGTCATCACCACTCACCGCCAACTCTTGGGCTATTCTTTTACCAACGAAAAGTGGGATTGACCGTCACATTATAACGCCCCCACGGCTGGGAGGGCGAGCATGTTTTGGCGCGACTCGGGCGCGAACCCGCGACCCTCAGGTTACGAAGTGCACGCCTTAACGCGCTAGGCCATGCCAGGCGAACATAATTCTACAAGGATTCTGGAGAAACTACTTTTCAAAATAATATTGCAGTTGCGACTGTGAAACACTGCTTTTCCCAAAATTTGCAAGTGGACCGTGTCTACTTTAGTCCAACACGGACTGTATATATTGGCAAAAGTCCTCGTCCTAAAGCATGACAAAATATTAATCTTAAACGTAGCTACAGCCATAGAAAGCACGACTTGCAACATCTCATAATATTCAAGAAATTCAGAATCAACAAATAGACAAGAAATAACGGTACTAATGGTGAAACAGAAATATATTATAAAAGTTTCAAACTCTAGTTCAGAAAGGTCTCTTTACAACGAAATAGTCCAATTAAGTGCAAATCAATGTCAGAAAAAGCTTGAAACAGAAAAGCAATTAATAGTGTATCACAACACCATCACCAAACACTTGTGGTTTACCTTGCGGGTACCCTCTCCTTTCCAAGGGTCCTCCAATGGCACAGCGGTATGTCTACAAATTCACAATTATAGAAACTGGGTTTCGATACCTGTGTTGGGCAGAGAGCAAATAGCCCATTGTTTAGCACTGTGCGTAATTATAAACAAACAAAACCCTCCCACAGTTAACTGCTGAGGTTTACCATGTCAGCCATTAGCTGGATTTATTTCACATATTATATTACTATTATAAAAAAGTAAAACATTGTTACATATTAAGAACTAGCTGGAGTACACGACCCCTGGATGAAGTTATGTAAATTCATTATTAATGAAAAGTTATCTTCATATATGAAAAGCTGCTTCCCTTATATGCAATTGTGAAAAAAGAAACGTTCACAAAAACCGCAAAACTGAAAATTTGTATGTATGCCCGCATGGGCCTAATGAACTTCCAACCCAGTTTTGATAAAGATTTGTTCACACCCTGCGAAGTAGTTAAACAGACATTACTATATAGATTTCACCCATTTTTCTATTAATATGAAAGTATCCAGCCTAGGCTTCCGCTAGCCATTAGCTACATCACCATTGGCGAAAAGAAACAGCCTGTGGCTAAAAAATCTAGTGTTGGTTTCGCCACAGCGGCGAAAGATTATAATTTTTCGGTCTTGAATGATTTTCCTTTATTTGTTCTGCTCAAGTTTCGGTCTTAACAACTTTCGTGGTTTTTATCGCCATCTACGCCATTAATGATGACAAATGACCAGAGGCGCCCCCCAGCGAGTTGAAGAAACAAGAAACGTCTTTAAAAACTACCACTGACTGTAATCTATATTTTCTTTATATATGTATTTTTATGATTTCAGGGATATAACAACTAACAAATTAAATTAAAAAAAATTACTCAGCTGTGCTAATGATTTATTTTATTTTCATTTCTTATGCTACATGTTTGATTCTGCCCGTGGTACAGTAATAAGAGAAAACCTGACTTTCGTCAAACCAACATATGGTCTGTATCAAAGTGGAAATCACAAGTTTTGTTTGACATGTGTTTGAATTGAGATCATGATAACTCCTAGATCAGATAAAAAGACGTCTAAACAGTTAGATATATAAAGTTGTTTTTTTCAAAAGAAGGTCGAAGCAACAACATCAACTGATGGTGGGAAATCCACTTCCAAAATAAAAGACAGCTCTGAAGAAACGGAAGCTTGCAGCAGTGATCAGACTGTCGGTGTGAAAAAAAAATATACCCGCAATTTTCACAGAGTTGTTAAAGAAACTTGGTTTTCACAGTTTCCTTGGCTGAAACATGTTTCCCAACAAAATACATTTCATTGCAAATTACGCAGGGACAACAAGAAGACAAATATTTATGCTATGACTGGAAAAACTGCTACTAAGCCTAAAAAAGACAACTTGATGAAGCATGCACGGTCAGAAGATCATTGCAGTGCAGTAGCATCACAAGTTTTGAAGAAGGACATGTCAACTGCTGCTGTGAATGTGTATGTGGGGTGTAAAGGTAGCATTCAAGCGCAAATGGCCACATTACTTTTGCAAGCAAAAGAAGCCATCCCAACTGTGAAGTTTCATTCCCTCCTTTCACTGCAAGTATTCAATGTAAGAATATTCTTCATTCTAGTATTAATAAGATACTTTCTGTTTTCTACAGCATTTTCTTAAAACAAAAGGCAATTTGACAATTTTCTAAAAGTGAAACTTTTGAAAATATCTGTCAAAAATTAAGTAGCTAGCCAACTCTTCCAAATATCTTTGTTTATTACTTTAACTGGTGGTCTTATTTCAAAACACTAGTTCTTATATATTTTTTAACAGGGAGTGACATCTCTAAAGAAACTACAGACTCAGTCACAAAGTGGAACAGAGAGCTTCATATACACCCACGGCCAGTCTCTGGATGATATGTACAATGCCCTAAATCATGTAGTTCAGGATGAAATGCAGGCAGACTTTCGGGCATCGCCTTTCCCATTTTTTGCTATTGAAGCAGGAAACACCTCTATACTGATAATTTATGTCAGGTATCTTTCATCATTAGGTGAGGTTACAAGTTGAGTCCTTGCTGTGCGTGAGCTGACCAACACTGGGGCTAATTCTATCTACAACACAATGCGTTCAGTCATGACAGATCAAGGATTGTTTGATGGTGACTTGGTTGGACTTGCAACTGATGGTGCAAATGTCATGGTGGGAATAAAAACAGGTGTTGCTACAAAATTTAAAGATGAATGCCCCTGGATAATAACAAGTCATTGTTTGGCACACAGATTACAGTTGGCAGCTGAAAAGGCAGCAAATCAGGTGCCATATCTTGTGAAGTATATTTCAGTTTTGAACCAGTTTGTAAAAAGCCTGAAAAAATATTTTCCCAAGTTGTGTCGGGTTCTGGAAGAGAACAAAGCATTGCATGGATAGAAAAGCAACAAAATCAAGCAAGTGTTCTTCACATGATGGCTCTCTTTTAATGATTCCGTCCAAGCACTAGTCAACTGTATTGCATTTGTGATAAGCTGCCTGCAGGTCTTAGCAACGGAACGTGGTACTCCAGGCCGAGCTTGCTGCATGGTGCATGGTTTAGTCCAGCAAATGTCATGTTACAGCTTTGTCATGATGACACATTTTTTGGCTGATGCTGTTGGCATTCTTGGACTTTTGTCAAGATCTCTACAGTGAGCTGATTTATCTTATAATCAGGCTAAAGAAAATATTGATGGGTCAATTCTGTCAATTCAGTCGCTGGCACACATCCCTGCTCCTTACACACAGACTGCACTGAAGGAACTCCCACAAGCTCCTGATGCCAGTGGTTACACTTTTTACAGAGGCCATGACATCAAAGATATTGATAAACAACATTAAAAGTGCAAATTAGCTGCTGAGTCATTTGTTGAAGAGGTGGTCACAAAACTACAAGTAGCATTCCCAGACACTAACATCATGTCATTTTTTTCAATATTTAGCCCATGTCACAGCAGAGCAGTATCTGATGAGAATGATTTGAAGAAACTCATCCAGCACTTCTCTTCTTTTGTCAATGAGGATGAGGCACTGACCGAGTGGCTACTACTAAGGAACATAATGGAACAGGATGCTCATAAAAACAGAAACATGAAGAGCTTCTATAAGGAAAACATCCATCAGACCCGTCAAACTTTTACAAATCTGTCTCAGCTTGCAGCAATTGGATTAATAATTCCAGTTATATCTGTTGACTGTGAGCGGGGAATTAGGAGGTACAACAGGATCAAAACAGATGCCAGGAACAGTCTGTCTGTGGCCAAGACAGAAATGTTACTGAACTTATCCATGAAGTCCAAACCTTTAGATCATTTTAACTTCGACTCTGCATTCAGATACTGGGTCACTCACAAAGACAGACGTGGGTACCATTCCTTGTTGAAGAAATGTGCGTCGAAATCTCAGGTGTCAACTTCTACCACATTTTCTGTTGAGAATGATTTGGCTAAAGAGCTGCCATTGGATTTATCTACTTACCAGTCATGCTACCGTATTCTAGTTTTAAGTCATTTTTTTGTTTCTGTGTTATTTTGAGAGATGTATCTCTTTATTTTCCTCTTTATCATGTTTATTTTGTTTTTTGGCGGGGAAGATTGCTGGGGAATAAAAAATAGTACAAAACTTAATGTTTTGTTGATTTTCACAGAATTACAACTATTTTTTACTGGATGGAATTGATGCATATTAAAAATCACGCACCCCACAATTTTCGGCAACCTAAAATTGTGGCTAAACAACTGTCACTGTGGCTAAAAGAAAATTACTTTGTTTAACTACAGTGGTTAAGAGAGTTATTTTTCTAGTGGAAGCCCAGTCAGGATAACCTCACAAGACACAATGATAAGCTTCGATATATCCATCTTATTCATTAACGTACTAACCCTTGAAATATTGCATATACTCTGCCAATAGTCTTGAAATGATAGAACTACCAGAGAACGCACCCAACTGGCAATCTCTACAATAATAGAACTCACAACCTTCCGTGTTAACACAATCTATCTCTAATATGAAGATAAATACAAAAGGGCTTAACTTTGGGCTCACCACTATAACCAGTACTCTGTGATCTATACATGAAACACTTCGAAGATAACACCTTTAAGTAGGTCTGATTTATATCCTAGGACTTGGGTATGCTGAAGGTGTATACGTAATATGGCCACATATAGCTGGCAAGACTCCAAACTTCATAAACTACCAAAAGAATCGACATCTCACGATACTGTGATAGCAAACTCTCGTTTTGAGACATGGTGGCTTCCGTGATATACAATTGGTATATCCAAGTAATCCCACAGATAGAAGTAAATACATTGACTATAGATTAAACCATCCCATCTGTGTAACTTTAGATGAGTGTCTTTAGAATGAATAAGATTTGTAACACAAAATATTTGTAAAAGGAGGAAGAAAAATGAATCAATGCAACAGGTATTTGAACATCTGATAAGAAAGAACTTAAAAATAAACAACAAATATGAACAGAAAGTAGAGTAGAAATAGAATAATATCCCCCAAAACAAAACAAAAACAACATGTAAATATATTGAAGACATGCACAATAAAGTCAAAACATTTGTTCAGAAGCTATGAGACAATACAATCGCAGTGTTACACACCAAACTACCTAAAGACCAAATCGAGAGAAAAAACAACACTTATAGAATTCCTTGCGTATGTGTTCTACAATACACTAAACAACAAAAGTCCAACTAGAGTCAAAATATATATGAACATAAAATAGATATAAGATATTGTAGTGCTGAGATATCCCGTAATGTCATAGAAGAGCACGCAATAATATATAAGGATATTAAAACAACAGGACAGGCGTCAAGCACGACAAAACTAATTAAAAAAAAACCTGTACATCCAGCTAACTTACAACACATTCAATCAACTTTAGTATGAAGAAAGCAAAATCCGAATAACTATCTTAAAAGTAATGAAATCTAATACTGAATTCTGGTTTCCGTTAACACACATCAGTATTTCTCAGATCCTTCACGAAAACAACAGTATATTAGCAGCATAAACGTAGGATATAAACTAATTAGTAATTATAAACTACAAATAAAGTAACTAACTAATGATCAGGCTTGGATAGTCGTATACGATCAGCAACCTCAAACTGAAGTATTTTAGGTAGTTAGAAGTAGTTTACAAATTACTAAGAACTATTTACATCACAAAGTATATTTATGTTGACGAAATAATCGTAGTTGTTGTTCTAGTTTACTACACTCAATGTACACAAACTGGTTCTTAACAGAATTTTTAAAATAGTATGACCTGAAAGGTGTTTTCGTGAGGTTCAATATTCTGGTTTTAAATTATAGTTAAAAAACATGGATTCTTTCCGGAAGTAGTAAAAAAAGAAGTAGACATTTTCCGGAAGTTGTTAAAAACCATAGGTACCCAAAGCACAAGTTGTGATAACGCTGGAGAATATATCTAACAACACAGCCAATTCTCACATAAAATACTATCATGCAGATTCATTGGAACTAAAGTACAACCTAATAGATCTCTACTACTTGCCCTGTCAAATTAATGTACTACTGCGACACTTCATGATCAAGTGAATTAGCACGCAAGTATTGGTGAGAGAATCTTTTTCTTCACAAACATTTGTAGCACGTAACAATGAAGTATCTTCCCGCGTCTGACATTTATTTACCCATTTCGTGGAATTTACACCAATGACAAGCTCAGGCTAAAGAATTTCAGTACCGTTTTCACGACCATAAAATTCCTAAATTACCTTCACAAATATTCATTTGTCTTCTGTCCAAGTGCGTTACAGAGATCTATTATAGTGAATAATTAAATGATACATTTATATACAAGTCTCATCAGTTTTTGTTTTCATAATTGTCTATCTTATTACTATTATTATTTTGAATATGAACTCTATGTTATGTAAACTATTCCTGATGTTAAACGTTCAGAAACAAATAACGCTGAGTGACCAAAATATATAAATATACAGAACTCCCAGAAACGGTAGTCACGCGAACTCTTAATATCACGAAAGTATTATGAAGTTGTTCAGTACATTTAGTCAATCACCCCAAACCATTCGTATTTTGACGTCATGTTTATAAATTGTTTCCCCTTCTGCATAATAAATTAATCTTTTTATTTCATATGTGTAAAGACAGAACTGTAGCATGCTACAAACTTCCAAAACTAACAGGTACACATATATAATATTTATTGCACCACCGTTTTTCCACCTGCGTTTCTTCTCACAACGTTTCCACATTGAAATAATTTTAACTTTTAATTTAAGTAAATATGGTCAAAAACAAAAATAACTGTAAGTGCGTAAGGCTTAACCTTATTTGAAATCACAAAATCAAAATATAAGTACAACATATTATGCAGATTTGTTAATTCAGGTAATATTTATTACACCAGTCTTCTTAAAACTCCAACGTCAACGTACCCATCGTAATCTTTTATATTTTAACACATCAGTACAATCGTTTGTTAGATATTGGTTTGTTTGTTTGTTTGTTGTTGAATTTCACACAAAGCTATTCGAGGGCTATCTGTGCTAGCTAGCCGTCCTTAATTTAGTAGTGTAAGATTAGAGGGAAGGCAACTAGTTATCACCACCCACCGTCAACTCTTGGGCTACTCTTTTAATAATGAATAGTGGGATTGTCCATCACCTTATAACGCCCCCACGGTTAAAAGGGCGAGCATGTTTGGGTGCGACGGGGATGCGAACCCGCGACCCTCAGATTACGAGTCGCACGCCTTAATCTATCTGGCCATGCCGGGCCCTGTTAGATATTGGAAGATTGAAATCGCGTAATGGACAACACATGCGACGCCTACTTATATAATATGAAAACCTGGGATGAACTGGGAAATTATGTAGAATATTACTACTTTGGTTGACAAATGCAATTACTGGATGTGCTCTAAACATTGGAGCAAATTTTGTTTTTTTCCCTAAAGATATTACTAATAATTGTGAATTGTTAAATTCCTTTAACACATTGAATTTTATATTACTATTAGATCAATATATACGAGTCTCAGTTATTAAAATAGATCACATTTCTTAAATTAAAAGTCTGTTAAAAAAGTAATAAGTAATATACTGAATCAAAAATGATATGCATATGCATTGCGAATGTCTTATAATTGAGAATGATAATGGGCAAAATATTGAAAGCTCCAGTATTGACATAATAATTATAGTAATTAGTCGTTATAGATGCAATAACATTCCGGCAAACTTAATTTAGAACAAATGAAATATTTAACATTCAGGTTTTGGGGTTCTCTAAAGAGGGTGAATAGTTGTAAGTCTTCAGATTTATTATCCTAAAACAAGGAGTTCGATTCCCCTCGGTGGACACAACAGATACCTTGAAGTAACTTTGCCACAAGAATACTTATCCTTATTTGAGTTTTCGGGATATTATAAGGGCTAGTTAACAAATATCACAAATATATTAGTTTTGAAACGTTTTATTTACTTATAGGAAGAAAAAATAATCTAAACAGAAATCATAAATACTCAATCATGTTTAAATAAAATTTAAGCATTCACATTTTCCTAGACGAGTATAAGACTTTTGTGTCAGTTAAATATGTTTGCCTTTTACGTGCAACAAAAGAATTTTTGTAAATTGAGTACTGTATTGTATGGAAGTTTATATGTTATTTCTGCTATTTTTTACGGCCCGACATGGCCAGGTGGTTAAGGCATTCGACTCGTAATCTGGGCATCGCGGGATCGAATCCTCGTCACACCACAGATGCTCGCCATTTCAGTCGTGGGGGCGTTAAAAGTGACGGTCAATCCCACGTTTATTAAAGAGTAGTCCAAGAGTTGGCGGTGGGTGGTGATAACTAGCTACCTTCCCTCTAGTCTTACACTGCTAAATTAGGGATAGCTAGCATAGACAACTCTCGTGCAGCTTGGCACGAAATTCAAAACAAACCGTGTATATACATTTGTTTTTATCTAACAGCTACAATAAAGTTTTCTCCAAATTTTTCTTTCACCAAAATATTATAATTTCATGATACAAAATGTGAAAAATAATTATAAATAAGTTTGTACTAGTTGAATGAGCTGGACTGGTTTGGTGAATTTTTTACTTTTCGATAGTAGTTTGATCGAAAACGAAGTTCTGTAAAGGTGAACAACCTTTCGCATGTAAGAATCCCATTAACTACATGGAAATACACAAGTTAATGTATGTGTTTTAAATATGTTATCAATAAATTCTTGTAAATTTTATTATGGATTTTTTGACACTGTTATGTTTACGAATATTTAATAGGTTTATCCTACTTTAGTCATTTTATTTGTTATGACCAGTAGAACGTGGTGTTTCACTCAATACGGCCCCCAGCATGGCCAGGTGGCTAAGGCATTCGACTCGTAATGGGCAAAATATTGAAGGCTCCAGTATTGACATAATCATAATAATTAGTCGTTACTCGCGGGTTCGAATAACTGTCACACCAAATATGCTCGCCCTTTCAGCCACGGAAATGTTATAATGTAACGCTTAGTCCCACTATTCGTTAGTAAAAGAGTAGCCTAAGAGTTAACGGTGGGTGGTGATGATTAGCTGCCTTCCCTTTAGTCTTACACTGCAAAATTAGGGACGGCTAGCGCAGATAACCCTCGTGTAACTTCAAATTCAACAAACCAAACTAAACTGTATAATTTTGTGATGGATTTTATATAGAGAAGCATAATATATTACTGTTATTAAACACAAAGATACACAATGAGCTATCTGTGCTCTACCCAGCACAAGTAACGAAACCCGGATTTTAGCAGTGTAAGCCCTCAGACTTACCGTTGAGTCAGTGGAGACCGTGTCTGGGATTAAAATTAAAAAACCAAGCAAAATTTGTGCACACTTTGTTTTAGAAGTCTGAAAACATCTCCCAACTTTAAGCAGCAGATGTTAAACATTAAGCCCAACTTTTAGTTTTTCGTTAATGTTATTCATATTTCTTGTTTAAACATTTTGTCAAACATTCTACATTAGCGGATATACGTGTAAAGGTTTTGGTTTATTGTTTGAACAATAAAGATTAAGAATGTTAAGAGATTTTCTACAATAAACAAAAGGGGATTCTCAATATTTGCGGCTCTAATTATATGTCAAATCATTCAAGAGATGGAAATATGAGTTAAGTGTTTGTACTTGAAGAAACAAACAAACGAAAACAAACATTTTATGAGCCGCTGTGTCACGTCGATAAAGTACAGTTAAACAACGAATATGCTTAGCGCAAATTGTAACGTATTTATCGTTATACATTTATTTTGATACCTATACTTGTTTCAGTGTAGTTTTCTTTTTTGCACATGACGTATGTCTGCGTACTGCGCAAGTCCCACCTGTTCTCGAAATTTCTAAAAGATTCTTGAGAGTAAGAATAAACAATATTTGATTTACGAAAACACTAGCGTGTTCGAATATTGTTGAAACTTTTACAAACTCGCGTGATTCATATAAAATCAGCTTAGTAGCCGTGAGGCTGTATAAAAAAAAAATTAATAGTCAGCTACAATCAGTGTGATATATGTCTCGGAAGCTACAATTGTGATTAACGCTTATTAATTGGAAAACTACAGAAAATATGACAAGGAACGTTTATAGATTTCGAACGTTACAAACCGTTCAACTTCAGTGAAGTAATTTCGGACGCTAGTATTCCTACAAGGACATTAAATATATTTGTTGGAAAAAGTTAACTTGTAAGCATGTGAGGCTAATCAAGCTAGATAGCTTAAGCGAAGTGTGACAATATCAATTCAGAATTGATTTGTTGTCGAAGACCTGGATTTTAGACCGAATATAAGACTTAGTATTTTTTGTAAGTTTGTAAAACTATGGTATATGAATTGTATATAACTAGTAGTAACAACCGTTATTATAAATTGTACTTTTTGTATATTAAAAAATATTTGTGTTAAAAAAGAAAATTGTGTGTTTCAATCTTATTAGCAAATATCATAAACTTAATACATATTAACATTTAATTAACTCCTAAATTCAAATTCAAATTTTCAATTATTTGAAATATTAAAACGTAACGTTAGTAACTTAATAAATCGGAGACTCGTCCTAAATAAAGTATAATACGTAACAAGATTGAAGGATGAAAATTTCTATATAGATGCCAGTATAAATATGTTTTGAGGCCGAATCTAAACTATATTTGCTTCATGTTAACTGCACATATTTCGTTGATAATGAAGTAATTCGACTTTCGGTTGTTTCTTTACTTTATTAGGGATCCTATAGTTTGAGTATGACGCCTGTGCTTACTTTGTTTTTATTCTAAATGTAAATATTAAAAGAAAAAACCAGATATGAAATAGTACTTTTTCTAGCCTATGTGCTAATACGTGGGAATAATTTCATGGAATTTATCATCGAAACAAAAAATAAAAGCAAATAAAGAGGTAGTAACAAAAAGAAATGCGCGAGCTGTTTGAGAAAAAAACTTATACGGAAAACTTATAAAGCTGTACCTAGAATTCCGAATGATATATTTCTTGATGGAAGTTTCCTCGAGAGAACTAGTAGATGAATATGAAAAGAATAGGGCGTGCCACGGATTATTGATTTCCAATTTGTTTACGTACGGAATGTTTCTAGTGTGTACACGAAACATTCTGTAACAATCACATTGGTATTTTCAGTTATAAATGCTCAAATTCATAGTAGTATATTTAATCGCAAAGGGTTACATACGCAATAGTTTTGTAAAGGGGAAATGGTCTTGCACGCTGTAGTATTGTTAATGTGAAACTGTCACACTTATAATAGTATCTTTAATGATATACTGTTATAATAATAATATTGTTAGCGGTTAATTGGTCACACTAAAAATAGTATTGATCGTGTGAAATAGGCTTGCTTACGCTAGTTTTGTTAGTGAGAAACTATTATTACAATAGTATTGTTAGTGTTAACCATTCACACTGGCAATAATGCTGTTATTAGCAAACCATCATGCTCACCATAATATTGTTAGTAAGACTTCGTTATTATAATAGTGCTATCAATAGTTAGATGTTCATACTAACAATAGTATGTTTAGTAGGAAATGGTGATATGCTCACAGTACAATGGTTTTTTTTTTTGTTTAGTGATAGCTCAATGTCAACACACATATTAGTATTATGTAGATATTAATACTTTCCGATTACAAAATGTATACTCCAATTCTTATAAAGTTATCCGTCATGACTTTTCATCTGTAATGATAAGGGGCAGTTAAACGACTATATAAATAGACTTGCCAAAGTTTACTTCGGCTAAGAAAACTGTATTTTTCTAAATAGGTTTTCAAAGAAAAAAACTTGTATTTTCGAACTCGATAATGAATGTTTGAAGCAAGGTCTTGTTTCAATTTTCCTAACATTTCAGTACTAATTTTTTAATTCTAAATATTAACCTGTTGGTTTCAAACACTGAATGTTTCAGTCTATGTGAAATGTTTAGTATAATTACTATAATTTTGTTCATATAAACTGATAGTTTTATTTTTGTACATATCAAATGAATAAATATCTTCATTTTTTCATTTGTGAAATAGTGATGGTGCTAATTATGTTAATAATTAAACCGATGAAAATCCAGTGTCATGTCACGTCACACCATGCTTGCTTTCTTTAAATAGAATGAATCACAAAAGTCAAAATGCATTTCTCCAGGTAGGATAGTTCTATTACTGGCTAAATTCTGATTAAGAATTTAGTTACAGGAGTACAAGAAGGCCTTGAAACCTTATATGTGTAGTGAGAATTGGTAAGTAAGCCTAAAGACCTAGTGTGGAATCACCTTGCACAGGGTCAAATACATAAATTTTATCACAAAAGTAAAAGTATCTATTCAATTTAAAACATAAATCGTTTCTGAATTAAGCTATTTTCAGTTGTATAACCAATGTTTTTAATTAAAAAATAATCGTCTCTACTCAAAGAAAACTCTAAATTAAGAAATCAAAATCAAATATTTTTCCAGTTTTGTTGTCTATAAATTTTGTTTTATACTTTCAGTACAGACTAACAACTATATTAAGTTATATTTTTGTTGCTAGCAACATGAAATAAAAACCATTGTTGGAATGTAATTTTACCAAAATAGTGTATTTCATATATGTTAGAAGTTGTTAGTCAGAGTTGATTTTTAACAATAATTATTCTACGATTACGCTACAATTCATTTCATGAATGATCTTAATTTTAATTTTTACAGATTCCACTTTTCTTCCTCTGGTTGGTCAGGTATAATTTCGTAAAAATTATTTATTCTGGTTAGCTATAATTGTTTGTTTGTTTTTGAGTTTCGCACAAAGCTACTCGACGGCTATCTGCGTTAGCAGTCCTAATTTAGCAGTATAAGACTAGAGGGAAGACAGCTAGTCATGAACACCCACCGTCAAATCTTGGGCTACTCTTTTACCAACGAATAGTGGGATTGACCGTCACATTATAACGCCTCCACGACTGAAAGAGTAAGCATGTTTAATATGACAGGGAACCCAAACCCTCAGATTACTAGTCGAATGACTTAACTACCTGGCCATGCCAGGCCTGGTTAAGTATAAAATGTGAGGTTAAGGTGTACTATGTAGCAGGCACGAAAGTACTATTCCCGTCATATATGAAGGATTATATACTAGTTTGTGATAAATGACACATGCTTTAGAAGTTACAGTCGATAAGGTGTAGACATGAACTAAGGAATATCAAAACATTTGAAAAGATTTATATGAGGTTTTACTGAGTACTTAAAGTGTCAATATTTTACACGTGCTGTTATTTGTTATTTGTATCGAAATGCTAGAAAAGGTTTTCATTTCGATTTTACTAGTTAACTTGTATAGATTTCCTTACATATGTAATGTTTTGATGTTGCGTTAATAAAAACTGTTGTGATAATTTTAATTTAATCAAAAATAGCTTAAGTGTGAAAAAAGGCGTCGTATTTAGTGTGCAACTCAAAGAAATGAAATGAGAATTGGTTACCGAATTATTAGCTACATTCATAGCATTCATAAGAATAAATGTTCAGTTATTAGTTAGTTAGGCCGTGTTTTTGTTCAACTTGGGGCATGATGGTTAGTAAAGCAACATAAACAAACTAGATAGCAAATGAATAAATATTTACTGTAAAATTCTTATGAATTCTGTAAATGTAGCTACCAGTTTTATCGCCATTTTGATTTCATTTCTTTAACCCTACACTAAATCACTAAATCCTTTGTTGGCCGCACATTTTCTCACACCTGAAACGTTGGGAATGAATAATCAATAATAACTATATACCCATATGATTATTTTAGAAACTTGAGCTAAAAACTGCTAAACTGGTTTGCTTGGCTTCGCAAATACTTATTTATCTGCACGTTCTTCCACCTTATAAGTTTGCTGCTCTAAATAAGTCACCTTTAATCACAATGACAAAAAATAAAATTTTCCACTTTTACTTTTAGATAAAGCTGTAGTGAAAATAATATATCGTTAAATAACGTGACCTTTTATGTAGGCGTGTGCAAAAGTTGTTTTCAAATTTTAATGGTTTATCTTGAACAGGTTTAATATATATGCAAAAACGGCTCCACAAGTGGGTTTTCCCGACATCACTGATTAAACAGGTTTGTACATGTGACTTATATTTACACAAAATGAGACTCCTAATTGTACATTGGAAAGATCTATTGAAATTTTAAAAAAATCTATAAAAGGTAAGTATGCTTTTTTATTAAATATAAAGTTTTTGTACTTTAGGTATGAAGAAAAAATGGCAAGAAACTCAATCATAATTGGAAATCTTATATTTTAGGTATTTCTCAGTGAATTTGCTTGACATTTGAAGTAAGGGTCTAGTAGAGCATATGCACTGAAAATATATGATGGTATGGATTACCATCGTCTGAGATACAGAAGGTGGAATATTTCTTAACTATCGCTCCTGTTAACAGCACATAATGTGTTCTGCAGCAGGTTGATTTGTCTGCATGACACCCTACAGCGTGTCTTGAATACTGTTTTCTAAGTAAGGTGTCGTTCTTTAACATCCTAGTACTAGTTATATAAGCTTACGATAGTTTTATTGTCTTACTTTTTACATGTTCTACACTAATTCCTTTATTTTGAATCCACAATGATATCAACACTCACGTACAGATCTTTGGCAAAACATTGTACAATAATGTACATACTTTCACATCAGTGAATCATTTCTATTGAAATCGGGTCATATTTTGTTACGCTTAAAATGTTGACAACCACTGGCTACAGATTGCTCTAGACTAATCGTGACGTGTGAGTCTCATCGATTGTTCTAGAACCCATGAGAAACACACTGATGGTACATAAATGATTAAAACTGCGTAGCCTGTCATTTTCTGGGTGCAATTTATTTAGGCGTACACTTTGACATAGTTTTTCTTTTCAATATTACTTATTCGTTACTATGGTAACAAGAAGTTGTGTAAATTTTCTAAGCATATTCTGCTATATTTATGATAAATTTATTCTAAGTAAGAATTTACTTTCTTCGCGACCTATAAAAAATCCTTACGGGATAGAAAAAAATATTATTTTCGAAATTTATGTCGCTATATTATGAATAATACATTATTAAAACCAAATAAACTTGAGTAAATTTTAAATTCGCAGGTTTGTGTTATCTTTAATTATATATTCGCAACTCCAAGCTATAGTTAAATAGATCAATGGATTTATCTCATGCAATGCTTTATTCTACCATCGGGTTTGAATCCCCGTCACACCAAACATGCTCTTTCTTTTAGCCATGGGGGCGTTATAATGTTACGGTTAGTCTAACTATTCGTTGGTAAAAGAGTAGCCCAAGACTTGGCGGTGAATGGTGATGACTATTTGCCTTCCCTCTAGTCTTACACTGCTAAATTAGGGACGGGTAGCAAAGATAGCCCTTGCGTAGTTTTGCGCGAAATTCAACAAACAAACATTCTATGATGCTTATTACGGCGTTTATTATTGATTTTAGGTGTTGTATCTATTTTCTAGTGCTATTACATACTTGCATCTTACTGGTTTGGTTTGTTTTGAATCTGCGATAGCCGCCCCTAATTTGACAGTGTAACATTAGAGGGAAGGCAGCTAGTCACCATCTCCCATCGCCAATTCTTGGGCTCTCTTTTACTAACGAACAGTGGGATTTACTGTCACATTATAACGCCCCCACGACTGAAAGTGCGAGCATGTTTGGTGTGATGAGGATTCGAACCCGCGACCCTCGGATTAAGAGTCGAGTGCCTTAATCATCTGGCCATGCATTTTTCTTCTTTTAATCTTGTGTTTGTAACTTGTTCATGAAACAGGCGGTTGAAACATGTTAGTGACTCAGCCTCGAACTAGATGGTTGAGATCTGTTAGTGACTCAGCCTCGAACTAGATGGTTGAGATCTGTTAGTGACTCCCTCAGGGCTACGTGGTTGAGACCTAACGTATTACTGGCGCTCAATTTGAGTGTTATTTGCTATTACGAACACACTCCTAAAAGACTCGTGTTAAGTCTTAATACTTTTATAAAAAAATAAGTTTTTAGTATTATTATGTAAATATTTATTCTAAATTAGATCTTGCAGTGTTTATACAAAAGAAGAACTGTGAATTTTGTATGTTATGTGTTAAGAAATTTTGTTACCTGCCAATTATTCATCATTAGTATGAAAGTGAAATTCTAAGTATTTTAATGACTTTTATACTTAATTAGTTAATTGTCTTGTTCCTAAGATAATTTAATAACAGAAATTCTTAATAGTG
Organism: Tachypleus tridentatus; assembly: GCF_004210375.1. Lineage (NCBI taxonomy): Eukaryota > Metazoa > Arthropoda > Merostomata > Xiphosura > Limulidae > Tachypleus > Tachypleus tridentatus. Next base: position 42,576,205 of record NC_134825.1, on the reverse strand, counting down.
TCCTAGTGATTCTGTACTAAATTAACTACTAAAATATTGGTAATATTGTGTTGTTTTTAAAATAATGTTAATCATAGGAACTGTTACAACTTTCTTCTAAATCTTCGTAATTTTGAATAACTAGAGTCTTTAGAGTATTTCTTTTATTGCGTGAAGTTATTCGTAATATTATGAATTCTGTATGGTGACGTTCTTATGTCAGAATAAAGTTTTGCAACTTAGTATTAAAAGTGTAGGTATTGATTTATTCTAATATAAGAAGAAACTACTTGGAGGTGTTTTATGGTAGACACAACGTTTATATCCCATTTTAATTAAAGAGCTAACATTAATCAATAAAGATGTTTTCTAGTGATGAAAGATCCAAAGTATTTTTTTTATTTTACTAACCTCTTCAAAGTGTAATGTTCCAATAATGAGATTAACATTGAGAGTTCCCCCGTTGTATGTTAGTAGAATTACAACGTTAAAATCTGAAGTTTCATTCTGGCAGCTTTAACCTAAAACCAACCAAACAACGAGTTATTAAAAGTACTAAATAATTTTGAATGATAGATTTCCATAAATTTATTACTTCAAAGAAACTGTAATGAAGAAGAGATTAGCTAACACCAAGCCATTTGTTAGCTTGTATGACAAAATCTTTCTACGTTAAGTAAAGGTTCAACGAGTAGAAAACAGAGATCTTATGAACATGAATGAAAACGATGTGTAGTACCAGCTTTTGTTGCTCAATGAATAGACTCAATAACATAATTTGGAACTAATGTATTAGAAAGATAGTTCTTTTGTTCATTGAGCTGAATACCATCTTTTTTTTAATACATTCTTGCTCATTAAATAGCCCAAAACGTTCTGTTAGCTGTTATCACTGTCGCGTTTGGTTGTTATTATTTGGTTATTTTGAAGCACTTTGTTACTGTGGTTTACCTTAGTTTTTGAGTATACATTTCAATGTAAACTTAAAAATAGTTTACCAGGTTGAAGCTTCAGCGATGTCATCTAGGGCTGGTTTTGTATATATTTCAATTTAAGTTCTTAAAAACACATTTATTTATTTGCTTTCGTGATTATAAACTGCATTGAAATTGATAATCTTGAATTAATTAAACAACATGTTTTATCAATATTCTTGCACAGCTATGCCCTTTGAACTTTATACATTATGGCACCAGTACCCGTGGGGCTTAGGAACTATCATCTGCGAGCTTCGAGCCATAATCCCAGAAACCGCGGCCGACGCTTCTATTCTCACGATTGTAACATTCAGTGTGGAGCGTTACATCGCCATTTGTCATCCCATCCGTCAACAGACTAAATCCAAGTTATCTCATGCCATTCGTAATATCATAATTATATGGATCTTTTCCTTGGCCGGAGCAGCTCCATACGGACTCTTTAATCGAATCAATTATCTGAAGGACGATAATAAGAACATTTTACTCGAATCAGCATGGTGTGGATTTCCTTTTCATGAACCTGATAAGAGCTGGGAGACGCTAATGATTTGTTCGACATTTTTATTTTTTGTTGTTCCACTAACGCTGATCATTGTGCTCTATATTAGGATAACAATAACTCTTCACCGGTCTCGCAAGATACACAGATGCACGTCAGAGGGCAGCACCAAATGCCAGGGAGAAGGACAGCGCACAAAACTACAATCTCAAAGAATAGCAATAAGGCTTTTAGGTGAGTACGACGAGATAAATTGATGTATATATATATATATTACATCTTGTACTCAGTTAAAATTGGGTAATCACAAGGTATTCTATAAATCCATGTTTCTGTTGTTTTTTTAAATGTTTAAAAGTGTTATATTAAAAATAAAACTCAGATATAAACTGGCGTACAAGTGAAGATTATATTTACATGGAATTGCTAATCATTGCGAAAAACACAAATTTAACGAGATTTGTACTCAATTGTTAATTTTTGCATAAAACGGAACTTCTTGATAAAACTACGAAATAATTTAAGAACACCAGTAAATAAATAGGTTATCTTTGATCAGAAATTGTTGTATTCGTAATCTAATGTAAAGATATAGTTTTAATGTGAGACGAATATTGATTATCAAGCTGCACATTTTCCGGACTTACAAGAAAACAATAAGGAATGTGAAATACAATTTAAATAGACATTTTTCACTGTAATAACGCCTTTGCTTCTCCTGTTTTTATTGAAATTTCATCCCATTTCAACTTTACTGAATCTCAGGTTTTGGTCTCAAAATGAAAAAGGTTGAAAGTTTGATCCAATAATATCAGTAAATAAAGAAATTAACAAGTTATGAAACATTTTGTTTTGTAATAATTTTACCTGATTCATACCTGCCTTTAACAAGGCGACTTTAGAAATTAATTACTGAAGAAAATTTATTGTTCAGAAGTTTTTCAAAATGAACAACTTTAAGTACTTGATATAAAAAGAAAAATCGAAGGCTATTGCAATTCATTTGTTACTAATTTTGAGGTTTAAGGCTGTTCTCTTACGTTTGTTGATAATAAAAACGTTCAAGATTACTGTGATACACCTCACTTTGTTTTTCAGAGTAATTTCTAAAAATGATATGATCATCGTTTTATTGTGGTTTTGAAAGTTACTAGATATAATAGAAGAATCTGTTACATAAATTTTTATATCATCGTATTTACTTTCTGTGTTTTAATTGTTATAACCTAACAAAGAGAAACAAACAATACATAACCTATGTAGAGAGGCAGGAAAATCGATCACTTTGGAAGTTTTTATTTCTAGCTGCTGTGGTGGTCGCCTTCTTTGTTTGCTGGGCACCGTTTCACGCTCAGAGACTTCTTTTCGTATTTGTATCCCTTTATTCAGAATGGACAGACACCTTAAGGAAAGTCAATCACTACCTGTTTACTTTGGCAGGTAAGACATGTGTAACCATCAAATATGTGGCGTTTTTAATTTTGGTTGGTAATATTTGTGTGACAAATAAACTCTTCCAACATCAAATATTAGAGTTTTTGCTTTGGCGAGTACTACTTGTGTGGCAAATAAAACGTACACCAACATTAACTAATTACTGATTTATTTTGGCAGGTAACACTTGTGTGATTAATTCATCTGTAGCAACATTAAATACTAGCATGTTTTACTTTAGCGTGTGGGTGTTTTCTTATAGCAAAGCCACATCGAGCTATCTGCTGAGTCCACCGAGGGGAATCGAACCCCCTGATTTTAGCGTTGTAAATTCGTAGACATAACGCTGTACCAGCGGGGTACATTTTTTTTTTCACTTTGACAGGTGCTACTTGTGTTACCCAAAAAGCGTATAACAGTACTAAATAATTATATTTTGCTTTAGCAGGTAACACTTGAGTGACCAATAACTATGTAGCAATATTAAATACTAGCGTATTTTACTTGGTCATGTAATAATTCTTATTCTCCCAGCGTGATAGTGGTAAGTTTACGGACTTACAGATCTAATATCCAAGACTCGATTTCCGCAGTGGGTAAAGAAGGTAGCCTTTCGTGGCTTTGCTACTAAATAAACAACATCAAAATAAAACTCGTTTCAACAGTGAATATGTGGAAATATTAATGAATAAGTCATTATTTTTTGTAAGTAAGTTTTGTATCAGTAGTGAATATTTAGAAATATTACTAAGGCATTATTTTTGGTAAGTAAGTCTTGTTTCGGGAGTGAACACGTTGAATTTTAATTAGTAGGCCTTTATTTTTGGTAGTTTAATTTGTTTTGGCAGTGCACATGTTGCAACATTTACTTTAGCTGGTATGTTTTATTTTGTTATCAAGCATTTTACGATGCTAAATACTACAGATCTTACTTATGAAACTAACCCTGATGTGATCAACCTATTTTTTCGAATGTGGTTTGAAAAATAATGACGGATTTTTATACTAAAAGTGTAGTAATTTATAGGGACAAGAAACTTGCCTTTTTTACGACTTCATATATACCATTGAAAAACTAAAGCGTTCCTCTATTCATTGATGATTTTATTATGTACCAAAACTTTATTTAGAATATTTTTGATCCTTACAATTAATGATGGAAAAAAAAACACGTTGCGCATCATTTTTTGCAATGATTCAAATTTGGTCATAATACATCACAAACAGCTCGTAAAATCAACCAAGTATGGGGCAAATGAATCACCTCTGAACGTACAGTACAGCATTGGTTTCAAACGTTTCATAATGTAGATGCAAGTCTTGAAGATAAGGAGAGCAGAGGACTTCCTTCTACTGTTTAAAATGACCAACTGAGAGTATTTGCGGAAAGAAATCCGCAACAAACTGTTCTAGAAATGTTACAGAGATTGAATACTGACAATTCTACAATTCTGGACCATCTCGAACAAACTGAAAAAAGGGAAAAGCTCGACAAATGAGTTCCACACAAACTTAGTGGAAAAAAAAAATTGTCGTTTTGAACTATGCTCTATGCTAATTTTGCGCAACAGATATGACCCATTTCTTGATCGAATTGTCACTTGTGGCAAAGAGTGGATCCTTTACAACAACAGAAGGCAATCTTTACAATGGCGTAATCATGACAAGGCTCTAAAACACTCCTGAAAGTGAGAGTTGCACCAACAGAAGATTATTGTTACTGCATGGTGATTTGTGGCTTCTATTATCCATTACATCTTGCTCAACCAGGGCAAGAATGTCACGCGAAGGTTTACTGTTAAGAATTGGAAGAAATTCATAAAAAATGCGTGAAAAAGATGCCAACAATAGTCAATCGAAGAAGACCAATCCTGTTTCATGATAATACTCGGCCACACATTGCACAAATGATGATCCAGAAGCTCAGTTAAATGGGCTACAAAACATTTCTTCATCCTCCTTACTTCCCAGACCTGTCATCCACCGACTACCACTTTTTTCAAGCATTTGGAAAACTTTTTTACAGGACAAAAGATTGAGCAACAGAGCAGCAGAAGAAAATGGCTTTAAAGAGTTTTTGAGTTCTAGGACTTCAGAGTTTAATCATCATTGCATAAATAATCTTGTTTCATGTTGGTAAAAGTGTATAGATTCACTAGGTTTCGATTTTGATTAATAAAATTGCATTTGAATGTTGTTATTTCTTATTAAAGTTAAAATTTTAAATCCACCATTATTATTCGAATAACCTAATAAAAATTATATCGTTAGTCTAGGGTGATTTTTTATTACTGCTATATTACAGCAAAATTAATGACTAATAACCAGTTAAGTTTGTTTTTGATAACTACATAATAAGAAAAATAGTCAGAGTTCAACAAGCTAGTTATGTTTTATACGATCAGTAAAATAACAAGATAAATACATCTTAGGAATATGTTTGTTACTAATATCGATAGAGAACGTAAAAGTATTGAATTTTATTGGTAGGTTTTGTTCTTTATCCTCAAAAGGTTTTCTGTTCTCTAAGTATTTTAAGGCTATTTACACGTAAGCTTGAGCTCCGGTGACACAATGAAATGTCTTCGGATTTACGACTCGTGGTGGGCAAAGCACAGACAGCCCATTGTGTAGCTTTGTGCTTTATAAAAAAAACAAATATCAACTTGAGAAAATATTAAATTCAAATATATTTTTGATGTGAGCTCTCAAAACATAACTGTCTATGCCCATAAATTGGAGAGTAGCGTAAAATGTGTTTTGGAACATCGTACCTCATTTTAAAACGTTGTTGAACAATGATAGATGAAACCTAACCCTAACAAAACATTTATCACTTTTTCTATTGCTTTATAAAAATACTGATCTCCACTCGCAATGATAAGCTAAAAAAACAAGATATATATATATATCAATTTGACCTTATACCTCACGGGTATGAAACTGTCAACATGACTCCAAGGTTGTTTACGTTGATTTATAACACGTCCCTATTTACAAATTATCAGCAAAACTGTTGACAAAAAAGATAGAAGAGATAGATGTGCGTTTTCTTTTTGCTTCAGCTTTAAACGTGATACAAGGATAATGTTTATTTGAATATCTTTAAAAAAGTACTTTCATAAAATTAACAAAGATGCCATTAACACATCTGTAGTATCTAGCAGGTTTAAAATTCTCTGGACATTTATTCAACCACTGTTTTATGATAAAATAAAAATTTTTGCTAGCGTATGTGATACTTTTGAGCCAACAGAAACACCCACTATTCGATCACAAATACTGTGGTCAAATCTGAAGTCTCCCAGTGGCACAGCTGTAAGTTTGCGGATTCACACCGCTAGAAACTGTTTCGTTATCCATGGTGGACAGAGCACAGATAACCTTTTTGTGGAGCTTTGTTAAGATGTGATAAATAAGTTTATTCTACACAGTTTGATTTTGATTCAATGTAAACCAGTATTCCCTGTAGTAAGTAATTCAAACAGCAGCAGTTGTGATAATTCAACATAATACAAGAGTTAACAAAATTAGTTTTTTTAGTGGAAGAATTGAATGTGCCGCAGATTCAAATAATTTTGAATAACTTGTTGTTCCAACAACGAACAAGAATCAAAGAAATCTTAGCCATCAAGAAAGAGTAAAAGAGAGAAAATATGTCATCTTTAACAAACCACTTACAGAAGTATTTATTGACCTAAGTAATTTTTTTATGATTAGAAGACAACAAGAAAAAAAATACTAGTGTCTCTTGACACAGTTCAGTTTTATATGAGTATTAGATAAAAAGAAAAATTATATTAGTGTATCATGACGTAGCTAATTTTGTATGATTAGTAAACCAGAAAAATTACACTAGTGTTTCATGACATCGTAAAGTTTCATATAATTAGCAGACTAAAACAAAATAAACAAGCAATGAGACAAACTTGTCTTATCATTCTAAAAATGTTATTATTGTTATGTTTGAATCAGTTATTTTTAGTCGGTCATATTTATGAATGTTGTTTAAACACAACCGAGCTCAATTGTATAAAGGATATTATATAACTGAAACATTACTTTTAACGTACACACTTATATATGTGTATGTGTGAGACACTTTCCTAAACTTAGGCTAAATATAAGTTAATCGAACTGTTAAACCTTACATTTACCCTAAATACTTCTTTTAATTATTGTAATAATAAAACCTGTAGTTTAAACATGTTAATAATATTATTATACTTAGACTGCTTTAATACATCTGTTACCCTTGGAGTGCGGATGGGCCCTATGTTAGAGCTTTCGGTTTTGAAGTTGGTAAGCTGTGTTCGAATTCACAGGATATCACAAAAAATTTATCCCTCACATTAAACTGTGGTGAGGTCAAACAAGCGCCAGTTTTTGAAAGGGCACATTACGGTGCTGTTAATTGCTCTAAATTAAGGACTGTGGCACATTTTGTTAGTAGATATGTCATAAATACAAATTCTACAAATACTTTAGCGTTAACAGGTTCAGTCATTTTAACTCGGCTTGGTTTAGACTTAAATCGATATATAAAGTGGTAATCCAAAATTATTTAAATATTTATAAGCCACTGAATTATTTAGGAAGTGTAAATATAAACTATAAATGCAAAAGAGGATTCATCAAAAAATACACCGAAAGAACTGATTGTTATTTACAAAGTTCATAACTTATTCTGTATGTTCATACATATATAACATACTGAATCTTGAAACGTTGATAGAGAAAAAGAATGAAAAAAACACGATGAAAACAAACTTTCACGTCAGCACTCTGAATCAGCCTAAGAGTTTCCAGAAAAACTTCTGATCACGCCGTATCGCCGAAAATATTAACATTTTTTTTCCTTTTTGATAACCACGCTGCATGAGTAAATTTAAAACACATAATGAATATAACAGTTTTACTCTTAAGTTTCATGATTGTTTTAGCTTAAATGTCTTAGCGTTTTTGAAGTTATATCATTAGCTTTAAGTGTGTTGCTATTCCAGGAAAACCGTAACTCTGAAAAACACAGTTTATGAATTATATGGTTACACTCTTTCTGAATGTTATGAATCGTGTACGGGCAGAAAGTGCGTTGGTGTGTTTTATAATTACAAGCTATTACAATTACACGCTTAATACACTGTAGTGAGGCGATAAAATATATTTGTGTTTTAAATATTCCAGTATATTTAATAGCATGTGTTGTTTTTTTTGTGACTTCCATTTGAAGATATACTAATGTACCGGACTAAGAAATCAGGCCATGAAATACGACTAGCTGTTTTTTTTTATTTTATTTTATTTTTTTTTCAAAATTAATACTTTTAAACAAATCTTAATATCCAGGATTATAAGTTATTGCGCCATTAAAGTGATTTTTATCAATAAATATTTGAAACGAAAATAGGTATTCATAAATGTAACATGGTAACATATTTCATTGTTACTGAAAAACGAGACTTTTCAAAACCGTGAATCAAAGTCAATCGTTTAGTTTAAAAGCTTTACGTCACACAATTCTCCTTACGTTTGGTTTTGTTTTGTTTTGAATTTCTCGCAAAGCTACACAAGGGGTATTTGCGCTAGCCGTCTCTACTTTAGTAGTGTAAGACTAGAGGGAAGGCAACTAGTCATCATCACCCACCGCCAACTCTTGGGTTACTCTTTTACCAACGAATAGTGGTATTGATCGTCACATTATAAGCCCCCACAGCTGAAAGGGTGAGCATGTTTGGTGTGATGGGATTCGAACCCGCGACCCTAGATTGTGAGTGGAGTGCCTTAACCACCTGGCCATGTCGTGCCTTCTTACGATAGAAGATAGATAGATAGATAGAGCGGTATAAAATTTTGTCATTTAATGCAAAGCTACAAATCCAGGATTTTTTCATTGTTAGTCTGTAAACTTAACCTCTGACCAAACGGACTACAGAGCGTCTAAACTAAGACATTAATGTCTTTTAGTTCTCAAGGTGTAAGGTACATACTAATACTTTATTTATTTATGTGCATGGTATAGGCCCCCCTTATATATATATATGATAATGTCCTTATATAATTTTTAATTTGCTTTATCAACATCTCGAATTCCATCCATTGGTACAGGTGGATTTTGTAGGTATATTTGAAGAGTTTTTTTATCAGTCTTAGCTAATATTTCTAAAAAGTAGGAATGTATTGTCTTTAACGTTCTAAATTGTTGTCTGCTAGTGAGCCAGCAGCGGGTTTCCTGACCTAAAATATTAAATTCGGGGTCCAATTCCTAACGCTGGACGAAGCACAGATAGGCCATTGTGTAGCTTTGCTCTGAAAAGAAACACTTAAATCTGAACTATTTTTTCTAAAAGTAAAAGGTAATATTAATCTTCTGATAATACAGTATGACAGCATCAATGTGACGTTCGTGTTTTTCTTTTTAAGAAACCTTATTTTGAAATTTTAAACTTATTATGAATGTTGCTTGCTTGTTTAAGAGCAAAAGAACATTTGGCTCTCTGCTGTTTCCACAGTGTGGAATTAAACCCCGAATTTAACGCTGTAAGTCCATAAACTTACCGTTGTACCCCCAGGAGACATTTATAAACATCTCTAAGCTCGTGACATATATTTCTACGCATTAATTTTGTTTATATTGAAGGCAAATTCAGAATTATCGATTCATTTTGATTCATTTTTATCAGTGGTTATGAGCAATGTGTGGAAAATCACTACCACTACTGTTCTATAATTTCTTTATCTTCATGTAGGTTGTTTCTACTATTTTAACTCGACAATAAACCCAATATTGTACAGTGTGATGTCGAATCGATTTCGAGTGGCTTTTAGAGAGAAGTTATGTATCGGCCGATCAAATGCTTTGTCTCTTTGTTGTTGCTGTCACAACAGGCTGGAGAGGGGAGGAGTCCAGAAAACTGGTGCGAACCAAAACTCCAGTTACAAAGGTTCAGGTCGTTCTTCTTTTAATAATCCTGAAAGCGAACTAAGGGCTAAGAAAAGGAGTCGACTTGGACATGTAGAGCTACAGACCCCTGTCGAACTGCTTCCAGCCACACTGCCGTGGACAAAGAATTCCATATACGATTTCAATGATGTTGGCGAACACCAGCAACTGCAAGGCGCACTTCAAACTACCTCACCTTCTGATCCATTATCTCTCTGTCCAGGCAATGATAAAACAGACGAAATCTTAGAGGACTGCATGAAAACGATATTTCTTGGAAGAAGAGACTCGGTGATCGCTGTTGGGGAGCAAGATGCGGCTCTATGGCCTAGACTTCTGGTCGAAGACAAAGGTTGTATCAATTGCTCAGGCTGTAATAAACTGTTAACACCAAAGATGACTAATTCAGTTATGAACACTTCTACAATAAACGAAACCAACACTGCTGAAGTCTATTCGTGTATGCCGCCATTACTAACTGAATCTGTAGTCTAACTCATTTAATCTAAAATGGATATGGTATATTGTTTCAACATGTACGTTGCAAAATGTTGGTATGTTTATAAAATCCTATTGTTTAAGTATTTCCATTCAAATACTTTTATTTTTTGTCGGTTTCATAAATTTCGTTTCAGTGAGTGAAGTAAATAAATAATAAATGAAGTATTTTAGTGTGGATTTGTGTTAAGCAACTCAGTACTATATAACCTTTAAACAGATAATCAAGTGCAGCAAACAAACATGTTCAAGTCATGTGAAAGGACTATAAATAAGACGTTCAACTCGTAATCCGAGGGCTGCGGGTTCGAATCCACGTCGCACCAAACATACTAGGCTTATCAGCCGTGGGGGCGTTATAATGTAACGGTCAATCCCATTATTCGTAAAAGACTAGACCAAAAGTTGGCGGTGGGTGGTGAGGACTAGCTACCTTCCCTCTAGTCTTACACTGCAAAATTAAGGGCGGTTAGCGCAGATAGTTCTCGTGTAGCTTTGCGCGAAATTCAAAAACAAACTTACTAACAAACATCAAACATAGGACATACATTATAACATTCGCATTGAGTAGTCTCACAATCCAAATTTGAAATTTACAGATGCCATGAGACAATATAATCACATAATAGAAAAACATGGCGAATATTCTTCACTACCTTTGCATGCAAAAAGAAAAGGTTAACTTCTTATTTTCATTTGGGGGGAGGGCGTCGAACTTTGATAAACATTGCCATGAGAGTCTCAAAGAAATCTATTTATGTATATCAATTGATAATCTAAAACTGTGTTTGAAAAATATCCAAAATAATGTTTGGGTTATTAAGAAATGAGATTAAAGAAAATAATGTTAAGTATTCGTTTATGAAATTGCCATATCATATACGTTATGTAACACATTTATTACTATGAAGCTTGTATAAACATTCCATTCACTTTCAATCATACTGGCTCAGTGATAACTCCTAGAGTTTACGACACTAAAATTCTGGGTTCGATTCCTATTGTAGAGGCAGCACATATAGACCATTCAATAACTTCCTGCTTATCAAAAACAACCGAAACAAAAGTATATAGAAGGTAGTAAAGTGTGTTCTAATGAAAACAACTTATTAAATAAACTTGTTTATCACACTGTCTGTCGATGAAACTGAGTAGGTGGACAACAGATCGACGTCACTTTTCAGGTATCCAAATTCAAGCTAGAAAATAAAATTGGACTCCATTAACTGGCTCAGTCTGTTAACGTCAAAACCACACTTTACTTTCAACAAGTACTTTACCTCTCACGGCCACGAAGGTAGAGAGTTTTAGTGGACTGACAAGACTGTGTTGCTATTGCACTAAACAGTTCAAGTGTTCATGTTAGTGTAACATGATTGGTCGAATAAAAAGCGCTTAGGCATATCAGATACTGATAGGTCTAAAAACAGAGATAAAACAATTGGTTGGCCTATATACCCTAACGTGTCGTTCCAGTGGACTGCTACTGCTATTGTTATTGCCACTACTAATCCTGCTGTTATGCTACAACTGCTATGTCATCTTTTACACAGCAGACTAACTCCTGCACTCGACATGGCGAATATTTGTCTACGGGTCCGAGCAGAAACTATCACAAAAAACAATCATAACTGGATATGCCACATTACTGTTTTTGACGTGTCGGTGGTATACACATTGCTTATTTACATTATTTCGAGTAATCTGAGGAAAATACGCAAAACGCACTTTTTTCGCTCAAGTTTCTTCCCAATAGAAACTCCATCATGACCATAATCACACCCAGCACACTTTAGGCAAGTACCGCACTTAGCCACGTTAATCTTCTTTGAAACATTCTCAGCTATCTGTATCGTCAAAATTCGCGATAACCACGCACTGAACGGCTTCATGGAACTGAGAAAGCAGAAATTATATTGCGCAACGTGTGCCGCTCGCTACTACCGTGTTTTGTGTTGGATTTAAGGTGGGGCTATGAATATTATTTCTTTAAAGTTGTGCTTTTCAGTCATGTGTGTGGGCAATTCGGAATCCAGATAGTGCAAGGATATCACACCTCTATTCAGGGACAGGTAAGATTTGTTTGGATATCAACCACCATAAATGTCTCTCTAACACGTAGACTGGATAAAAAAAGATATTAACTGGTTATGGAAACCAATATCCAAATTAAAGTAGCTTTTACAAAAAGTAGCGAATCATTCATAAATAATTTTAAAAGCAAATGTAGACAGGATACAATTAGAATAACAAATATTTGTTTATTTTCATCTAGAAAAGTGTCAATATACATAAAAGTCGAGTGACGGTCAGTCTCGCTCGATTTCTTTGAATTTCGTGAGTTGCACGAATCCAGTTTTTTTCCTATAATACTTTTTATTTTGATTGCCTGTTCCAATTTTAGTTGAATTTAATCGCTAACATAGGCATAAATACCTCCTAAATGTCGGTACTTTTTTGTTATATCAAATCCTGTTAAGGGGATAGTTCACTGAACAAGATCAGACATGGCGTTATGTGTGTGACACTACATCATCCACATCATTTTAACGTCAAGATAGGAATGATCCGAACAGGAAATCCAGAAAGACTTCTGTAAAAAATAAATAAAGTATTATCGCAAAGCTATTCTTGGGAATTGTTACGAAAAATACCTGTCTTGAAACAGATTGAAGATACCATTTGGTTCTAAGAAAGTGGACGACTTTTCCTCAAGAGAAGAACAGTCATCTTATATTTGAATCTATTATCCAAAGGCATCAATATGTAGAATCTTTGCTCAGTTATTTGTAACGAGTTAAGACGCAATATATAGCATGTTTCTGGGAAAGGAACTTATATATTTCTCCTTTTTTATACGGAATAGTTTTGTTTTCCTTTGGTTTCTTATCTGTTTTAACGGACTTCTACGCTAGTAGCTTAATAAATAAGAAGTTAATAAGGATTATTTGTTTATATTTGATTTCTGCTAAATTTGTCATAGTGTACGAACGGCTATAAGATCTTAAAGATAAGATATTTCGGTTTTAAAACATATTAAAAGTTAAGCAGTTTGGTTGAAAAGCACACTACACGTAAAAAGGTTTTCATATAGAGCCTTAGTATGTTTTAAATTACATTTTAAATTCTTGTTGATTACGTATCTGTCCCATCTGTGAGCTGAACTACTTCCATGTCAACGATGTAACCTTTATAGGTAAAGTATATAAAACCCCAAGAAGATTAGAATGAACCAGGACTCTTTCCTTCCCTTCACGTGTCGCCACGCATGCCAAACACATAGGTGTATGGTCAGATCCCAGAAGAAGAGGAAAGCTAAAAATACAGAACCTCCTCTCACCACATACAAGCATCCACATCGAAGGGTGATTTATTAGTCAAGTCTTTCAATCAAAGAATATCAGTATTTTGTGATACAATAGGTTTGACAAGTTCTCCTAATTGACTACAATTTTTTATTTCCTCATTGAAATAGGGTTGAATATCACACCTGCTGTAATGGTGCAACACGCGATACTTGAATTTTTGTAAACAGGTGGCCTTGGGGTAACCCTAGGGTCAACTGGCTGGTCCTGTTGGGCTAGGGTCGATTGAGTATTAGTGTTTGGCATTCTCAACAGGTGTTTTGGACATTATATCTGATGCTGATATTTGGGTATAGTGCTCACGAAACCCAGCTGCTGTTGCAGTGTCCTTGTTTGACATGATAGTGCATCCCCTCACAGGACTCCATAGTGGATTTGGTCAGTGGGCACTGAATCTTTCTTCTTTCATTATGGATTTCACAAATACAAACCTAAATATAATAATAAGAAAAACAGCTAATCGGACCACATCTTGAAGACTTTGAACATCAATCTTCATCTACTTCTACACCTGTACCTCGTTTTATCATAATACATTCTTTGTCAGACAAACCTTTAGGGCAATTATCTCTTTTTTATTCAGAAGGGATTAGAGAAACTTTCTGACTCTCCTACGTCAGTCAATAAACTATGTTCTTAGGATATTTTCGTGGAAATATCTACCCCAAAACACTGTGAACTCCTCTTGAACTTGAAAGCCATTGGGGATATACTCACTGAGTTTACTCCTCATGCTACTTTGAATTCTTCATGAGGAGTTATTGTTATTGTTGAGAGGATCTGAAGAACATTTCGGAGTCAAAATCCTCGTTGGTTTCTCCATCCAAGGAGTTTCTGTAGTGAGATATATCTCCACTTGTAAGGACGGAATTATGCTGCCTACCAATGTTCTAATTTTGACGTTTACATAACCACGTCCATCCGCTGCTGTCAGGGTAGATTATCTGAACTATAATGTTCGGCCATATATCCCCAACCCTTCCAGATATTTCCAGTGTCAGTGGTTTGGGCACTCAAAGGCATCATGTAGTGGTTCTTTGACGTGTGCTCGTTGCAGTGGTAAAGACCATGACGTCTACATCTGTAAACTGAACCCCTCACTGTGTTAACTCTAGTGGCTCTTACCCCACTTACTTTTGTTCTTGCCCTAAGTGGGTGGAGAAGGAAGAGGCACAGCGTTGGAAAATGACTGACAATATTTCTTATCCCAAGACTCGGAAGTTATTGTCCTCAAATCCATCTCAGACATTTGCTGCTGTACTACGTTCCACTGCTACTGTAGGAATGCAAACAAATTTTTCCATGCCTCTAACAGAGTTATTCTCAAACCATGTGAGGAGTCTTTTGCCCTCTATGAATAAGGAACTTGACAAGTTAACGTATACTCCTGTTTCTGCTCCTCCATCCCTTCCAATGACTACCGGGGTACACTTTCTTCGGCCCTGGCTTCTGGCGTTGGCTCGAGTCCACCTTCTTAGGTCCCGAGATGTAGATCGATTGATCGTTCACACCCTCAGTCACTGGAATCTCCGTCTATTGACAGAGACCTGCTCACTGGATCCAGTGAAGAATCCATACAAGTCAGCAGACCTTCTTCTAATAAAGACAAATGACGTGGTCGTAAACTGGAAGATCCTCCATCCAGTTCCCGCACCTAGATAAAGATGGCCACTTTGATGCAGTGAAAATGTCGAGGCTTTCATTCTAATCTAGATTACATTAAGGCTTTGAGTGATTCATATCATCCTGTGTGTCTTTTCTTACACCAAACAATTCTAAAATATACAGATACAGTCGCCTTTCAGTAGTTTTCTTTATACAGGTATGATAGTTTGTGTGATAGGCGAGTGCATGAAGGGGTCGCATTACTGGTTGACTAACATGTTAACTTGAAGATTATCTAAGGAGGTCAAAACATTGTTCTCTACTTTATTTTAATAAAAGTTTTAATACCCATACCAACCGTCTTGAAATACGTTTTTACTTCGAGTGGGTTTCTCGTCTTTGCAGCTCGATACACACTTAGAGGTTGTCACCAGTCGTATTTTCTTGGATTTTTACCATCACCGTTTTTTTTTTTTACCTGGCTCCTGAAGAGACCCATAATTAGTCAGACCGTGATGCTCTCATTGAACAGTTGCCGTCTCCCTTTCCAACACTGGGATACTTTAATAAGGTTTGTATGCTCGATATTCTTGGGAATTCTATACTTTGATTTTAAAATAACCAAATATTATCTAAGTATGATTGAAAAGGAAAGAAATATGTATTGATAAGATTTTTAAAAATTAGAATGATGAGTGTTTTAGTTCGAGAGTATAGGAGTTTTTTTATAACTAGTCCAATGTGTTTATTTATTTGTTGTTAAACACAAAGCTGCACAATAGGCTCTCCGTTTTATGGCTAACAGGGATATCGAAACATGATTTTAGTGTTGCAAACAAGAATTCAGATATGCCGCTGAGTCTTGAGATGGTGTGAGGAGCGTACGTTTAACATTAACACAGATAAGAGTAAGTTCTTATTAATTTTGAATAACAAAACTCTTTTTAAACTTAAATGTTGCAATCTTAAAAGTCATTCATAAAGTAAACAAGAATTTTGAAGAAGCCAGTAGAGTTTGTAAATGTTAGTTACAAAGTATTATAAAATATCATCCAAATTTAAAGTTTTGTTCTCGATTGTAAAACGACATCCTATTCCGTGTGTTGTGTTTTTATTGACTGTTACTATTGAACATTTGTCAGGTGAACATTGATCTTAACAAAATGAAAAACCTGTGTGAGCTCAACGTGTTTTCCAAGTTGACTTCCTTTATGTTAATCACTTCTTGACTGAAATCTCTGTGACTCGTGCTGTGTATTTTCTGTCCACCAATTGATTTTGGTTTATCATCCATGGATAAGTTCTTTTAGTGTTCTTTTCAATGTCGTATTCAATTATTCACCAATTTAGGAATCTACAATGTAAACTGAAGTATACATGGGAGGAAGTACATATCAGTATTTGATATGTTAAGTATGGTGTGTAAGAGTTGTGTTATCAACTGTTGATGGCCGCTGGAAAAAAAAAATTGTTCAGATTATACCTTACTTTCTAGTTATAAATCTTTTACTATTTAACGTTTCCATATGGTAACCTGTAAACTTTGGCGATAAAATAAAACTTGCTTTATTTTATAAAACATTTTTATCACATACAGAAGAGTTAAGAAACCTGAAAATCAAGTGTAGCTAAGATTTAGTTAAATATAGTTCGAAGTTGTTTCGAGTTTTGATATTGCTCACCATACAGAATTAAATGTTAACTCTTATCCAAATGAAACATTTGCAAGTAACGTTTTCTAGTGGCAAACGTTCATAATGAGTAATTTCATGTCATCAATATGAACAAATCTAAATTTAGGTAGATTCGTTATTGTGTTGTGGTATTCGAAATGCAAAGTTCCTTTTTAGGGACATCTATCTAACTTAAAAATAATTTTTTTTCGAGACTCTAAATTACTACAAGGATGTACCTGATTTTTGTTATTCTAGCTATCTGATTTTTAAAAATTAAGCTTGCTAAGCGATTGTTATCTATAATTTCAAATGAAATTACATTAAAATAATCTCTCGGTATGACAACGATAAGTCTACGGACTTTTAACGCTATAATCCAGGGTTCGATTTTCCAAGGTGCGCAGATTGGATATTATAGTGCAGTGTATATATAGCAAACTCACAAAAACGCATAAAACTGTCACTTATTCGTTAAACGTGAGTTATATCAAGCATATAAATAACAATGAGAAATTATTAATAAATACGAATTATAAATCATACAAATAGCATTGTTTAATATTGTCTAATGTATGCTTTGTAACTTAGAGATTTCACTTTGTGAACGACTTTAATGTCGACACTGAATAGGAATTGCAGTTACTTACATAAACAAGCAACAATACATTTCACCTGAAAAGCAGTTAACTTAATTAACTGCATATCTATTGTATTCAATTTGTATTATAACGATCCAAAATCTTGGAGGAGCAGTAGAATTTATAAGAGTGTATTTGGATAACGTGTGATGATGAAAAGCAGACGATGACAGATGATCCGGAACCTAAACTTCATTCTTCTTAATGCTTCTCAGCAAATAGTATAAAAATTATACAGAAAAAATAACGTGTTAGAGGCTCATTATATAATCGTACTTGTGGCAGAAGGGCTGGAAAACGCATCTCTGCTCTCTTTGTATCCATTGAGACACGAACCATTCTATTTCAAACAGTGCAGTTCAGTGTACAACCTTAGTTTTCTGTTAATGGAAATTAAAAAAGACTATTATCATACATCATTATTGAAAATTATATTGATCAAAACACTTATTCGTAATGTGTATATAAAAATATACAAATGATGTCTAATAAAATATTAAGTTTTTCGATAATTTGCGATCTAGAGCAGATACCTAGAAATGTTGATAAACTTGCTTAAAACTATTCCATTTAAAAACAAATTAATTAAGCATTATTCAATATATTATTAGGAAAACTCATGCTATAGTGATATGTGTATATAAGGTTTATGGCTCACGTACTAGGAAATAAATCTATTTTTTCACCTTTCCACCGACGTGGAGAGAAAATGTATGATTTCCCTACAGGTAATCCTGAAATCCCATATACACACTACTAAGATAAAATTGTCATTAATTTCATGGATAAAAAGATGGACAATCAATAACTTCATCATCAAAATTGAAAATCATTGAAAACTGGCTCCATTTACCATCCTATTTTTACTCCAACATAGAATACAGACAAAATGTAAATAATAAAAAAATATTTATTTGTTTTGAAGACGATGATATTTATACAATCTTTAGTGATTTTATGAAAAAAAGGAAAGGAATATCTTATTTCATTCAAACCTTCAATATTTTTCTTAGTTAATTTCTTTTGCAAATAGATCAGGTAAAAATATTTGGAATTCGTTTATTAACATAACTAAAATTTTATTGTTAAACCAAGCTCTACTTTTTTTTAGTTTTGAGACAGAGGATATATCTTTTGGTTATGATTTACTCGCTTTATGAATTTCAATATTAAATTGACCAACAACGTTTAAATTTTAGTGCTCCTATTTATTTATAATAAATCTTTAATAATATAGCAATAAATATTTATAGTTCAGTTTAAAACATCGTGATTTTCTAAATAAGGAATTTGTTCTGGATTATTTTAAACTTATTTATTAACTTTAGTTTACTCTTTCGAATGAATTAGAAGTTTTGTCGAATTCTAATTCTTTATTTTACCTTAAACTTTTTTGTTTACTAACGGAAGACAGTAAGAATTGCTTATTGGATATATATATTTTAACCATAACTTTTTAATCCATAAACAAACCATATTAACATGAAATAAAGTACGCTGCATATTTTAAAAAAGAATCCTAGGGTACAAGCTACAACGTGGGATTATAAAATGTATTTTAGGTTTTGGAGGTGACTGAAAAAGTAGCACCCACATTGCGGTGGAGATACACCGTCTATCAGTATTAATCTCCAATTCACTCGTCTCACATAAGCAAATTAGAAATTAGGAGAGCAAGATGTGGGTGCTCAAGCCCACAACATCCTCCATTCCTCCATTTATATCATTGCCTGCAGACAATTGTGGGAATGTGACTGCTCTCCCATAATAAAATAAGAATAAGAAAAATAAAAAAATAAATATAAAAATATAAAAACAAAATAAATAAATAAATGAAATGAAAATAAGGTAATACCTTTTGGGGGTAAGTAAGATAAAACTTACCTCTTGAAGTTAGCATTTCTTCCCCAATTTTGAATTTATTATACACAATAACAGAACAAGAAACAAAACACTAATTATACACAAAAATGTACAACAAAGATATGGAATGAAATAGCAAAAACAATTAAATGTACAATATATACAACTTTGGAGATGGTCATGAGAACTACAAAAGGAGAAAGTGAAAAAAACAATTGTATATATATATACACACACACACACACACATACATACATACACACACACATCATATATTAAATTTAAAAAATGAACCGGTACATAAAAGAACAATATATACAATTATGTCCAAGTAATTAAATAAAAACAAACAACTACAAAAATGAAAGTAGAAAATTGCGAATGTTTAAAGAGAATTACAAAAAGAAATAAAATACGAAGATTACAGAAAAATTTAAAAACCCCAAAAATTATCTAAGATTTAATTACGAAAAAAACAACCAAAACAACCATAGAAATGAACATTACACGTGATATACAATATGTAAAAAAAATTAAAATATAAATTATATGATATAAAAAAAATAAATATTACAAACAAAGTAAATAAACTACAACAACAAAAAATGAAAATACAAATAAACAATAATTACATAGAATACAGACAGTCTAAAATATTATACTGATCCTGCTATCCTCAAGCGAGACGGCCAGGCGCCAACAGTAATAAAAGTCCCTATGACTCAATAACCGATAGTCCGCCTCAAGGTAGAGTAACACTTTGTACCTGGCCTTAAATAGTATTTTAAAGTACGACACTGGAGCCCGCTCAAAAATGAATTGATTACGGTTAAGCCAGATGACGTACTTAAACAGCGATAGGGTGTAGTGAAACGTAAAGATCAGATGACTGGGAACGGGCACCAGCACATGATACAAAATGGTCTCAACCGAGATCAATGGGACAAAGGACCAACATGTGAAAAAGAGACTGTACCCGAGTATGACACAATGGACATGACTCGGTAACACTGATACTGGAGAGATATAATCGTTCTCTCATCGGTAGGATATTATGGACGATGCGCCAGTTGAAAACCTGAGGGTAACTATCAACACTTCGCATCACTAACCGACCCCAAACAACGTCCTATGGAAGAGCGGGTTGGTGTTGCTCTATCCTGTAAGTGCAGTGCGGGTCAAGCAGACGGTAGAGAGAATTGGAAATATGTGGTGGACTCGATCAAAGGCTTTACTCTAATCGAGCGACACAAAAATTGCAGGGATGTTCCTGTCCGTGATGTAACGAAATGAGTCACGTAGAAGCATATGGTTTTGTTGGATGTTTCTACCCAGCACACAACACGTTTGAGTGTCAAGAATAAGATCTGTCAAACGGGCACACAGAACCTTAGAAACAATCTTTGCGTCCGTATTCAGGAACAATATGAGACACCACGAGGAAAGATCTTCGGACTGGGTAGGATCTTTACAAATTAGCGTAATTAGCCCATCCAGAGTACCCAGAGGCATGGACCCACTGGTCAGAAAGTCGTTAAAATGTATAATGAAGAAGGGTCCTATAACATGTCATATATGGCAATAGAATTTTACTGGCAGACTATTCGGTCCCAGACACTTACCAAGTGCCATGGAATGAATAGCTGCCCAGCATTCGCCCAGTATTATGGACTTCAAAAGGTCGTCATACTATGATGGATCGAGGGTTGGCAAGAGCTGAGTGGTGTTTCGCCAAATATACTGATCGACGGGTGAAGCAGAATGTAGTCGGCTATAATAGTTAAGGCACATGTTGAGAATGTCAGTAATGTCCGAGGACACCTGACCATATTCCCTCAACAGAGTGAAGATGTTCTGATATTTAGACATCTCCCGGCCTTACACAGAGGAACCATAGTAGCATTTCTGGAAACGTTCGCTGCTCGGAATAATTTGGCATATACCAAGTCTATGTCTTTTATGAGCCTGTCAACGTCTTGCCCTACGACCTTGCTTACTACGTAGATTACAGAAAAATTTGAAAACCCCCAAAAATTATCTAAGATTTAATTACTTAGTTACTACGTAGGGCAAGACTCGGGTTCGCGACTGTCGCATGCCAGCCTGCCTCAGCAAGGAAGCACAAGCTTCCTTGAAACCCATCCATCCGGTCTTATTAATAACGTCAATGGAACAGAGGCCCATAACAAAGGTTATCAGTTCAACCCCGCCTAGTTCTCAGATAGGAGAAAGACACTAAGCCTCCACAGTTCAGGACCCCGAAAAACAGGGGTAAAATCCTAGAATGTGGTAAAAAGACTCGATGGTCAGACACGTGAAACGAAACATAACATATCCGATATACCACAGCGCTAGCTAGATACTGCTTCTAGCTGGCTGTTACATAAAAGAGGTCCAGGCGACAAGATACGCCATGACCAGCCCAAGTGGCAACAAAAGCATCTCCGTAAAGTGCACGCCAGACATTGTGGAAGTCGAAGTATGACAGCACTGAACACAAAGGATGCGCATGCTGATCACCAGAAAGCGGAACTCACCCAACCTTATCAAGGTGGGGATCCAACAAGTCCCCACCAAGGACAATATCGGTTTGCGTTATTAAAAACCTGTCCAAAGAAGAAGAAAACATCTTCAATTTCCTCCCCTGGATAGGTGCATAGACATTAGCAAGCCGGAGTTTACGACCTTGAATGATGGCATTAACTAACACAATCCGCCCTTCAGCATCACTGTGTGATGCGAGGATACTTTCTGAGAGTTTTGAGTTGAAGAAAATTCCCACATCTTGTACAAGTGTTGAACCAAAGGACCAGAAAGTGGGAACAGGAAAACGATTCACAAAGGAGAATTGATCCCTCCTAGAGGCGAAATTAGTCTCCTACAAAAATATCCCATCAATCCGAAGGCGATTGAAGAGAGAAAATGTGTAAAACTGTTTTCCCTGGATATTAACAGTGAGGCAGGATAAACCCATCAACGACTCTGGAGGGATCGATTTACTTCCGCTGCTGCTTTGGTGTTATGTCTGTTTCTATTTCTATTTTTGAATATTCTCATTTTTATATAAACTTTTCTAATGTACTGATGAGCTTTTAAAGATGGTTTGTAGTTTGTTTTTTACATTCAACGCATTTTATTTGTTTCTGTCTTGATTTCTTCGGATAGCAATTGATCCTTTATGCATACTGTCGATATAAACTTTATTAGATCATTTTCTCTACGTTTAGAGTCTCCACTATGCCCTTTTCTTTGAGAAAATTTTCAACCATATTATAGTTTGAGATTAAAGAGAAAAGCATGTTATTAATATAGTACTAATTTTTTATCTGTTACTTTTATACGCACAGAATGTTCTTTAAAATGTGTTTAACAACTCTCAACCAGCATTTATATTCTGTTTTTCGTATCTTTTATTTTTATTATAATAATTACTGACACACTTTTTATATTCAAAATTGTAAGCATCATTTTTATATTTGTTTTTATTAAAATCGCCCCCAGGTGACACAGTGGTATGTTTGCGAACTAACACCGCTAAAATTCGGGTTTCCATACCCGTAGTGGGCAGAGCACAGATAACCTTTTGAGTAGCTTTGTGCTTATTTTCAAACAAACAAACTTTATTGAAATCATCAAGTGGTTTTTCTTCCTTTTTGGTTTTATTAAATCTTCTCCTAGATAGAGAACTTTCCTTACGTTTTCCTCAATGTATTTTAACCATTTTCAATACACTTTGCAATTTACTTTTTCACGCCTTTAGCTGCGTGTTTATTATCACTCACTAACATATTTTTTTCCATCAAGAAATGAGATCCTCTATAGTTTGCTTATTTTCATCAAATACTTTGATAGGTTTTTTATCTTTACAGACAGTAAACCTTTACATTCCTCCATACATATTTGTTTGTTTTGAAATTCGCGAAGAGCTACATAAAGGCTGACTGCGCTAGCCGTCCTAATTTAGGAGTGTAAGACCAGAGGGAAGGGTAGCTAATCATCACCAACCACCGCCAACTCTTGAACTACTTTTTTACCAACGAATAGTGGGTTTGACCGTCACATTATAATGTCTCCACGATTGAAAGTGAGAACATATTTGGGGTGGACCTCAGATTACGAGCTAAGAATGCAGCTGAAGTCTTGAGTTATCAGAAAACGCTAATTGCAATTAGTGATTATGTTCACACTAAAGATAAGTTTTCCTCTCAAGATTGTAAGAACCGTCTTGAAATAAACCTCTTGGATAATTTACAACCGTATAAAAATTTAGCAATAAATTTGGATTATGATCATTCACATTGAATTCTAAATTAGCCTAAGCTTACGTTTTAAAATGAGTAGCGTCAGAAGTTTTTCTACGAACTAGAAAAACTGGTGAATATAAATTATAACAAAAATATGACATTGAACATCTAAATAAGCAACTAAAAATTAACATTAACAGCATGAGATAGTAATTGCTTAATGTTTAATACAGTAAAAGAAATTATTAACGAACAAAAACCGAAATAGATAATATGTAGCGCCATCTAGTAGTTGTACCATGTAATGTAAGTAACTTACACGGGATATTTTTAATTTAAAATAATAATTTGTGGGAATAGAACTGAAAAACGTAATGTTAATCAAGAGTAAAAATTATTAGAAGATTGTAAACCTAATATGGAAACCATTTTAATAAAACCCAATGAACCTCATATGCCATCAATCTATACAATAGAATAAAAGACGTGCAAAATGTCAAGGAAACCACTTTAAAACTGATTTAAGAAAATAATAATTAATTATACAAGTAATAGAAGTAAAAATAAACCATGCGAAATTATATTTACAACCAAATAATTAAATTTATCAGGACATGCTAACCACTTTACAAATGCATTAGTACTCTTTTTTGTATTTATTTTTTCAATCTTATAAACTTCATATTTCTTATTGTATTTGACTAATTATGGTTTATACAGGCTTTATTTAAATTTCTTCATTGTTTAGATATGTAAGTTTATAGGTTATAGGATCTGTTTATATCTAGAAATAGAAATGTTTTATATTAAATAGTATATACACTACTTTTATTTTATTCTTTAATTACTTCTACTGGAACCATTTTAATTGATCTATGATAATAATTATTATACTTTTTATTAATTTATCTAAAACATCAATTAATTTCCTTACATTTTAAGCGGTAAAACATTCCCACATTTTAGTTGTCGAAATTATATTGAAGCATTCAACAATCTGAGCTATAAACTCGCTTTCAGATGTAAACCGATGAATATTTTGTTCATTAACTAATTTTTGAATTTGATTATTAATGAATTAGGTTCTTTTATCAGTTTGAGGGTTTTTCTTTATTTTCTCTGTTTAAATTTTTTTAAAATTCTTTCTTTATTTCTTCTCCCGTTTTAACTTTGATTGAAGCAGCCCGAGTATATTTAATAAAAGTATCTATAACTGTTAAAATATAATTTATGTGATTACTGTAAGGTTTAAATTGTTTCATATCAACTAAATCTGCTGGGCATCGATTACACTATGTAACAAAATTTTTATTTTTTCTTGTTCCTGGGCAGAAAGTGTTATTTCCCAATTGCTTATGCCTAAAGTAAATGGAAAAGACCTATTTTTCTCTTCAAACGTTGCTTTTGTGACCTGAGAACATATAACGAAAACATTATGGGAGAATATATTTGGGGATGATACGTGAAAGTGATTTACGTTACAGTAGCAAATCTCGAAAAACTACTCACTTTTAAACATTTCTGTTCATTTTTGTATACCTTTAGTATAAATGCAGGTAAATCATGATTCATATGTTGTTTTATTCGGACTTTATGTAAATGAAAATGTGCAAGTTTGCCCGTTTTTACGTAAAAATAGGTTAATTTCTAAATTTTATTATCCAGGTCATAAAAGCAAAGTTTCAAGGGAATAATGGCTTTTTCTGTACTTTTATAACATAAATAATTAAGAAATAACACATTCTATCCATAAACAAAATTCGTGTTACATAGTGTTATCAGTATGAGTTATGAAAACCCTTCTTCTTTTAAATCTATATCTAATTGGTTTGTGTTTTGTATATTCTTTTTTCTGATGTAAAAATTATATTATTCCTTTTTAAGGCAGTTGCATTTTCTTTTTATTACTTGTATACTACTGGAACCTTTTTTCTGGATAATAGTAGAGAGATTTCAACTTTTGTAATTGATACGTTTTTGCACCACAAATGTTACATATGCTTTTAACAATAGGTCTTTCATTTTTGTGATGGATTCTTGAATGTTAGTTGTTTCAGATTTTTTTTACACTTTAAACAGTACATAAACAGATCATGGCCTAATATTTTCTTAGCTTTAATACCTGGGTTTATTACTCCTCTTGCAACTCTCATTAAAGTTAGTTCATTCATATTCTTGATCAGCTTTATATCTATCAGCTGTAGCTTTATGTTTACTATGAGTAATATTATGTTCTTTACATACTTTATTCACTATTTAGTACTAGAATCACTAGACGTTTTTGAAGTTTCATAAAGGGTCCACGGTATTAAAATCCAGGTAAGAGTATTTCAGTTCACCTTTCTCATTTATGTCCGTTTACCTTTGCATGTTTAACATACTCATATCTTGAAATATATTTAAACTAATTTCTTTTTTGATAATATTTACATCTAACTAAACTAAGCATTTATTTTAAAACCTATAAAACAGTTTATATTCTTCTTTTCTAACAGATATATTTAGGTATTTATCAAGAACTTCAGTTATACCACCTAATAAAATTAATGCTGTTAAAGGAACAAAAGCAAATGCTGCTAAACTAGAAGCGTCGAAAAAAATTAGTATCTATAATAACTATATTAATATCAGAATAGAACTTTTAACGTTTCCGGTATAAAACCTTTTTTCTCTTCCCGGTTAAAATTCCTTCTTTATTTCATTTTACAATCTAATAAAAAATTAATATTTTTATTTGGTAGGTTTTATGTATTTGTTTCTTTTTTAAAACTCTTGGATTAAATTCCTCTAATGATCTGTTTTTCTTTATACAGAAGTTTGAAAGAGAAGAAATTATGACAGTTTCTTCTGATGTCAGTTAGAGTTGAATAATAAGTCTGTGTTAAAAGAATAATTCATGTGTTTTTCTTTTTTCTCTGATAAAAAAGACAACCTTTTTTCAATTGTACAATAATCAGAAATAACAAGAGTTTTATTCACTGGACCTAAGTTACCAACGTTTATCATACCTTCTAAATTATTAAATAATAATGTTTCTTTCCTTAATTTTTCTATGCTTCTATAGTATTTTGCTGCTAATAGATTATAGGGCATCCTCATCTACATCATCAAAGATTTTAAAGTCCTTTTGTAATTTAACGTGTCCAGGTACACGTATATCTCTTGCATTTAGGAATAAATTATCGTAGTCTAATTGATCTTATATTAGATTTAACAATAGGTTTGTTTTTCTGCAACCAGATGGGCCAATAATTAAAAGTATAAAAGGATATTTAAGTAGTAAAGAATTTTGGTTTGGATCATCGAACTATTTAATCCTATAATTTTTAATATTTATCATTTATTTAAATATAAGTTGGATAATGATAAGTTCAACATAAGTAAATGATTGATGAGAAAGATAAATAATACATCAGTACATTGAAACGACTATCGATACAAAACAAAGAAATGAGAAAAATGAAGCAGAAGAACATTAACATATAGAGAATCAATAACAAGTTTCATAAACCAATAATTTAAGAAAGTGGAATCTCAAGCTTTTCTACAGAAAAACCAAAATTAGTTATTCAAGAAGAGCTGAGAAAAAGGTTTGATTTAAATGTTTCGTATTTGGAGCAACATTGATTAATGGTTTGGACTTAAGCAGAAAGATACAAAATGGGTTGTCTGTGCCTCCCAAGTGGATCGAAACGCGATTTGTAGCGGTGTAAGTTAGCAACAATCACTTATATTACCATCTAAATTAATTAATAAATCCGATTTAATTTGATAAATGATTTTAAAAGCAGAAAGATTAAAATCTTTGGGTAGTAAAAAAGCTACAACAAACACAAAAATTTAAAAACTTTGAAAATATAGATATCCAACAATAAAATAATCATTTGTAGAACAGGTAAATAAAATAGAAAAGTGTAAAAAATGAAATAAAGAGACAATGGATTTTATCTAATTATATATATAGATAAATTAAAAGTCTTGAGAGGTACATCTAATTACTAGAATAAGTGACGAAAGGTTAATCAATGAATTATACAAACTAACGGATAAGTTAATAGCATGAACTATTAATAAATAGTCATATAATAAGATCGTTTATTTATTACACGTATTACTCAAAAAAGAAGTGATAACAAATGACTCTTTCATAGAATATTACAGTAAATGGTTAATTCAATTCATTATAATATATGAGCTGTATTAAAGCAAACATTTATTTAAGTGATGGCCAGAAAGATAAATCCAAACCAGGATACAAAAATAAGCTCTTTCAATTTGAATAGATGAATGCAAAATATATAATAATCAAATGTTTTAACAAAAACATAAATTAAACAGGTAAAAGATGGAAAGAGGATTACAATGTGGAAAACATATTTAAAACAAAATGAAAGTTTTGACGATTTTTTTAATTATTTATTATCATTGATTGCTGGTGGAGCGGTTTGTAAGCTAGTTGCTAGGGGTACAAAAAGATAATAGATAAAGTTAGTGAATCTGGTTGTAAAACCATTCAGGAAAGAAATAATTCAAAATTGGGAAATACTGTTTTAAAGATAGAAAACTATGAAAGATGAGAAATATTTATAGGTATTTATCCTATTAAGCTATTACCTAAAAAGATAAAATAATTTGAAAGTAGAATTATTATCTTAGATAAAGGTACAGGAATCGATAGTCATTAGATTCGCCATTACAATGATACAAAATATAAGTTTATTGACCATTTCAATTCTTATGGTTCTAAAATACCGAAAGAAGGAGAGACATATTTAAGACCAAGTGAAAAAAAATGAAATATAATTCGAGTTCTTTACAAAAATTGTTTCAGTAAAATATGGATATTATTGTACAAAATACACAAACGACAGAAATACCAGACGAGATCCCTAAGAAATATCATATGCATTTACTGAAACACCTAATGATTTCAATGATAATTATATTTTAAATAAACTTGTGTTTGAAGTTAGTACAATGCAACACAATGAGCTTTCTGTGCTCTGCCTACCACTGGTATTAACAACCTGTTTTTAGCGTTGCGAGTCCGCAGACATATTGTTATGCAACTGGGAAAAGGAATAAATGAATGAAAAGAGATGTTAAAAAGTCAACAGACTTTAGAATACAATTTAAAACTCCTTTCGATATAAGCAATAAAAATTATTTTTTAGCATTAAAAGCTAAGTCACTGTAGATAGCAAAGAAACTATCGATGAAAGTTTCAATAATGTCTTAAATATTATGATGAAAATAACTAGAAAAGAGTAACATTTAAAAATGGTAATTATACTGTATGCGAGATAAATAATTTTAGTTAAATTATTTAATAATCTTCCTTCTATAAAATTTGATATTTATTTTGCAACTTCAAGGTTTACAATTAAATTAACTCCAAAATATCAGATTGACTTATCCAAAGGAAAGTTGTATGAATTATTAGGATTTGAACAAATTTTTTTTTTCTGATCAAAAACAGAGAAGAAAAGATGTTGCTAATATATCTAGAGGTATTGATGACATACACATTATGTTAATATTATTGATGGAGTGTTATACGTTTGTGAGTCTAGCAATATTTTAACTTCATTTATTCCTTTTAATCGACCTGGAAGTTTAATTAACATTCTAATAAATCCAATATATGCAAATATTAAAAGATCAAGTTTTACTGGTAGAGTAAGGATGAAAATTATAGATAAAAACAATAATTCAGTTGACTTGAAGAAAGAGAAAATTGTTTATAAGCTACTATTAGGTGATAATAAATGGATTAATTATAATAAACAACGATTATTTTTGAAAAAAAGAAAAATATTATGGGAGAGGTAATGTTTTAAATTAGGATAAAAACAGCGTTTAGACAAAGCTTTAGAAGTATTAGCTAGAAAGTTGAGATTAGCATAGAAGGTAAATTGAGAAAGATTCTTGATAAAACCCATCAAATATATATAATCAATTTTAGATAAAAAGCTTCAATTTTAATATGGAACAGGACTAAAAAGATTTTACTTATAATAAATGGAAAAAAATTATTTGGAATATAATGAGTGTTTCTAATTATTATAAAAATGACATAGAAAGTTTGAATATAAACAATATCGTGAAATGAAGTAGTTATCAATAAAAATGAAGAGGCTGATTATGTATTAAACGTTAAATATAAAAATAATAATATATTAGATTATCGTAACTCTGTTTGTCCAGAATTAAGAAGTACTAAAGAAGATGGAAATACACTTGGTACTAATAATGTAACGTTATTTAATACAGGGTGTACACAAATGAATTGTAGTTTTGTATTAACGAAAATGGTTTTACTAATGAGTTACTTTTTATTACAAAAAAATTAAGACTGAAGCGAATATTGTGAAACATTTGTATCGTCTAATCTCACAAGTGTGTCTTTAATATTAGTTGCTTGGTTTTTTTTCACTATAATGGCAGAATTAATTTCATTAGCTTAGGTATTTATTCAAAATACTGAATAGTTGCAAAATATTTTGATAGTTGGTGAATAGAAAAGCCACTTGATAATTGGTCAGAAAGAAAGTTCATTAATTTGATTTCGATCATGGGTTACATTTGTCAATTAATTTGCTATTGGTTCCTTTGAGCTTGTCAGTTGGATCCTTTTCTACAGGTCTTTGTTGGATGATGGCTTGGAATTGTTCGTGATATTTGTTTTTAGTAAAATAGTTTTGTTTTCTTTACTAGATGGAAGAATGAGTTTTTAAGGCTGATTTTTCTTGGTTTGTTATATTTTACTGAATTTTGTTCTGTTGTTTTACGTTACAGAGCTTGGAAGGTATTCTTAAGGGTTACGATAAAGTCAAAGATTGGGATTTCTTCTGTGTTTGAGAAAGAGGAGAAACAAAACTTTCTTTTCATTAGATTTTAGTGAACAATAGTAGACTGGAAAGTCTGTACATTTATTTTTCTATTTTATTTTGGTGAACAATAGTAGACTGGAAAGTCTGTACATTTCTTTTTCTATTTTATTTTAGTGAACTGTAGATGGAAAGTCTGTACATGTTCTGTTGTTTTACTGTTACAGTAGACTTGGAAGGTATTCTTAATTTTTTTTAGTGAACAATAATACTGTCAAAGATTGGGATTTCTTCTGTGTTTGAGACAATTTTATTTTAGGACTGGAAAGAAAGTGAACAAAACTTTGTACATTTTCATTTTATTTTAGTGAACAATAGTAGACTGGAAAGTCTGTACATTTCTTTTTCTATTTTATTTTAGTGAACAATAGTAGACTGGAAAGTCTGTACATTTCTTTTTCTATTTTATTTTAGTGAACAATAGTAGACTGGAAAGTCTGTACATTTCTTTTTCTATTTTATTTTGAGATGAATTTAAAAAGTTTCTGAATATGTCTTTTCTTTGATGTCCATAACAAAGTGGATGTTTCGATCTATAGCTGAGGTTAATTATTTCATAACAAATTTAACACTTTAATTTGGACACCATCAATCAGGATGAATTTAAAAGTCTAAATGTCTTTTCTTTGATTGTGGAGTTTCGATTATAGCTGAGGTTAGGTTGTTTTAACACCTTAATTTGGACACCATCAATCAGGGTTTTCTAAAATTGTAAGTTAAGAGGTTGTTTGCTCTTGGAAAGTTTTTTCTTATTCTTACTTTAACTTTAGTTCCTAAGTCACTAAGCTCACAACTACAGCCCATAAAACCCGAACAGCATAGACAATATGACCTGATGAAGAGCAGGAGCTAGAAACCTTGTCCAGTACCTTCCAGAGAGATGAAGCTCATTAACAAACTCTTTCAAGAACACAAGCTTTCATCCTTTAAGGAGCGTTTTGTTACTCAATATCAATATTTTTGCATCAGTCAAAGTACTACTGGTTCAATTCCTTTATAGCTGTGAGGTTATTTCATATCTTCTTATATAAAAAGTTAGTGTTTTCTTGTGATAGCAAAGATACAAAAGAACCTGTGTTAACAATGAACTTTCTTTGGTTAAAACGGTGAATTGTAATTGATTGCCAACTTCTGTATGAATAATTTGAACACGTACGAGAATTAAACATTAAAAAAAATATTGTCTTGGTCAGTAGTTTATACAATCATCAAAGTGTAATTAGTAATTGATTTCCAGATTCATTTTTATCATTTAGTCTTAATTGCCAACTATTTTATATCCTGTCTTTCAGTAACTAACCTGCTACCGTCATCACCATTAAAAGTAATGAAAAGTGGTTTCCAACTCCAGATTAAAATGAAAAATTATCCCACTATAGTGAAAGACATAAGATATGCTTGTGACATGTATTATTTTACTTCATAATTCACAAGAAGGTGGCTACTAACGTTTGAAGATCTATTGGTTATGTTAATCACAATGGCTGTATTTTCTGTGTTAATTACTTCTAAAATACCTTCAGAAGAAAAGTTACAGGTTTAATACTCCAATCAACTCGTGCTGAATGATGAATCGAGGTATTTCATATGGCGAGTGAGAAAATGGGATGTAAAGTATCATCAGACTTACCACAGAATCCGAGACCTGATCATCAGCGTCAACTACAAGTTGCTCTCTTCGAGATAACACGTGTTATTGTAATGGTATCAAAGCATAGATGCACAGCGATCCGAAGTACTGAACTCTTAATAACATTGCTAACACTATTACCAAACTGGGTGACCAACTGATACTATGTTATAAGAGATCTTAAAATAATAAACTTTCCATGTTTTAGGACACCATGTTTTCCGTGGAGCACAAAATTAAGGCTTACCGTAAACTAACATGCCTATACGCACAATATACCTTGTAAATATCAGCTCCATACTACAGAGAGACACATTTCAAATCATATTATATCGTTTCTACTACACTTATTATATTAAAGCACAACGTGGCTTGGAGAACGTGGCATTTTTGTCATTGTTATGGTGTGAGCGCCTTCTTTCTAGCTGGCGAAGTACGATTATAATTAATTATAGTTGTCACCAAACACTAGTAGTAAGCCTATTATATTTTTAACAGTGCATTTTGTACCTAGTTCTTGAGGGATTTTCAAGAAGTCGAAGACCTTATAATGATCGTATGGATACGGCGAAACTGTGGAAGGAGTTCGTAGATAGATAAACCAGTCCAAGCACAACGTGAAATAATATAAGATGTTTCATAGATACTTAAAATTTATTAACCTTCACCGATAATCATGTATTGTCGATAACTGTATGAATTACGTACTGCGTTGTGTGAGATGCTTCCAAGATTTTGTTTGGTGTGTGAAATTAAATAATCTTTAAACAATTCAAGATCGTGCGTAATTTCAAAATCATATCAAGTGTTAAGAACACTTCATCACTTGCACCTACTGGGTCACGATTTGATACATTATTATCATTACTCATTCTGTTCAGTCTTCATTACACCGCTATCATCACATTATATATGTGTTACAAATCAAAATTGTCTTCATTCATTTAGGGTTCAGTTCATTAGATTTCCATGATATCCACCCTAATCATGACAGACATACAGGAATTTCGATTTCACAACAACCTGATAATAGTTATTTCTGTGAGGTGCTGTTCCATGATATTCAAAATCGATAGGCCTGGCATGGCCGAGCGCGTAAGGCGTGCGACTCGTAATCCGAGGGTCGCGGGTTCGCGCCCGCGTCGCGCTAAACATGCTGGTTAACTTTCGTTGGTAAAATAAAATATCAGTTTTTTTAAACTGCCTAAATTATTCTTGACTACTTACTGTAAATATTTTTATTCTACACGTAAAAGTATGGCCTATAAAATTAGGTATAAAATTATTCATGAATTCTTCGTCTCTTAACTTATTTGTTTGTTCCAGGGCAAATCCAAAGTGTACAATGTGTTAAGTCCACAGCGGAGAATCGAACGTCGGATTTTAGCTATGTACATCCGCTAACCTATCGCTGACCCTCTGAGAGACTACTCACTCTTTGTTTTAATGTATTTTACGTTAGACGTTTGAAGCTTACACAAAAAATGACAGCCAACCCTCAGTGAGCTTTGATTATATGTTCATAATTTATTGATAGTTCCCAGATTACAAGTTCATATTCCACATGTTTAAAATTCTGAAATATCTTTTGCTTTTTTCCCTAACGAAATATAAATATATTTATCTTATTTTATTTTAAATGGGAAGATGAGTGAGGTCGAGATAAAGGCTTCTCAAATATGTTTGACAATTATTTTTCAGGATAAAAGTTCTAATTAACAAATATAGAATTGACGGAAAACTTCAGCAACTACAAATTATGAGTTTCACTTTGATAAACATATTTTATATTTAATCTATTACAAATATTATGATAGGTCTTTAGGAGACGTGTGAAGGCTTTGTGAAGATACACACACACACAAATCACTGATTGCACAGCCAGCTTCTTCTACACGTGTCCTGAAACTTTATACGAAATTTAGTTTTTTAGCAGCATCTGTGGGTGAGCACTGAACTATTAAAATCACTTTATTTTTAGACAAAAAGAAAAAGAAACCAAAACAGATTCAGCGAACTGAATGTGATACAGTATTTATTATAAAAAGAAAATCTTATTATAAAACACGACACGTGAATAAACAAACACGAAAACGATAAAAAAATTGAGTTAGTTATCACTGTGAACCATTGCTGGATAAGACACAGTTCTTTCCATATCATCACCGAAATCTCAGTGAGAACTATCTTTGCTTAGAATTAACTTGAAAGTTAATTTCTACCAGAACCCTCATTGTTAAATAAGGGAAACCAGGGATTCCAATAGATTTATTTTCACACGTAATCATTATTCCAAATAGTCGTTCATAAGTAATAAATGACTCATCAACCATGTTACCCAGTATTAAAAAATATATTTCAGGTTTAATTATTCTAACCATATAAGACTTCTTAAAAGCAAGATTAAAACAGTTTAAGGTCGGATAGGTTTAGCAATTAAATACAGAAACTGATTTTTTAAATGACTAAAACAGGCATATTAACATATTATGTTAAAATTTAGTTTTAATACATACACATCAGAGCCATAAGATTAATCTAAATCAAGTATTAGAGATGATAAAATATATCTTTCTATCCATTATGTTGATAAACAAGAAATATTCATATTTTATTCAGTAGTTAGTCTTAATTTTCTACTGTCGTTCATATGTTTGTTTACAACGAAACGTATTTTCACCAACACTTCCTTATCATGAAATTTGAAGGAAAGTAACTCTGTATCTTTAGTTAACTAGTTATGCTTTCCAAGTTATTTTATGGTAAAACAACATAATTGAAACATTCGTTAAATTCCAGATAACCCCAAGTAAAACAGTGGCATATCTGTGGATGTATAACGCTAGAAATCTGGTTTCTATACCCGTGGTTGGCAGAGCACAAATAACTTCGTGTTTAACTACAAACAAATATATTCCAGATTAACTAAAACCTTTTAAAGCAAAACATTTTATGAATTCATCATATTTACCATTATTTAAAAGTAAAAGTTACCAAAGCTAGAATGATTTTCATATGTAAACTGCCAAGGCAGTAGTCCTCTGATGTTACAGTTGGCCCGGCATGGCCAGGAGGGTTAAGGCGTTCGACGCGTAATCTTGAGCGTCACCGGTTCGAATCCCGGTCGCACCTTTCAGCCATGGGGGCGTTATAATAAAATGATCAACCCCATTATTCGTTGGTAAAAGAGTAGCCCATGAGTTGGTGGTAGGTGATGATGACTAACTGCCTCCCCTCTAATCTTGCACTGCAAACTTTGCACAAAATTAGAAAAATAAACTAACAAACAATGTTACAGTTTCTTATAATAAATTATTGTATAAACCGATAACAATAGATGGCAGTAAAAGCAGCAAAGATATTCAAAATAAAAATGTAATTCAATATTGAACCATGATAGTGAATATTTAACAGTAAAAAAAACTATTTAAAGAAAACGACATAAGAATAATTAATAATGTGTAAAAACAAATACATGTTTATAAAAATATCAAGTAGTTTTGTTTATTTCTTAATGACTTAAGAAGGTTGAAAAGTAGTTCTGTATTTTACTTTAATTAAAGTGTTAATATTCATACCAGCCGTCTTGAGAATATATTTTTACTTCAGGTTGGTTTCTCGTCATGCTTGGACTAAGTGTTAGTTACTGTTTATTGTGTATATTTTTACAGTTTAGTGATATAGCCCTTTAAACTTACTTTGAGCTACATGTAGATGAAATAAGTAATGAAAGGAATAGCCGTTTTAATCAGTTGTGGATACTGGTAATCGATTTACAAGGAATACAACAAATCAATATTTTGAACAGACCACGAGATGGTTATTTAGATATTATATTTGTGGGTATTCCGTTAATAACTTATTATCTTTCTAAGTAAATTTATAAGACACAGTTTTTTTATGTATATGGCATGCTTTTCTTTCACTGAATGGGTGAACCGAAGTAATCTTAATGTAAAGGGAATGCCTACGGCACAATCTATCTTTTTATCTTTATTATTCACAGACATATTTATGTTAAAATGAAAAATTACTACACAGAAGTTGAAGAAATAAAATAAAACCTTAGGTTAACCGCTATCTATTTAAATAAGTAACTGTAAAAATACATTTTTGTTCTCTCAGAATCAACAACAACAAAAAAAAAAAGATCGTCAGAAGTATGCCATCTATCGACAAGATCTGGTAATGTGATCCTCCACTTATTTTCCGAATTTAGACATTTTCACAAATTTCGCGGATATAGAAAAGGGTTAAGCTTTCTCAGATCAAGTTGTCACACATATTGCCGTGTGCTGACACTATCTGGCGATGTGATCGACTAATTTGCCTAATTTTTGTGGAACATGCATGATCTGTGGGTATCGAAAGGGTTAAATTTATTTGGTCAAATCTTCGTAAAAAAAAGCATTTTGTGTTTTAGAATAGTGTTTTTTTTTTTTTGGTAGTCCTGACCGCAGGCATATACTGTACTTTTATTTTCATTATGGAGATGTTTTAGAATCAATTTGAAATTATAATCTTTTGAACGACATTGCCCTCTTCTGGTT
Organism: Tachypleus tridentatus; assembly: GCF_004210375.1. Classification (NCBI taxonomy): domain Eukaryota; kingdom Metazoa; phylum Arthropoda; class Merostomata; order Xiphosura; family Limulidae; genus Tachypleus; species Tachypleus tridentatus. The sequence continues at coordinate 42,539,414 of NC_134825.1, read as the reverse complement.
GTTTTCTTAAACATACATTCCTCTAACCACAATGAATTACATCTTTCGGAGTCTAATAGCTGCTGAATTTGTTTCCCAAGATGTAAGGGATAGTTTTTTTAACGTTTTTGCCGTTTATCTGTGGATTAGTTTTTTTAGAAATCCGGAAGAAAAAACTTACTTAGAATACATTATTATTTCGTTTAAAATAATGAACATTATTATTATTATGTTTGGGTTCTAGAATGATCATTAAGACTCTGATATCGCGATTGGTCTAGAGAAATCTAAAGCCAGTGGTTTCAACATTTTAAGCACAACAAAATGTGACCTGCCTTCAATGGACATGACTCACTTATGTCAAACCACATATGATGTTTTGTAAAAAATCTGTACGTGCTGCACAAAAAATGGATATCATTTTCAGATTCAACACATTGGAATTACTGCACAACATGTAAAATTTCAAGACTGTGAAAGTATCACACTCCTGTGTTTTTGTTAAAAATTAGTTACAAAAGCCAATGCGTTTTGGTAACACTTGGTTCCAACTGTGATTTTTATGCCATGTTGCTTAGCAACAGAGTATAATATAATATCGTTGTTAGTTTGTGTGCTGAAAGTATCAAATAAGATGTATAGACAACAAAACTGGAAAATATTTGTTGATTTCTTAATTTAGGATCCTCTTTAATTAAAGAGATTTGTTTTTCATTAAAAATGTTGATAATATAATTGAAAATAGCTTAATTCAGGAACAATTTAAGTTTAAAATTGAAAATTCAGGAACAATTTAAGTTTAAAATTGAAAATTCAGAAACAATTTAAGTTTAAAATTGAATCGATCTTTTTACCTTCAAGATAAATTTTATGCACTTGGCTCTTGGTTAGGTGATCTCAAACTACGTATCTATTTTAAACTTATTATACCAACACTCACTACACTTATAAGGTTTCACGGCACCAACACCACATCCCCTCACGGTTCCCTTGTACACCTGTAACTGAAGTCGTAATGGGTAGACAGTAATAGAACTGTTCTATCTGGATAAATACACTTTGGCTTTTATGACTTCTATTTCATGAAATCAAGCGTGACATGACGCTCACCGGCTTTTATATAGGTTAGCTATCTTTTTTGTATATATATCTATATATATGCCTACGTTATTGTTAAATAAGAAATGGCAGTATTATCATATGGAATGTTTGGATTTACTTTTTTAATTAAATAAAACGTTTGACTGTATCTGTATAAATATAATAGTATTGTCTGTTGTTTGTTGTGTGTCTACGTAACTAGTTTGCATTATTTGGATGAATCTTCACCAAAATTGGTATGGTGGTTTCTTAGGTTTATGCGGGGAATATATATAAATTATCTGCTTCGAATTTTGCGTTTTTCGGGTTTTTTATGAGCGTTTTTGTGTTTTTACCACTACTTCACCTCCTCTAGATGGCTCTTCACCGAAGTTGGTATGAAGGATTGTTGGGCCTCTGGAGAGATACATACAAATCTGCGGTTTGGCATTTTGCGTTTTTCAGTGAGCATGGGCGTTTTTGTTGTTATTGCTTTTGAATTACATATAATAGAAGCAGCTTTCGATGTCTTAAAACAATTTTTCATTAAACACGAATTAACAGAAATTCCGTTCAGAGAACAGGTACTCCAGTTAGTACATGAATATTTCTATTACTTTTAACAAAACACAATATAATAAAGTATTTTCTTACCTGCGCTTGTTTTTAATTACAATGTTGCACGATGAGTTCTGTTCTGTGTACTCCTCCATGGGTACCAACACTCTATTTTAGTCTTAACAGACTCCTCAGACTTATCAGAACATCCTCTGGTAAGCGAGTAAAATATTACACACTGTCTAATTTATTGATACCAAACACATCGTCTAATAAGAGAATCTGGTTTTAAATTTCACGCAAAGCTAGAAAATAATCTTATAATACACAATTTGTCAAACATTAAATCGTTGTCATATAACACTGTCACAGAAAAACGGTTATTATAGTAATTTAACACATTCACTCTCTCTCTCTATTTCCTTCGTTGGTAAAAGAGTATCCCAAGAGTTGGCGGTGGGTGATGATAACTAGCTGCCTTCCCTCTAGTCTTACACTTCTAAATTAGGAACGGTTTGCGCAGATAGACCTCGTGTAGTTCGTGATGACAAAAAAACTCATCTTAAGTAAAAATGTTTTCACAAGACGGCTAATTTGCAAACTCTCTCCTTGTTAACCTGAAGATGATCTAAGAAGGTAGAAACATTGCTCTGTTCTTTATTTAAATTAAAGTGTTAATACCCATACCAGCCGTCCTTAAAAATACATTAGTCCTCGTATATCTTTGCGCGAAATTAAAACAAACAAACAAAACCTCTCTACCTCCTTCTGATAAATGTAGGAAACTTGTAAAGTATTTTGTTTGTTTGTATTTTAACAAAAATAAAAATATGCTAACAATATTAGTATAAGATAGTAAAGAATAGGAAACGGGCGCAGAAATCACATTAATACTTAAAGAGTTGCAAACCTTTTTAAATTGAGTTTCTCCCATAGCACGAGCTAAAAGAACACACACACACAATAAAATTTGTCAAAGTGGAAAAGTATACAAAAGTTAGTTGAGTTAGAACGTTACCTACCTAGCTATCTATGTGTCTCTGGAAAACTTTATAATACAACTGTTTCACTGCGCGAGTTACTATGGTAAATATAAAATAAAACAATAAAGTATGGTTATCAAAGTACACACACGTTAGCAACTTGTATGTGCGCTTGCTAATATCACCTAATAACACGTAAATATGCAAAGAAGCTATTAGATAATAGTTAATAATTAATACTTGCATAATGGGCTCGTAACGAGTACTTGTGAATTTATTTAGGGCTGATTCTATCCGTTTCTACAGCAAAATGAGAGTATTATAGCTTCTTGATTGTTTGTTTTTTTTTAATTTCGCGCAAAGCTACTCGAGGGATATCTGCGCTAGCCGTCTCTAATTTTGTAGTGTAAGACTAGAGGGAAGGCAGCTAGTCATTACCATCCACCGCCAACTCTCGGGCTACTCTTTTACCAAAGAATAGTAGAATTGACCGTAACATTATAACGCCCCCACGGCTGAAAGAGCGAGCATGTTTGGTGCGACTGGGATTCGAGCCCGTGACCTTCAGATTACGAGTCGGATTACCTGGCCATGCCGGGCCCCCATAGCTCTTTGAATGTATCAACTGGTTATGTGCCCTTGGCAAATGAACCGTTCAAGTAGATTCAGTAACTATTTCGTCAGTAAACTAATATTGGGAGAACAAGTAATTTGTATCAAGTTCTTGAATTTGAAATAATTTTCTTCTACGACAGTATAATGTTATAAGAAACATTGTTGAAGTAGTTCTATTAACAATTAAAAACGGAAACAAGTATTAAAGTGGTAGAAACTGAGTTTCAGAAATTAAAAGGAAACAGAAAAGTAATGAACAAAAACTCGAAAACTTATAAAATGGCAAGTTAAAATGATAATAATCAAGGAAATACGTGTAAACGGTGTCAGGTTAACAAATAAATATAGACAGAAGCTTGTAATCACTAGCAAGTCAAACGTGTATTAATTCCGTGTGATGTAAAATAATGTAGTTTAAATATAAGTTTGTGTTCTAAGCCTTCACGATCGCAAAGAGCATTTACTAAAACAAATAAACTCATGTTGTCAATCCTGTTGCGATTTGAGGAGTTAAAATGTTTGGAACTGGATGGTCGAGGGTGACATTGTGTACAAGTCGGAGATTTATGGAATTAATCACCTAATCTATGTATAGATAGTTTCATAATACTTAGCTTACTCACAGTCCTTTCTATATATAATAAATGAGTTTGATAAATCCACTTATTCGGTTCCTTGTGGCAGCTGGCAGGTTAGCTTTAAAGTTAGAAACTCTATAGGTGAGAGCCAGAGCGGAGGTCGGATCTTTGATCTGGTCATTTAGTCTGAATGTGGATTAGGTTCCGATCCATTGTCAGGAAAAATTCTAACCTATTTGTTAAGCTGTGGTAAGAATAAGTTTACGTAAGGCTTATTTCTTTCTTTAATTTTTTTCCTAATAATTTTATTGCATGCTAGAGTTATTACATTTGGATTACATAAATATATACTCGGTTGCTTTCTAGAGGCCTTTCAAAACTTAATATTCATATACCGTAAAATGTCAAACTGTCGCTAAAATACAAATATAAGAATGATGGACTTACCTCTGTAAAGATTAAATGTAAATGTTATACAATTGTAGATGGCCTTTCGTAAGTTGGAATTAAGACTTTGAAAACATTTTAGCCAAACATACCCACTGTCTGATTTGAATACGTAGAACGTCATATTTTCCCAAAAGGAATGTCATATTACTACTAATGCCCCTAGAATAAACCTTGTGAACTACACTTTTATAATTGATCGACATTCATGTAAATATTAACTTTTACTATAGCAGTTTTATATACATTTTGTTTAAATAACAAAAATAATTTATTAACTTTGCATGATAGTGGCGTATGGCGGCTTATTTACAGAGTAAGATATAAGACAGTGATCTAACTATTGTCTATTCTTTATTAATTAAATCATGAAACGAAAGCTAAATGTATGCTTTGTTTTCCTATTTTTTACAACCAGCTTTCAAATGTATCTCTTGTTTTGGTAAAAATACACTGTACGAGGAGATCTCTCCTCCTGCTATAGTTTTACCATCTGTGCACACATAAGATGTTTACTAATGTTACATCATGATGAAGAAAGAAAATAGAGAGACACGCAAGTTTAGATGGCCAAGTGGGTTTCTTGTCGATTAAAGAGTTTACCTGTGTTTACACAAGTAAGTATGTCAGCTGAAGATATAGAAAAGAAACTGTTTTATTTTGAATCGAAACAAAAAATGTTGAATTAGAATCTTGTCATAATAATACAAATATAGATTTCAAATTTGTTTTTTGAGCAAATACAAATTAATATATATATTAAAACATAATGCCCAACACTAATAAAAATAAGATTTAACTTGGGTTTTATTTAACTATCCCTCCCCACTTTAGTAATAAAAAAAACACAAGCATACATATTAATGAAACTGTAAAATCCAGTAGATTTTACTTGTTTTGAATTTCGCGCGATGCTACTCGAGGGCTATCTGCGCTAGCCGTCCCTACTTTAGCAGTATAAGACTAGAGGGAAGGCAGCTAGTCATTACCACCCACCGCCAACTCTTGGGCTACTCTTTTACCAAAGAATAGTGGAATTGACCGTAACATTATAACGCCCCCACGGTTGAAAGGGCGAGGATGTTCGGTGCGAGAGGGATTCGAACCCGCAACCCTCACATTACGAGTCGAGTACCTTAACCATCTGGCCATGCCGGGCCAGATTTTACTTATCTCAGTAACAGGAGCTGAAATACAAATGTCAAATGTTCCTCATTGCTGTGAATATAATGTTTTCATTCCTTCCTCATTTCAATGCAGCTACAATAGCAGAACTATCACAGACGGTGAATGATAGTTTTAAATGTGTAATGTTAGGAACTTAACGATATTATCCCATTTTCAGGGCAGGTATTATCAAGTTGACAAAGCATTTAAGATTTATCGCGGGTTAATACAAATAATAATTTTTTCGATAAACTGTATGTCTACATCAGTGGTGTATAATATCACGACTTCAGTGGCCCCGGCATGGCCATGTGGTTAAAGTGCTCGACTCGCAGTCTAAAGGGCGCGGGTTCGAATCCTCCTTCACCCAAATATGCTCGCCCTTTCAGCCATGTGAGCGTTAAAATGTGTTGGTCAATCCCACTATTTTTTGATGCAAGAGTAGCTCAAGTGTTCGCGGTGTCTGGTGATGACTAGCGGCTTTCCCTTTAGTCTTACACTGTTAAATTAGGGACGGCTAGCGTAGATAGCCGTCAAGTAGCTTTGCGCGAAATTCAAAACAAACTAACACTCCGGTTCTTTGAATCAAGTGCAAACGTTTCATATCGAACAATTGGTTTATTTACAGTTAACATTCCATTCTTTACACTTGAAATACTTCAAACTGAGCTGTCGACTCTTCTAGTGAACTTAAAAGTATTAAGATATTTTTCTAGTTTTTTATTTTGTTTGACGAAGCAAAACATTAGCTATATGCAACATTTTCTGGCAAAAGCAAAAATTTGAAAAACACTTAATAGAATATTAAATCCACTTTTTCAGTACTTCTCCTTTGACTGTCGCCATCTGAATAGCTTGTCGTGAGTTTCCTTATGTCTTTGTGAAATTCAAATACCTACAGCTGTATTGGACCTACTTTGACTAATAACTGACTCGTCTTTAAGCTGATTTTAATAATTTAGTTGAATCACTCTAATCAGTTCCATCTATTAATTTCAATTTATGTTTCCTTTTCCTCTTTAATATTATTTTCTGAGAGAATATATGGTTTCTTCACTTTTTGAGACAGTACATCAGGGAGATGTTTTAATACTGTTAGTTACATTGGATTAATCTAGAGTATTTTCTTAACTCGTTATTGTGGCTGTCTTCGCTCTTTTTTTTTTTGTAAACGTAAAGAGCAACCTTTCCTTTTTTTTCAATTCTTCCAATTTTTTCTGCTTTCATTTTTCGATAACGAATACCAGATAACGCCCCCATTCCGGAACAATTGTTTTTCATAAGTTCACTATTTAAAAACTCTTTAGTTTTCAGTGTTGTGATTTACATTTTGTTCACTTATCTTACATATTTTGCGATCTTTTATGGGCTTAGAAATTATTTCATAGGTTTCTTTCTTTATTCTTGTGCTTTCAGAAAAAAAAACAAAAAAACTTTGTAGTCTATCGAGCCTGTGCCTCACATTGAGATCACAGTACCCTAGTTTCCATAAAACTCCTAGTTGTAAATTTTATAAACGTTTTTCTTCTGTACTCTTTCCGATAGAATATTTTAAAAAAATCAACCGAGTATAAAAGAAAACTAAACTGTTTGTTTCCACTTCCCGCCTAGAACAGCAGAATTGCTCAGCTAGAAAATACGTAGCCAAACACACTTTGCTAACGCTCCAGTGTTTGCTTGTTTTTAATTTCGCGCAAAGCTACACGAGGGCTATTTACGCTAGCCGTCTCTAATTTAACAGTGTAAGACTAAAGGGAAGGCAGTTAGTCATCACCACCCACTGCCAACTCTTGAGCTACTCTTTTACCAACGAATAGTGGGATTGACCGTAACATTATAACGCCCCCACGGCTGAAAGGGCGAGCATGTTTGGTGCGACCGCCGGAGTGTTAGAAAAGTGTGTTTGCTAGACTTATTACCTTGATAAAAATTCATGGAACTCAAATTATTTCATTTCGTGAAAATCATGCGAAGTTTTCTCACACCAGGAATTAAAAAAGTTCCTAAATTTGTTATGTATTTGACTACGTTTGATCATGCCAAGAATAAAAAGAATACTTTGTAAATATTGCCACACAATAAATCAATAAATTATTTGGAGAAAACACAGATTGCTGCAGTTAAAGTTGTTTTTGTTTGTTTGTTTTTGAATTTCGCACAAAGCTACTCGAGGGCTATCTGTGCGAGCCGTCCCTAATTTAGCAGTGTAAGACTAGAGGGAAGGCAGCTAGTCATCACCACCCACCGCCAACTCTTGGGTTACTCTTTTACCAACGAATAGTGGGATTGACCGTCACATTATAACGCCCCCACGGCTGGGAGGGCGAGCATGTTTGGCGCGACGCGGGCGCGAACCCGCGACCAACGGATTACGAGTTGCACGCCTTACGCGCTAGGCGTTAAAGTTGTTCATATTAAAGTTCACTAACGTTGACTTGTGTTTACAAACGTTTTTATTATAGAAATAATAATAAATTAGCACACGAGTTTGACCAACACGGATAAAGAACGCCTACGCACTTATATTTTGCGAGATGTAGAATTTAATTTCCTTTAATAAGGTTAAAGTCATTACAAACGAAATATATAAAACAGTTCAAGCTAGCTAGGCCTTACGTAGTTGCTTGGATCTGTAGAGAATGTGTATAATATGAAATAAATTTCATTTTTTAAAGGTTAAAACATTAATGAACAAATAAAACAGTATTATCGGTTTAATGATCTAGGCTAAGTATTTGTTTGAGTGTGTTCAGAGCATTACAATATGGCTGATGGTATGTGTTCAAAGTTGTTTATCTGTTTAATTAAATTTCGCGCAAAACTACTCGAGGGCTATCTGCGCTAGCTTTTCCTAATTTTAAAGTGATAAACTGGAAGAATAGTAGCTTCATCACCATCACGTGTCAGCTCTTGGTTACTCTTTACCGAAGTATGATTATTCGTCACCATTACGTTACTTTCATACGGCTGAAAGGACGAGCATTTTCGTCGACGGGCTTCTGATGGAGTGTTCTAACCACTAAGCCACGGTAGACCCCAAACGGAGAACGTAGGTTAAGTTTACCGCTATATAAATAACATAAATAATGCATAGACATGGCTCATGTTCCATATATTTTCCTGAATAACTTAAATCGCTTGTTACCACAAATAAGCCAAGATGTAATAAAACGGTATCTGTGAAAACAAGATTATTAATCACATGTCCAGGTGTGTCATTTTTACTGAGTTCATTTCACTATGTAGTTTTGCAGGGTTATTCAAATGGACAATGTAGGAATATTAATTTGAATGAAAATTTCGGTTGAGGTAGATGTCGAATTGATTTTTGTTGTGGACTTCATGCAAGATTTGAGCTTTTTATATGATTTCATTATATTACAGACCAGGGGTGGTCAAACTTGCTCAACGTAAGATAAACTTCAAATGTTTGGGACCCGCAAGTCATGAACAAATATTACACACACGTTTTTATTGTTACATGCACATTTTGTTACACAAATTTTATATAAATATTAAGAAATACATGAACGTAATAATATTTATTCATGTATGTAGTTTTCAAACTGTTAATTATTATTAGTTTCAATAATCACAAAGTACACATATATAACAAATGCTTTCAAAATTCTGGCTGATTATTGTTTTAACTATATTGAACGTATTTAATACGGTAATGAACTATGGAATCATTTAAGAAAAATATGCAAATTTACATCTCATTAACACTAAATAAGACTGAATAAAAGGGGTAAAAACAGATATTTTTAATGATATTTGTCTTAGTAAATATCTGGTCAAAACACGAAGGTAAGTATGTAAAACAATAAAATTATTTTAATCAGATACCACCTTACAAAATTTTAGTCTTATCATAATATTCTTCTGACACAAACAGACATTGATACAATTATCAGACTATTTACTGTTTGTAGAGGCCTTGTCAGGTTCCGTGTTGGTTGGGAGTCGTTGAAATTCTAGCTGATATGTTGTCAAGGCTGTACGAATTAGTTCAGGTGTTGATTTGTAAGGATTGCACGATGCTTCGATTTCACAAATTTCATCACAGGGTGCAGGGATTCACAGCAGTATGTTCACAAGCCACGCCCACTAAACCAATATTGTCAGCACCAGTTTGTACGATTACTGATTGTTCAGCACAATTCCTCTGTAATCTTTGCTTGTATGATTACTGATTGTTCAGCACAATTCCTCTGTAATCCTTGCTTGTATTATTACTGATTGTTCAGCACAATTCCTCTGTAATCCTTGCTTGTATTATTACTGATTGTTCAGCACAATTCCTCTGTAATCCTTGCTTGTATGATTATTGATTCTCCAGTGAAATTCTTCCGTAATCCTTGTTGATCCGAAATTTCTTTAATCCCTGACTCAAATCTTATATTAAAATTATTTACTCACCATGAACATTAACTTCATGCAAAAACATCACATTTCCGCGAGCATTATTTGTCAAAGAGCCTCGGTTTGACCACTTTTGTTATAGACCCATCATAGTAACTAATCACGAGAGCAATCTGCACGAGAGCAATCTGCACCAGCCGTCCGCAATTTAGCAGCGTAAGACTCTTGGAGCACTCTATTACCAACGAATAGTGGGATTGACCGTCCGTCACGTTATAACGCCCCACGGATGAAATGGCAAGCATGTTTGGTGTGACAGAGATTCGAACCTGCGACCCTCAGATTACGAGTCGAGTGCCTTAACCACCTGGCCGATACATTTTAATACCATTAGACCTGACAGTACTAATTTTTCACTTCTGAGTATTTATTGAAATTTTCTGGAGGGTATGAAGAATCAATACTAACATGGAAATGAAAACTGATTTTGATACAAATTCCAAAGTAGTTTTCACAGTTTTGTGAAGGATTTATTGCTATATTCAGGAAGTTGATTATTTCACTTCAAATATTAACCAGATGAATTTATAAAATAGCAATAAAAGATAAAGTTTACAAATAGTTCACGAATAGTGAAATTAACCGTAACATTATAACGTCCCTGTGGTTAAAGGAGCTAGTATGTTCGGCGACAAGTTTCCAACTCGCAATCTACGAGACCATGCCAGACCCTCATATAGAAATATAGGTGAGTAAAGTTTAATAGAAAAAATTGTATTTTGGTATAGCATAACTGTCTAATTTTTTCCATAAGTCTAGTACACATAGCCCATTGTATAGCTCTGTGCTTGATTCCAAGCAAATCCATGTGGAAAATATATTATTCCGTTATATTACAATAGTCTGATTGCTATTAAGAACAAAAATACATCACAGGCATCAAAACCCGATTTTTAGGGACCTAAACCACTGGGAACATATTATAACAATATATATACATATATACATTATTTATATAGCAACAACAGTAAACCATAAAAAAATCATTTGTTCCATTTACTTAGTTTTCCTTTGTTTTGCGTGTGTGGACTTAGCAGTCTGTACAATGACCAAAGAGAAATGCATTTTACATGTTCCTTTCTATGACATATTACAAAAGTGGTTTGATTCGTGAAAACTATTTTAATATCGAAATACAGGTGCTCATATTGAGGGAAATAATCTCATTTTCCACAGACCATTTGTTTAATTGGAGATTGTAAAGTCTATATTTTATGCTTTTTACCTAATGTGTTCTTACAAGACATCACTACTTAAATATTAGTACTATTTTTTACTCTTTGACTACTGATATAACTGACAGGTTTATATATATATATTATGGTTAAGTTAGATTCATGAAAAAACCAAGATATTGTTTTAATCGACAAGCATCCCTTGCTAATTATCACTACATACTGAGAAGCTCTATAAGCATCTCCCAATGGCTCAGAGGCAAGTCTGAAGGCTTATAACAATAAAGCTAACTTTTGATAGTTCGTTGTATAGCTTTGTGAATAACAATAAATAAAGTATTACAAAACAATGTTCATAATATGACCGTAATTTTGCGTCTCATATAGTTAGGATTTCCACTATAATGTCGTATTACTTATGCCTCATATGACGTCCCTTTTCAAGCACATGAAGACCTTCGTCACATAACATTCTGTTACTACAAGTGATATAATAAGTCCGTTCATTCAGTTAAAGAAATGTACAATAACATTCATTATATATCAGCCTTTTCAATAGCAGATAATAATATTGTTTGCTTCATAAAACGCAAAACATGCTTGCCCACTCAACCTGAATGGAATTTAAGTACTTGTCTACGAAACAAACGGGTCCGTGTAGACGTGGTCAAGTAACTTTGTAATAAAGCAAATTTTCCTGACATACCGTAGATGTTTCCTTGATGGTGAAACATAAACAATAGTTGGGAAAGATTGGTTGCTAAGAGAACCAACCACAATAACACCTGTAGCCTGAGTTAAAGAAGATTATATATATATTTATTAAACAGCATTAACACCACAATTCTCTCTACAATATATATTTTAACCGCGGCATAACGGCTCATAGAATGTCTAAACACTTTTTCAGGCGCAGTAACTTGGCAGTTCACAGAATGTCTTTGAGTTTATTTGTGTTTTTTCTGAAGCATAAACTTTTAGCTCATAGTTCCGTCATCTCTTGACCAATGACTCAGAAGGTCAAATCCTATTCTTTGATGCATTTGACTATGCCCAAGGTTTCATAAATTAATTTACTCTATTCCTGCTTAAAATAAATTAAATCTGAAGGTTGGCTGGAAGAGTACCTGATGAGTAATACAATCGAATTGGGTGTACACGTGCCCCACGCTTGGTATTGGTGGCGCACTAAAATATAGCCAATAGAAAAAGAGGGACAAAAGTCTCACAGACTAAACTACTTTAATCCTGCTTAAAATAATTTTAAATGCCGGGGTTATTAAAGATTTTCTTTTGTTTCATATATAGAAATAAGTTGGTGTTACTCGAATCCTGCTGTACTTGTTCAGGGTCGTTTTAATTTTTCAAATAAAATTATTTCTAAAAATATATTTCCGTTTTTCAGACTTTAGATTATTATCATAAAAAGAGAATAAATTAATCTGTTTCAAGTTAAAATTTACAGCAAAGCACTAATGAACTGAAATAGAAAGTACATAAATTGTAGAACATACCGAAACTTTAACTCATTGCAAAAAAAAAAAATCTTGTAAAACAATGCTTAAACATGAAAAGTACTTAATTAACTTTTCAAAACTCAGTTGAGTACTTTTCATGGTTAAGCATTGCCAACAAAAGTTAATTACACAAATAATTAGTATGTGGGTTCTCACCAAGAGTGATTTGTTTAAACGAAGTAACCCGAAATATTAAATTTTAGGAGTAAAAATAAAACCTATGTTATTAAATAAGTCCTCCCTCACTTACGCCTTATGCAAAGTAACCATAATGATTATCTAATATGTGGCTTGAAATACAATCTGTTGGCCATTTAACGTAAGCCGCTAAATTAATGTTTAGTAGACGTGTCTTTTACACTTTTGTCGTTCGTGATAATTAATATCAATATGCAACACGATTACCAAGAAGAGGAAGGGTAAACTGATAGTGTTTTTTCATATTTATAATCAAAGTGTTAATAAGGTCCTTGCTTATTCTCGTTTTCTACTTCAGGTTTGGAGTCTCCCATGTTTTTATCAGTCGTAAGGTATGTAACCAGTTCGTCATTCCATTCGACCAATCCCCTTTGCTTTGAGGAACGTGTAGGACTGCTTAACATGATGATTGTGGGCGTAGTGAACTATTAGGCTGAAGCCGGGGCCAATTGCACAAGTACTTTTGTTGATGATGGTATGATTCCGAGATGCATATGGTGGATACGTCTACACGTGTTTGTTTTTTTGTCCTGAAGATACTACACTTACATTATTTCCAAATAAAATGACGTTGGATCTGATTCTAGATTCACTCAATCCATGAGAATATACATTTCTTATCTACCTGAAAGGTAACTCATCTAAACAAACAATATTATTCAAAAAGAGATTTAAAGTCTCTCCAGTTTCGCTACAAATGAATAATAAGGGTCGTGTATAAAATCAATATACCACATCGTGTCCCTCATTAAAAGACACATGAAGCCTATTTTAATAATCTACTTTGTCATTGAGCTAGCGTGGCAGAAGAGAACTAATATAACTCGAAATAAACTATAGCACTCAACTGAACATGATATTATAATCTTTCTACAACTGAAATACGTAGAAAATAAATGAGCAACATTTTGCTGTTGTTGTTCCTCTATTTTATATGTGTATTATATGAGGTTTACTAACATGAATAGGTATATATCATGTTTAGCGAATTGTTTATCTATTTTGTTATGCATTATGATTTACCCCGGACGAGTCTCTGATTTTTTGTGTTTCGAACGTTACGTATTAACTCACAATTCAAATTAGAATTTTCAATTATTTGAATGTCGATATGTAGCATATTCATGGTATTTACCAACAAAATTGATACAATTTTGTTCTTTCTTAACACAAATATATTTTAATATACAAACAACAATACTATTTATAATAACGGTTATTACAAATAATGATTTATATAGAACAGTTTTATAAACATACAAACAATACCGAGTCTTCAATGTAGCCTGGAACTAGACTTTTTATCGACAGTTCATGGAAAGAGAATTACTTCTATGTTAAAATACAGATATGTTCTCGGCGGTTAAGAAACCAGCTTCTTCATACGTAAGTTTTTTCCGAACGAAAATATCTATTGTTCTCATATAAATACTAACATCAGAAGTTAATTTTCTGAAGTTGAACGATTTATAATGTTCGAATTCTATAAAAACTTCTGTTCAAATATCTGTAGTTTTGATTGCCTTTATCACAGTTATAGGTTTACAGCTTCCGGGATTCATAGTATACTAACTGTAGCAAACCAACAACAATATTAAGCTGTCTCTCATGGTGTTGATTTATGTATGTATGTGTTTTCTTAGAGCAAGCCACATCAAGGTATCTGCTGAGTCCACCGAATGGAATCGAACCCTTGATTTTAGCGTTGTAAATCCATAGACTTACCGCTGTACCAGCGGGTGACCTGGAGGAGATTTTCTAAATATTTTAGCGAAAGCAACAATACTTGTATTTTACATCCATACATCGTACTGTATTGATTCTTACGCTCGAGAATTCTACATATTTAGAGAACAGGCGGGACTTCCGTAAATATACTTTTCAACACATAAGTTAGATACATTTCTAAATATGTTTTGAACTGAAACAAACATCAATATTAAATTAAATATACATTGGAAAATCCATTACAGCTTCATGACTGATATTTGCCTTAATTATATTTTAAGAATCGATATTTTGTACAACGGTTCTTAATATGACTGTTAATGTTTAGTAAATATCTGTATCTCTGTAATGGTTTTATATGTATATGTATAGATCACAGGATGAAGACGTTTACATTTGGTAAACATTGTTATTTATCTGCTACGAAAAGCAGTAGTGTTGAAATAGAATATTTTCACTATGCTTTGTATTGTTTCATAAACACATGTAATCATTCTTGACACATGAAATAAATGTCGTTTGTGTAATATCTCCAACTAAGAGGTTATTTTTTGGCTATTACTAGAATACATGTAATGGGTTTGATATACAGATTTTGTTGGCTGTTGCTATAGTGCATATAATAACTGTTAAAATATTTAATTTTCCGACAGTTGTCAGTATACATGTGAGGATTGTTGGTATACTTCTTATTGGACATACAAGACCGAATCTGCAGACATAGGAAGTGTAAGAATACTAAAAGCGTGTTCAGTGAAATAAAGATCTAGTGTAAGAATACTAATGGCATGTTCAGTGAAGTAATGATCTAGTGTAAGAATACTAGTAGCATGTTCTGTGAAGTAATGACGAGTATAAGAATTCTACAAGTATGTTTAGTGAAGTAATTATCTAGTGTAAAAATACTAAAAAGCATGTTCAGTGCAGTAATGATCTAGTGTAAGAATACTAAAAGCATGTTCAGTGAAGTAATGATCTAGTGTAAGAATACTAAAAGCATGTTCAGTGAAGTAATGATGTAGTGTAAGAATACTAATGGCATGTTGAGTGAAGTAATGATCTAGTATAAGAATACTAAAAGCATGTTGAGTGAAGTAATGATCTAGTGTAAGAATTCTACAAGCATATTTAGTGAAGTGATGATCTAGTGTACGAATACTAAAAGCATGTTCAGTGAAGTAATTATCTAGTATGAAAATTCTACAAGCATGTTCAGTGAAGTAATGATCTGGTGTACGAATACTAAAAGCATGTTTATAAAAGTAATGATCTAGTATAAAAATTCTACAAGTATGTTCAGTGAAGTAATGATCTGGTGTACGAATACTAAAAGCATGTTTATAAAAGTAATAATCTAGTATAAAAATTCTACAAGTATGTTCAGTGAAGTAATGATCTAGTGTGAGAATACTAAAAGCATGTTCACTGAAGTTATGATCTAGCAATAAGTTTCTCTTCCTATATCCTCTGCCAACTACGATGATACGTATAACTCTGAAGATATATTATTTAATTACATATTTTGTTGCTCACCTCAAAACTCTTGTCACCTGGCTCGTGACTTCGCTATGATGGGATGGGTAGAAGTTTTAACACTCATATTGGGGCTCATTTCTTTGGAGGTCAGCATAATCAGTGAAACTAAACATAGAGGTGATAAAGATAAATTAGTCAATTGTTTGTATGCTTCTGATAGAAGATTATGAGAACTTAATCAATTCCAGGGCCTCAAAGGAGGAAATATAAACTTGTAGGTAGAATAGTGATAATATTTTTTAGTTTTGATGTGTTTCAGAGCAAGTTGTACTGCACATATTTCTGCAGTATGAAAAACATCGGAATAAAAAATCTATGGCAGCTCATATAGCGCCACCTGATTTTCAGTTATCAATTATAGGTGATATATAAAATTTAGTGAACAGAATTCAGCTAGTCCACTTAGAACTGTCTCATTTCTTGAAGAAAGTCAACAAAAGAATACACCAGAGAATGGTAACAAGGCATTTTGATCAAAGGATTCAGGAACTTCACCAATAGTTGATCATCCGCGTTATCAAGTTAATTTTTTATAGTGAATGATCAAATTAAGAGATGAACTATATTGTTCTGGACAGTTTTGGTACATAATGAGCTAAATAAATTTTTCTTAGACCTTGTTAAAGATATACACAAAATTATGATAGTTTTAACCTACAAAATACGTTGAAACATACATTTCGTTGTATATTAAAATTAAATTGTAAATAACATATGTAACTTATGTGATGATACTCTGGATGTATAGTACAACTGCTATTATTTTTAGACATAAAGTAAAAAAAAATATGACTGGTTTAGCATTCGTAAGTGTCATTGTTGTTCATCATGTGCCAATTAAAGTTGATTCTTATTCTCAAGAATCTTTTACAAATTTAGAGACTTCCACGATACACATTTAAACTTGGTTGTAGCAGAAGAATTTCATCTTCCCCATCTTTCAGTATTAAAAATTAACAGATTTAGATTTTGAAAGTCAATATTCAAATTCGATCATAAATAATATATAAAGCAAAATATATTTCACTTTTGGGCTATAATTATGGCAAGATGAACTGATAACTTGTTGTTTCAGCGGGATAACGAAATTATTATTTTGAACATTTGATGACCAGCTTGAGTGGACGGTCTTTGTTATTGTTCTAAAATACGAGAGGTGATTAGTGTGAAACATTACATTATGTAACACAAATTTTGTTCTTGGATAGTATGCGTTATTTCATTATTGCTTATGTTGTAAAAGTAGAGGAAATGGTCATTATTCCCTTGAAACTTTACTTTTATGATTTGGATAATGAAATTTAGAAATTAACCTATTTTTATGTAAAAACGGGCAAATTTGCATATTTTCATTTACATAAGGTATGAATAAAACAACATAAAAATCCATATTTACATGTATTTATACTAAAGGTATACAAAAATTAATAAAAATGTTTAAAAGTGAGTGGTTTTTCAAGATTTACGACTGTATTGTAAATCAATTTCATGTATCAACCCCAAATATAGTCTCTCATCATGTTTTCATTATACGCTCCTTGGTAGCGGCGTACAAAGTCCAGTGTATCTTGGTTGAAGAGCTCGTCTTGCTCCTCTGAATATGCTACCATGTTCTCCTTGAATTTATCAAGATGAGCGTCAAGGATATGGACATTCAGGGACATCCTACAGCCCATTTTGCCATAGTTCTTCACCAGAATTCTATGCACGCCAGGATCTTCTTTATTTATGGTCCAACGAAGACACCAGCTTTGACGTTTGCCTCAGACATCTTAAGGAAGAAGTCTCGAAGGTACTTGAAAGCTGCAGACTCCTTATTAAGAGCTGAGAAAAATTGTTTTATAAGACACAATTTTGTGTACAATGGTGAGAACAACACCTTCTGGAGGTCCACTAGTGGCTCACACTTGACACTGTGCTTCCCACAGAAAACTCGGTCCGTTGCGGCCAGTGCTTCCTGTTGTAGTGCGCTACGGTGTCCCTGCTGTCCCAAAGGCAAAGATAACAGAGAAATTTGGTATAGCATCCTTGGAGACCCATCAAGAATGCCACCATTTTGAAGTCTCAGATAACCTCCCAACCATACTCATCATACTTCAAGGCTTCTAGCAAGGTCTTGACGCTGTTGTATTCCTCTTTGAGGTGTACCGAATGAGCCAGGGGAAGAAACGGATACTTATTCCCGTTAAGAATAAGGAAAAGTAAAAGTTGTTACATGGTGTTTCAGGACATACTATAATATCTTAGTATTTTTGTTACTACAATAAACATCACCAATTTGTTACACCCTATAACAGTTTCATTTTCGTTTAAGTTACCTAAAGTTAATCTCTATTCTTGTATGAGGATAATCTATTACAAACCAGAAATTTAGCCTGATAATTCTATTTCGAAATGTAAAGCCGAAACATTTTGAAAAGTTCAAGAGTTGGGTCACTGGTAAGTTTACAGACTTATGACATTAAGACTTGAGGTTCGATTTTTCACCATTTACAAAGCGCAGATAACCGATTTTGTAGCTTTATGTTAAAACAGCAACAACAACAAAAAACAGTCATTTGTCGTACAAGTTTAATATAATCTCTGCCTTTAACGGACAATGTTTAACGTGAAAGAACTATCGTTTCACTAAAGAGTATGTTAGTAATGTTATTACAGTACATGTGCTTAAAGTATAAGTACTCTAATTCTTGGTTTCTAATGTGGGTTGTGTCACGTATATTTATAAATACATTCTGGACTCGTGTGGACTAACACACCAATGCATCTGTCTGTTGTATGGACGAAACATAGAAAAGTCGTATGAAGACCACTAAAATAAAGTTGACTTTTAGAGAAAAAAATCACCTTTAAAATTAAAGTAATAATTAACTAAATTAGTGAAGTTGAAAGCAAACGTTTTTTTCAAGTCAGAAAGAAAAACTATCGGATAATGATAGTTATAGGAACATTTTGAAATGAAACAATACGCGAAAACAGAATGTAACACGAGATAGAATTACGTGAATTAAACAATATAGTAAAAATAATACACTAAAGCTGGTGAATAAAAACCAGTTTAAAAATTGTTGGAAAAATAGAACAATTTTGCATAGCAAAGAAAGAAATGACTTAAACATTTTAAGGCGATAACAGAAGGGTATTAAAAATATTGTAAGACCCTGAACTGTTCTTTAATACCCAAAAAACTTAATCCAATTTAAAAATTACGTGTTTTTCGATGCTGGTTCTTTTATTGGTGTTAGAGGTGGGATGACGTAAGGCAAATACTTTAAAGTGCTCAAGAAAATAATTATCTGTGTTGAAGTGCTTGCTACAGGTATATTTTGATCTTTAATCAAAATGATACGTAAGTGTTCTCGTGTACGTTCATTGAGAATATGGTTGGTTTCTCCTACATAACTTTGGCCAAAATTGTTACAAAGAATACAATAAATTACACATTTATATGTGCAGGTGAAATGGCTATTCACAGAATACGTTGATTTAGGGCCTCTGACAGATGTTCCATGATCAATGTGAGGGCAAATGTTGCATCTGCTCCTCTGACAACTGACGCACCAACTTGAGTAGCAGACGATAGTTGAATATTGTTTAGAAGCTCACTATGCAAAGTAAATCTTTACCATTACTGTCTCATTTATAAAAAAATAAAAGGTTTATTAAAGAACAAGTGAATGACGATAGTTTCCTATATTATGATGGGAAAGTTATCAAACAAAATACATGTTATTTGTGTGTTGAAAGTGTAAGGTGACTGTGTGGACGATCAGTGGAAGTAGAAATGTGTTGGTTAAAGTGCGGTTGGACTCACATAGTTGAAAGTTTAGAATTGTCTAAAGTGTAAGTTTTATAATTACTGTTACGATTTAAACTAAGCAAATTCTGGAAAGCTAAATTCGGGTGTTTATCGTTAGTATGTAGATTATCTTTAGTGTGATGAATAAGAGAAGTATGGTAGCCATTCTTATTATTAGTATGTAGATTATCCTTAGTGTGATGAATAAGAGAAGTGTGGTAGCCATGTTTGATGTTACTGTGTAGGTGATCTTTAGTGTGATGAACAACAGAAGTATGGTAGCCATGTTTATTGTTACTGTGTATGTTGTATTTGTGTGATAAACAGTAGAAGTAGGTTAGACATATGTATTGCTTGTATGTAGGTTATCTTTAGCGTGAAGGAGTAGGATAGTTGTGTATTTAGAAAAAGTGGATCATGTTGATAGGTTTTTTATTATAATCTTTGCCATTACGGCAGAACCTACGTAATGTGATGAATTGTCATTTGGGAATAGCTGGAGTGAAGAGGTAAGTAGCTATGTGCGTTTGTAATGTACAGATTTCCACCATCAGTCACGGTAATATTTATATTAAAGAATGGTTTGGTGAGAAACCTAAGACGTGTATCGAGTAATGGGTGAGAGATTGAATTGAAAGAACTTGTATTTCAAAACACAATAGTTTTAATGTTCTATCCGTTGATGATTTTTGACAAAACATAACATGGGAAGAGAAGACATTTGTTTCACTTCGTCTATTCTATTTAAAAAAATGAAATCTTTTATTGAAAGCTTACTATATTCATGGATTTGTTCTACTGTTGTCGTTCATTTACAAAAACACTTGCCAAAGCATAATATGAACGTTACGTATTTCATTATACTTAATTAGAGCAAAATGTTAATATCGAGTTTAATAACTTGTCGATAAATCAAAGGTAATAGAATTTAATTATAAAAACAAAGACATACAACTTTGATTATTGTTTTATATGATATATATATATATATATATATGGGGGTGTAGCTTGAATGGCTTTTGTCACATGAAAAACAATTCTCTACGTGTATTGAAAGTTAAGGTAGTACACGACTAATGATGAAATATGCTGTGTAACTGTAATAAATGAAGCGTAAACTTTAATATTTCGTATCCAAATTTTATGTTTATTTATTCGTTTAGCTTTTATTGAGCATATAGGTACACAACGTGCTATATATGCCCTGTCCACAGTGTCCTGATATACAGAATCTGAATTTTCGTGGTGCCGCTATTCGTGAATAAAAAAAAACACTCTCATTGTGATATGTGATTCACGTCGTACCATTTGAATAACTTTTCTACATAGTGTTAGTCTAATGAGAGGCAGTGCCTTATTCCTGTGTTTTTTAGTACTTTGTATAGTAGAAAAAATCTCTTTTGAAAGTTACTTATGTAATTGGATTTGTTCTATTCTACCATAAGACAATCGTACAAAGCATAATTTCGGTATTAAGTACTTCACTATATTTACTCAGAGCAAAATGTTCATGTGAAGTTTGATGGTTATAATCAGTGGGTAAAATAAAATGTAAGAGGACATAATGATAATAATAATAATATATATATATATACATATCGTAAGACTTGGAACATTTGTCAGCTCTCGAACAGGTGGAATCAAATATTGTACAGTAGCCTTTAGTTGTCATTGAGCCGATCTATGTATGTAGCAAAGGTTAGCTAATTCTTAAGGTAGCGCCCTATAAAATATCTAATCCACATCAGGAACATGAACACCTACAAAATAAAACTCAGTTTAAGGAACAATTGTGCAAGTGGTTTAAGATGATGAAAATTTGAAAAGTTGGCAGTTGCCCATTCAGATTGTTTTTGATGCTAAAAGTGGTAACATTACAAATATAGGCCTGGTAAAGGGATGGAAGGACAGCGATCCCACATGACTTGAAATTAGCAATCTGGAAAATATAAATAAAAAATGAGAATTGTTTGTTTGTTTGTAATTAAGTAAAAAGCTACAAAATGGGCTATCTGTGGTCTGTATCGAAACTCGGTTTCTAGCGTTGTAAGTTTGTAGACATCCCGCTGTGCCACTGGAAGGGGCGCAAAAATGAGAATGATTTTTCTGGTTTGACATTTCAAATCAAATCAAGAGGCTCACATTGTATTTCATTCTATCAAAACCATACTAAGTGTTGGAGAAGATTTTGTTTTGTTTTCGAAATCTTTCTTTCCATACCTGTTAAAGCAACAGAACTAGAACTGGAAAGGGTTTTGGTATCCTTTCCATGTTTTAAAAATGTGCTATGAATAGCTCAGTGCTATTATGTAAGAAGTCTTTTTTCACTAGATCTGAGTATATAAAACCAAAATATGTCTCAAAGAAGCACCCAAGATGTCACTAAGCATTTCATAATCAATATACTCCAGTGTAATACAGCTATTCTGGAGTGAATGATATATTACAGTTTAGAAGATAATCAGTCAAAAAGAAAACAGAAAATAAAATTCCTTCATTATGTATAATCTGTGTCTTGACAGTCAAACGTGCAGGGGAAGGAACATGCGTAGCTGCTGAAACGATAAGGAAACACTTTGCAACGTTTCGAAATGTGTATTTTAAAACAGAACTTGAACTATCATTCTTGGCGTAGTGACCCAATGCATCCCTTAATTGGTTATACTATCTGCTGTGGACTGGAGTTTCTCTTATTCAAAGCTCATGTTTCATAATCAGATATGAATATCATTGACAGCGTTATTGCAATAAAAATAATGATTGTTTATTCTCCAAATTGTATGCAATTCATGTTCGAAGACAGGGCCCAAATGTGCTCTCTAGGGATTTATCTATTCTAATCGGCAATTAAGTTTTAATTATAAAAGTGGCACACAAAACAGCACAAATATTTCTCTTCTAGTCTTACCATTTAAGATCATAAATCATTGTAACAGTTCCGAAAACATTTTTACTTCCCTTACTCTAAAGGCTTCGAAGACAAGTCGTAATGCACAAAACATAAACTTGACTAAAATTTTATTATCTACTATTATTTTTCAGCATTTTTGTACATTTTTGAGCTCCGGGAAATGTTTAAAGCTTCTGATATCACTATAGTTTGTTTTACGTTGCTGTTTTTAATCTTCATAAATTACCCTGGTGGGAAGTACTTTCTCTATACTTTCTATATATTTCTAATGATATATGCTAGCATATGTTTAATACTGCAAAATAAGGGAGAAAAAACCTTGTTATATTTCATGAAAAACCTAGACTGCTAGAAACCGGGTTTTGATCCCTATGGTGGGTAGAGCACAAATACCCCTTTGTGCAGCTTTGTACTTAACTGCAGACAAATAATTCATAAATAAGTTTTTATTTTAAATGACAAGTTATTCATTCTTAAGGGAAACACAGCTCTTTGTATCACCTGACATATACTGGATTAAACACATTATAAATTATAAAGAAATTCTTAAAGTATCACGACAAACTTTGTTATCAATCTAAAGATAAAGAACGAATAACTCAACTACGTTAACCTAATTCTAATAGCATCGTGAACAAGTAGTTGTACGCTGTACTATATGAGTAGGGATGTGTATCTCATCATAGTATTCAATGTGATATGTATCTGTATACAGAAGTTTTACCAATGGTTTGTCTGTAATTTATTATCTATATTGCTAACATTGTCTCATTCAAATACTTCACACTTCACAGTGTGTTTTTTTTTTCAAATTCTCAGGTTTGATCAACTAAATAGCAACTGACAAGAAAAGTAAAATAAAAATGTTAATATCTATCTATCTCTTTTGTTATTGTTAATTAGTTACTTTGTATATGATATTTCTGATAAAGAAATGACAACAACACGTAACACTCAATACTCATCTTAATGAATCGTTAATTTTTAGCAAAAATACTTTATTAAAAATTCTGATTTTTTCCGTACAAAAGACTTATAATATTTACTAAAAGCTTGCTAAATTTGGTGAAAATGCATAAATCCTATCTGACGATGTATCGATACAATCGTATTATGGCTTCACGATATGATACGAGAATCACCCCATCTTTAGATATCTCACATATATTATATTTCCTACTTATTAAAATAACCTGGACAATAAGTAGTAGCAACTATTTACAAATTGTTGTAGTTACGTTAATCAAATGAATAGATTAGTATAATTCCCAGCATGTTTTGTGGTTTAGTATTTCTTATTTACCTGTACAACTTGACCTCATATGTCGAGTGTGGTTTTAGGTTCTACCACTATTTTTTATACTTGGTACAAACACTAACACCAGTAAGCTGTGTAGCTCTGCGTCGTTAAAATAATTACGTCACATTAGTCACATTTAATATTTCTACCAATTATTACATAATCGTACACGTAAATTTAAATTAGTTTTGAAACTTTTAAAGGATTTTCATTTGTAGAAGAGGTCCAGAATGACCAAATGGCTAGGGTACTTTTCTCGCGACCTGCGGGTTTGAGGGTTTCAATTTCCTTCCTACTAAACATTATCGTTCTTTCAGCTGTGGGGACGTTATAATGTTACAGTCAATCTCACTATTTGTTGGTAAAAGAGTAACCTAAGATTTGGCGGTGATGACTAGTTGCTTTCCCTCTAGTCATACACTGTTAAATTAGGGACGACTAAAGCAGATAGCCCTCGTGTAGCTTTGCGCGAAATTCAAACCAAGCAAAACCTTCACTCTAGTCTTATGTTGCTAAATTAGGGACGGCTAACGCAGACAACTCTCGTGTAAGTTTGTTCGAAATTCAAAAACAAAGAAACAGAAAGTGGGTAATCTTCAACGTGAAGCTAAGGAAAGCTATACTGTTGATATATAATGAAGTGTGTTTCAGTGAATGAGTTCGTTATCAAGAATTCTTCAAATATAAATATTGAATAATTAGGTGAATCTAAATAATAGGCACTATTTTAGGTACTAAAAACTTCGCTTATTTCTTACATTGTTTGATTTAATAAAATGTTTACTAAAATGTTAATGCTCTTAAGCTTGAACTTTTGAAGTCTACAAATATTAACTTGAATTGTCAGCTGAGCACATACATATAACCCTAAGCTACTACATATAAGCCAACCGAAGTTTGTGAGGTATTATTAAAATAATTGACAAAATTAGCAGTTCCCATCGGTAAGTATAGCTCTGAACTCACAATCTGTGAGTCGCGGATTCAAATCATGTCACCGAACCGGCTTGTCTCTCAGCAGCGGGGCGTTATAATGTTTCAAAGAATTCTACTAGTTATTGGTAAAAAGGAGTTCAAGAATTAATGGTGTAAGTGAAGTTAACTAGCTGACTTTCATCTTGTCTATCGATCACTTTAAAATGATGGAGAAGTAGCGAGTAGCGATGTATGATATTCAATAAACAAGCAAAAAACACATCGAATTATTTAATAAAGTCCAGGCAATAAGCTTATGTAAGTTCAAGTATGTATTAAATTTCAATATATTGGGCCTTCTAGCACTAACGAACTATTGATATTTTATAAAAGTTTATTTTGGTTCAAATTAGTTTATTATTAGGTACAGTTTTGGTTTCGCTACATAGAATTTAGCAAGCAGAATTTGTGAGACAAAAATAAACTACTGAAGTGGAAATAGCACAACGCCAGTTCTGAAATAGGCGTAACTTAGGCGTAACCACCACAATCTTAGTGGTGCATTAATCTTGCTTGATGACATTACAATGAAGCCATACTAGACAATCCTGTATTATAGTATAAACAAAAGCACCAGTTCCCAGTGATGGGAAAAATTTAAATTATTTCGTGGACTTTTAAAAGGTTAATTGTTTCAAGCACTGAGCTACTTACACTGCTAACTGTGAAACGTGTTAAGAGCCACTCAATAATAACATACAGTAAATCTACATTTGTATTCTCAAAGTTACGTCACATGATGAAATGTGAATGATAGTATAATTAGCTTCTAACATTTTACTGTACAGTATCCTGCTTGAGAAATAAAATTTGGCACAAACATTATTCATTTTTTGTCCTCCCGCCATTTCAAAAGTGAATGTTGCGCTTTGCGTGCAGAGCTTTTTAAGTGGTTGTTATTATGAACAAAGATACTCGAAGGGCTGTCTGTGCCACTGGGGATCGTTTTTAACTGAGAAGAAGACGAACGCTCTGACAAACATTGCGGATCGCAGTATATGTAATATTAAACTACACAGTATGACGTTTAGTGTCTAAAAGTTCTACGATCATAAAATAAATTAGTTATAGTTAGAAACAGAACGTGAAATTCAGTGATTCTAATTAATCTGTCTAAAGTACTTATTTACCAGAAGATGTTAACACCTACATATATATATGTTACCAATAAATTATTTTGTAGTTTAATATTAATTGATATTTTTCGTAACTTTTCACTTTCAACGTCAGGATGTTTAGGATAACTTACTCAAGAAAGAGAAACAGGTTTTAATCATTGAACTCTGTATGCACATATAGGAGATTTTGTTTTTGGAATTTCGCACAAAGCTACTCGAGGGCTATTCTGTGCTAGCCGTCCCTAATTTAGCAGTGTAAGACTAGAGGGAAGGCAGCTAGTCATCACCACCCACCGCCAACTCTTGGGCTACTCTTTTACCAACGAATAGTGGGATTGACCGTCACATTATACACCCCCACGGCTCGGAGGGCGAGCATGTTTAGCGCGACGCGGGCGCGAACCCGCGACCCTCGGATTACGAGTCGCACGTTAGGCCATGCCAGGCCTCATATAGGAGATGACATATTTTGACTTTCTATGTATTAAAGGTAAACATTAACGTTTATTTCGAAAAAAAAAGGTAAGGTTCTGGTAAGTTCAATTTTTAACATTAAAAGTACCTAATTGTATATTTTAATAAAAAAGAAGTGTAATTTTAGAAAATTTATTTCATATACATATTGAAGTGCAGAATACAAAATATAATGCAACTGAGTGTGCAATGATATAAACGTACAAAACTCGTCTATAACTATTTCATGATTTTGAAATGAATACATATTTCAGTCACTCCATAAAGATGCTCATGTATTAATGATGGATATATTTATCCTTAGTGATACTTTGAAAACAGTACGTTATGTTCATACGAACCCGGCATGGCCTGATGATTAAGGCACTCGCCTCCTAATCTGAGGGTCGCAGGTTCGAATCCTCCTCCTACCAAACATTTTGCCCGGCATGGCCAAGCGTGTTAAGGCGTGCGACTCGTAATCTGAGGGTCACAGGTTCGCATCCCCGTCGCGCCAAACGTGCTTGCCCTTTCAGCCGTGGGGGGCGTTATAATGTGATGGTCAATTCCATTATTCGTTGGTAAAAGAGTAGCCCAAGAGTTGGCGGTGGGTGGTGATGACTAGCTGCCTTCCCTCTGGTCTTACACTGCTAAATTAGGGACGGCTAAGCACAGATAGCTCTTGAGTAGCTTTGTGCGAAATTCGAACAAACAGCGTTATATTTGCAAATTATTTATAATGATTTAATTAAAGCGGTCTCCAGTTTTCGTTTTTAACTCGTGTTTTACTACGTCTTATTTCTAAAAATACAGTATTTATGAGTTTTTTGTAGTTTTGGTTTAGATTGTTACGTATTATAATTTATTAAAAGTTAATTGAATATCGATATGTATTAAATTTGTGATATTTGCTAACAAAATTGATACACACAATTGTCTTTTTGAAACAAATATATTTTAATATACAAACAATAATACAATTTATAATAACAGTTATTACAAAGAGTTACTAGAAATAATGATTTATGTACAAATTTTTTACAAACTTACAAACATTATTGAATCTTCTGTTTGGTTTGCAATTGAATATTGCATCGATGGTTCATGATAAGTGAATTAGTTTCGAGTTGATATCAGTACAGTTCACTTAACGAGCAGTTATCTAGTTCTTTATTCTTTGCTGGTCTCACACCCTTCACAAACTGATTTTTTCTACGCTGAAGTTATGTAATGTTTTTTGCAAAAACACTTATTGAAATAAATACATAATAGTAAATCCGTTACAAGATGAGTTACATGATCTAGACGAAGGACTTGATGTAGACCGAAGATAATTCGTTGTAGTAAGGCAGAGAAGAATCCAAGCTGAAAATGTATTTACAAAGCTTTTACTTGCAATAAAAATCTGTGTCTGGTTGGACATCTTGCTGAATTCAATTATTTCAACTTTCCTTGAACTAATACATAGTTACAGTTAATTTCACTGTCTTTTGAAAGTAATACTTTTACTCAACAAAGATTTTATTTTGATCCTTGCACCTTATATTTGTACTATTTAAATTAACAAAACAATCATGTGAACAAGTGTGTGTGTTTGTGGTTTTTATTATAGCAAAGCCACATCAGGCAATCTGCTGTGTTCACCAAGGGGAATCAACTCCCTGATTTTAGAAAAAGAGCTTTCTTAAGCTGAATTTAGATATATAAGTACGACTATTAATATAACTACCATTTGTAGTGAGTGACTTTTACTGCTATTGTCTGAAGCAATAACAGAAAATTGTAAACTATTGAGAATTCCTCCCAAAACACCACCACTATTTCTATTCTTAGACGTCTGGTTTTGTAAAACACAACACAGATAAAGACGCGTGAAAGTTGATCTCTTTGGCTTTGATTTTCTTCAGTAATCTCTAGAAAACAAAACTCTAGTTCTAACTAAAAATATAGCTGTGAGAAAAAAGCTTAGATTTACGTACTTTAGCCTAATGTTATATTTTTTATATAAACCTTTAAGTCTACAAACAGAGAATGTTGCTTTGTTATATATAGTCTTGGATGAAGAGGGATTTATATTATTATTTTGAGATTTTGGTAACTTACTTTATAATATCAAAGTTGGCCTGATGTCTTACAAGGACACCCGAAACAAATTTGTTACTAGATTATAATAATTTGAATATTGTATACTTATCGTATTTTGTGTGGTATAAGACGTATTCCAAGTTAGAATAATCAGTTAATTATGACTAAATCGTGGAAGTATCTGGAATGATCCTACTCAGTCAATCTTACAAAGGCAATCAATTTGCTAGATATTATGCAATAAATTCTAATATAATAATTACTGGAAGTTTCTTATTTTATCATCAGTTACACAAACAAAGTCTTTTTCTAGGAATCTCCACCACTTTTGAAAAAGAGACCGAAAATGTTGGTCCAAAATAATAAACTATTTCGTAATTGAAGTCATAATTCAGACAAGAACACCTTGTTTCTAAACTATTGGGTTAGCTTTTTAGTAACAAAATTGTAACACAAAATAACATGGTACTTTAAACACAATGAAAAATTTATGGACTTTCTCATGGTTAATGAATAAACATTTTTGTGAACTTAACAGGTCTATTACCGAGGCCTCAATGTGTGCGTTGTATAGTGTGGCATCCATATATCCGAGTAAAACTAACAGCGTTACGTAGTGTTGGATCCATACATACATAAAAATACAAAAAATCATGCAGAGTTACGTCGTATGAGATCCATACATGTATACAAATAAAGCTAACAGCGTATTGTAGTGTGGGGCCTATACCTATATATAAAAATAAAACTAACAACATTATGCAATGTGGGATCCATACATATACGCAAGTCTAACAGCTTTGTGCAGCGTGGTACCTGTACGTATATACAAATAAAGGTTGTTACCTTTAGTAAAAAAGCGTTATTTAGTGTAAGATCTATATATATATATATATATACAGCGTTATTTAGTGTAAGAACGTTATTTATATATATATCCAACGTTATTTATATAAGTATAAGTAAAGCAACGTTTATTTATGTGGGATCTATAAAAGCTAAAGCTAACGTGTTATTTAATGTAGAATTCACATATGCATACAAATAAAGCTCTCAGCGTTAGTTAGTGTTGGATCCGTACATTTATACAAATAAATCTAACAGTATTATGCTGTGTAGGAACCATACGTGTATGAAAATAAAGGTAACAGATATAAGGATCATATGTAGATATATATATGGCTAAATGAGGACCATGGATATACCTTTTAAGTCTATTAGTTGAGCAACGAAAACATACTATTTCATGATATAAGTTGAACTACGGAAACATTATTTCATGATATAAGTTGAACAACGGAAACATATTATTTCATGATATAAGTTGAACAACGGAAACATATTATTTCATGATATAAGTTGAACAACGGAAACATATTATTTCATGATATAAGTTGAACAACGGAAACATATTATTTCATGATATAAGTTGAACAACGGAAACATATTATTACATGATATAAGTTGAACAACGGAAACATATTATTTCATGATATAAGCTGAACAACGGAAACATATTATTTCATGATATAAGTTGAACAACGGAAACATATTATTTCATAATATAAGCTGCTGAGGCTGTGGAAATGTTATCAAAAGAAATAATCTTCAAACCAATAACGTACCAATAATAAATGAAGAGTCTATTTTATGTAAGTTAATATTAAAACCTTTCTGAATATTTGGAATAATGCCTTTTCTTTTCTCCCGCCTTATTTATGATAAATCCTTCTTATCGTTATGACAACTAGTATGTAAAACGTAGCTTACAATGAATCAACGTTAAATAAACTTTTGCAATGTTATACTTAATTAACGTAATTATTATTTACAACTGTCATTACCCATTTACTTAACTTTGTCAGAGTAATACGGTGTAAAATGAATTATGATAAGAAGTCAAACTGAACTCGTTAAACTTGTCTTATTGACGTACGAGTTGATTGTCTAACACTGAGGTCAAACAGATTTTCATTAATTAATCTAAATTTTAAAATATATGTTTGACGTTTTTTTTCTGAATAAAGAACAAAGAGCTGATAGTTCAAATTAGCGTGTAACTAAAATGTATACAAAATGTAAGAAAAAGGTATATACATTGTCACTATTGGCTAAACACGACTAGTAACGTAATCAACAAATGTTTTAATATAAGTAAATTTAACATTATACAGGACGCGATAATAAAAAGAAATACGATCATTCATGTATAATGGAAAGAATTATAATTTGTTTGTTTTGGCGCATTGATACACAATTAACTACTTGCACTCTGTTCTATCGAAGATTGAACTGGAGGGTTATTACTATAAGCCTTAAAGCTTACCTCTGAACCTCAGGGAAGCTAAGAATCAGTTTTTGTTATTGGAATTTTAGTACAAATCCATACAGTGGATTACCGTGCTGTATCCATCACGAATATAGAAACTTGATTTTTAACCTTATAATTTCGCAAACTGACAGCTGAACCACTGTGGGTGACAGGCTTAAAAAGAGTTATAATCATCTAAATTCTTTTTGTCTTGTAAAAGTCAAAGTTTATTTGCTTTATTTTTTATTTGAATGTTTAATGAAAATTTGACTAACAGTCATTATTATTTTAACAGTTCAAAATTTCTTACATTTTGGATTTCTATTCATGATAATTAGACATGAATGTCTCGGAATAAAAGAATACTTAATTAATAATTATACTCATGTGATCGTATAGGCTAATATTCATGATGACAACTAATACTTATATTGTGCTTTAATCAATAACCTGTAATTAGTAAATTGATGTTTTAATTTTATTTGTTGTTGATTACAGAAAATAACAACTTACTTGTGAAATCAGTATTAGAGTGGGAATTTTGTGGTTACAGGAAAAATAAATTAAACTTTTATTTGAACTAAATCCTTCTCGTTTCCATTTATTATGTGTGCTACAACTTCTCGCAACAAATTGAGGATTTGGCAGGTAATTAATTTTACCCGCTTATCTACGTATGTTTTAACTGACACACGAGAATTTCTAATAGATTAAACATTATAAACACTTAATTAAAGCATTGACTGAAATAAGATTGTTTAGAAATACCTGAATGCCTCAAATAGACATTTTGTGAGATTCTTTATAAGTGGAATGTCAGATAACTTTTGCTCGTGGAAGTGTTTAATATATTTATTATGGATAGTTAGAAGAGTTGATGTTATTTACTCTCTATTGAAGTTGATGCACATGTACACGTACTTTCTTTTAAAGACACTATTCAGTATGTCATTCAGTCTACATTCTTTTGAAGCTTGTGTTATTTTTAAATCTATAAATACGTGCTCTTATGAAGAAAAAGCTATATCCAATTGTTTCTACTTTATGTGTGACGTATATTTTACTTTCGCTCTTGTAAACACTTAAGCCTGAAAAATAAACGTACTTGTAGCAAAGGCCACACATCAAAGTGAATTGGTTGAAAGCAGTAAATAGAATAACGCATGGAGTGTTAGAAAACAACAAGAAACGGGATCCAATATTACAAACAATTCTATGTGATAATCTTCTTCCAACTAGCGTCCAGTCTTTTGGCAAAACCTTCAAGCATCTCTTCAAAATAAGGTAGCTATTGTAGAATTTATTAAAATTTTTTTTACATATAAATTCTCACTATCTATGAGGTTTTGAGGCTGTTTTAATTCACCGTATTTGGAATGTATAAGAACTTTATGAGAGTAATACCTTATTACCTGTTGACATTATCAAATTATTTTTGAACAACTATTCCTTATAAAGCTCCATATTTATCCAAATGTTTAGTCACACAAATCAATACAAACAATGAAATAATAATGAAAAATAATAATAGATGAATGATAAAAAATAATACTAAATAAATAATAATAAATTAACAATACACTTAGTTTGGATCCACACGAAAGTTGTTCTTGATTACGTTGCAAATTGTTGCTTGGCTTTGCTGTTAGCGAAGAAAAGAATGATGTAGTTAAGTAAATATGTGTGTGTGTTTTTCTTATAGCATCATCGGGCTATCTGCTGAGTCCACCGAGAGGAATCGAACCCCTCATTTTTAGCCTTGTTTAATCGGAAGACTTACCGTTGTACCAGCGGGGGACGAACCTGTAAGTATGTGTGTGTGTTTTTCTTATAGCATCATCGGGCTATCTGCTGAGTCCACCGAGAGAAATCGAATCCCTCATTTTTAGCCTTGTTTAATCGGAAGACTTACCGTTGTACCAGCGGGTGACGAACCTGTAAGTAGCATGCTGGAATTGTCATTGAAGACGAAAGGAAACATTTGAGATGAAAAAGAAACTCTTTATAAGAATGATAGAAGCCATTAGTAAATATAAGATAATCGTTGTCGAGAAAAATATTGTTAAGAGGAAACCAGGAGACGAAGATAGAGAATTTTAGTTGCAATTTTATTAAAGTTATTGAAGAAGAAAACGAAGAGACGGCTTTTGTTAGCGAAGGAAGATTGAGCCGGGACGTGTGCTATTCAACATTAATGTTAACTACTTACGTACATGTAACGTATTTATAGTATTTAGTTAAATAAATATTATTATCGAGCGTTAAACATTTATTTCTTTCCGACTAGTATAAAAGTCTGTCAAAAATAACTGAAGCCATTGTTGAATGATTAATAAAAATTATATAATTTAAATAAAACATTTTTTTCTTTAACTCCAAAATGCACCAACTCTTCATTTATTTTACATCTCGAAGTAATTCTTTAATCACCACATGTTTAGTGAAAACTACCCAGGAAAATGAAATGCTATCGTAAACAAAAGTACGCGAACATTCTGAAAGAGACTTTAATAACATTCGTCAGTGTTTTCATTGAGTTTTAATTTCTATGTCAGGAATTACAAAACATAGTGCGAAAGTTCTTATAAAAATTTTCAACATTTTCTTCTCTACAAAGGATGAAACATATTTACTACTAATAAACGTTTATTTTGTTTTACGTTTTAAGGCCACATATGTAGTATATATGTTGAAATACCGAAGTAATATTTATTAATTACCATTAGTTCACCAGTTAAAACTTTTTTAAACACTGATTATGTAACGTTATTATTATTAGGCCCATTTGTAGTCTAATTTAAAACATAAACGTAATGTTAGACTTCGCTGAAACACTAAGCGGCAATTATATTTTGCTTTTGGCAACAATTCAACGTCATAAAACTTTGAATTAAAGTATTTTACTGTGGCATCACTGAAAATAAAAAATAAAAAACAAACTTTTCTAATAAATAAACATGAATGTTGAATATTCAACATAAACACCATAGTTGGCCTAGGAACAATCAGGTGATAGTTTTGTTGCTATGACGTATTTAGTAGAGAATTACCACAAAAAGGAGCATGAAAACGTTCTCGACAAAGTGACAAAGGAAATAAGCCCTTTTGTAATTAGTGATAACATTCCATGTTCACCATATTCATTGCTGACGACGCGATTCGCTCAGTCCAGAGTTCATCAGGAGGGAAGAGACAAACAAATAAGAATAACGGTCGGAATTAAACTATTTTACAATTACATCATCGAAGTTAGCAGCACATTTAAATCCTTTCGAATTTTTTGGTCGAGAATTGTTTGGTGTTTTAGGTGCTCAACTCACATTCCGCGGATAGGAAGATTGAAAACCGTCAACGAATATGTTTGCTCTTTCAGCGTTATAATGTAATGGTCAATCCCATTATTCTCTGGTAAAGAATAGTCCAAGTGTTTGCAGTAGCTGGTGTTGGTTAGATGTCTTCCATCTAGTCTATCTGTTTAAAATTAGAAACTGCTAACGTGGACAGCCCTTGAGTAGCTTTGAGCGAAAATTATACAATGCTAAATTTTTTATCAGACATTTTTGTAAAATAATAATTAAATACAGTAAAAAGCAACAACATTTTTGAGTTCACAATAAAAATAATTTCTATTTGAGACGGATACACAGTACCAAATACACTGTAGATCTGATTCATATGAAGCCATTTGTATTTTCAAGTTAGATTAAGTTTAGTTGACAGATGGGTGAGGCCCATCATGACATCAGTTACACCTTTTAGTAGAAGAAAATATTCTTGGACAAATTAAAGCACAAGAACTAAACTAGCTCAGATTAACGCTAAACCGGGGACTTTTATAAATTCTCATATTCATTAGGTTCAAATAAACAATGATAAATAAAGAAATTACATTTATACTCTAAATGATGGTGGAATACCAT
This sequence comes from Tachypleus tridentatus, assembly GCF_004210375.1. Classification (NCBI taxonomy): domain Eukaryota; kingdom Metazoa; phylum Arthropoda; class Merostomata; order Xiphosura; family Limulidae; genus Tachypleus; species Tachypleus tridentatus. Next base: position 42,504,556 of record NC_134825.1, on the reverse strand, counting down.
TATAAGCCATACTGCTATACGTAGTCATCCATCTTTGATTTTGTTATACAATAATTAAAAACAACTGTTTGGTTCAATAAGACCAACAAAAGTAAGAGGAAATAACTGACCATCCAGTAAGTTTGTGAGGTTTCAACAGGTTTTAGGTCAGAAAGTTATTATTTCAATGCTAACGAATTCTCATGATAGTTGACTAATATATTTCTCTGTATAACCGAGTCAGGTTGTAATTAGTCATATTCTTAAAATAGCTTACTCCTAAACCTTATGTGTTATTTTAAGAAAGTGCACACAAACTTTTAGTTCATTAGTTAATAACGTGCTCATGTCTAAGTTCATTATAGAACTTAATCTGTTTGTTATGTCTTCTGAATATATTTTCTCAACCTCTTTCAAAGTATGTTCCTCAGATACAAGTATTTTGTTTTGGACATACTGTTATAGGTCGTGTAAAGTAAGTCACATCAGAAAATATCTTACATTCTGAGAAATAACTTGATCTTTGTAGTAACTTTTTCTTTGTAGTAACTTTTCCATTACACGTTTTAGTCTTTGATTTTCTTATTATAAACAGTAATACATTCGTCACAGATAACTCTCTTGTTTTGGAATTAATGTCGCCCAGAACAGTTTCGTCAACAGTGGTTTATTACTTCTTGGAATTACTTTTGAGAAAATAATAATTCTGTAAAATATATATATTTAAATTTATAATGTGTTTTATTACAGAGTGAACTGTTTCTTCCTTATTTTTTATTTCAAACATAGCTCTTTTTCAACAACCAAAGATTCAAATAAAGTACTTCATAAATTCCTTTAACTTGGACATAACAATAGGGAGCAACATTTATTGGAAAAATATTGAGTTTTTACACTTATTTTCACATCTGTTATGGTTTACTAATGGAATTATTGATGAGCTACTCAGATTGTGTAAGTGCATTATTGATTGCTTGTGTTACTTAATAGCGATTATATAGTTCGGTTTATAACAGCGTTATTGTTGAGTTAGTCAAAAATACTATTATAAATTTGATAGTTATTGAAAGTTACTCATGAGTTACTTATGTACACTGATTAGATACAATAGAACTTTGCTGTATTGTTTATGATATATTATAAGCTTGAGTTATACGTGTATTTGCTTAGTCAGTACATAGGTTAAGCCTATTTTAGCACTGGATAAGGACACACTTGCCCAAACATGTCAAGTGTCATATATGTAGATCATGCCCATGCTTCAGTCAAAACTTTCTTATAATCCAATTGGCTATATACACTTCTTAATCGAAATAGGCTTAATTACTTTGTTATTATAAGAAACATAAAGCTAACCACACAAAATATAAAAGAAGCACTTGATTTTAGCTATGTCATATGTAGTTCTGTTCTAAGAAAACGTTTTACCTCAGTTCTAAATATTTAGTTTTAAACTTAGAAAATCTTTAGACGAGATCTTGTGCACAAATATCTAGTTTTATAGTAGGAAAAGCTTAATATGCCTGGTTCATCTCAGACGTGCTCAGTTCTCTTCTTGGAAAGCTTTATATTATACGTTTATCTCATGCGCACGTAGTTCTGTTGTAGAACAAGCTTTCTAACCTATCCCTCGGTGGTACAGCGGTAAGTCTACGGATTTACAATGCTAAAATCATGCGTTTGATTCCTCGCGGTGGACACAGCAGACACCCCGATGTGGTTTTACTATAAGAAAACACACATACGCTTTATAAGCTAGTTTTAGCTCAAATATAACTGTTTCTGTATCAAAATATGAGATCTAAATTTTATTTAAGATATCTCAATTAATTGTTTTATTCTTAGTTTATATTTTTTATAATCTTTCTAGTAAGAAAAGAAAGGATAAGTTACCACTGGACGTATGTGACATTACTGACTTATGTATGAAAGTAACATAACATATAAGCATAAATTTTACAGCACCCTCTATATACTTTATTATTATACGTAAAAGGTATGTTTATTTGATTAAAGAGCATACACATGTATATATATATATATATATAGTATACATTACAGTTAAGTACGTGTAAAAATCACCGCAAAATTATAAAAATAAAAACTACAAAAATTATTTATATGACAATTGTAACTGGCTTTCAGCTATATTTTTTGTAAATAAAGCTTTGTATAACAGAGAACCTTTTATAAGTCGGGTGAATGTTCAAAACAAATTGAAATATTATGTTAATTTTTTAAAGATAGTTTTCTTAGTATTACAATTTCGTATTTTATTCTTGATACTGAAACTTATTTCTGATATTTGTATTTTTGTTTTTCAAGAATTACACCAGTCAGAAAAACTTTAGAAATATGTTCACGTAACGGACAGGGCTTTAAATCATGAGTGTTTTTTTCTTTGACAACTCTCGAAGTAAGACGTAAGTTATTTACAGGTTTCTATAGAGAAAAGCAAGCTAATGCAGCTTGACAGTGTATAGACAAATCCCATCCTGTGGAAATTGTATCCCTTTCGCCTCAATGAGCACAACACGTATGATTTAAATGAAGCTAAACGTTTAGTGTTCTAAAATAAAGAACAGAAAAATTGTCATGAACCATGTAATAATTCTTTCATTCCCGCCTAGCAAATTGACAAAAAGTTAGCTCATTTTGGTTGTGTTAAATTTAGAATTAGGAAGATTGTGGTTGATTTTTTTTTTATTAATGCAAAATAAAGTTCACATTTTAAATACATGCAGTAAATTGAAATATAGATTTGATAGAATTGTTACTTTTAATTTCACAGTTGTAAAGGCTAGTACTTGTTTTTCATCACATTATTAGCACTTCGTTTGAATTAATGGTTTCATTAGGAACTGCCATACGTTGCCGCGGGATTCACGTTTACGTACGTAAAGACATGTTCTGTCACGATAAGTGCTTATCGTTTGAAGACGATTATAGTACTGATAAGGTACACGTTTCCATTTTGCTACGGAAAATCTAGTACTATTTATTGTTTAAAGGACATAATTTTACATGCAATAATAAACAAACGTATGGACAGTGCTATAACACTTAAAGTCTTCGTTATTTTATTTTTATAAAAAAGGTAACAATTTTACACATAACCATATGTACACACACGTGCATTCATGAATGCGTAAGATGTATAATAAGGGTATCAAACGTTACAGCATGAGGTTGAATCTGTCTGGGTTTCTGTTAATGGTTATTAGAGGATAAGACGTTTAGTTGGAGTTTACTGCAAACAAATGGATGAGATTAATGAAAACTTCTATGATGAAATAACGAATTTAGTTGTTAATGAGGTTGTAATTATGGGAGATTTTAATTTTAGGCATATGTATTTGGAAATGTTAGTCAAATCATGAGTAAGACGGCTGTTTAGAAACTACTTAGAATGAATTTTTCAGCAAATGGTCAAGAATCTTACTTGGAACAATAACATTTCAGATTTATTATTAACTTCTAATTAAAATAATTGATGGCAGGATGAAGACTGAGGAACAACTGGGTGTACGTGATCATTCCTCAATCAGATCTAATGTTTTGCTGTATGTTGGAATAAGCAATAATGAGAATTTGGTTCCACATTTAGGACGAAGTGACTGAAGAGGTGAAACAAGATTTGTCTTCTATAAATTGGACAACTGAACTAATTGAAGGTACTCGTCAAATATGGAAAATTTTCAAAATAAATTCTTAAATATCCAAAATATGCATGTTCCTTACAGAAAACATGGGTTCCTGCAATTAAAAAAAAACAAGTTAGCTAATAAAAAGTATGAAAGACAAAATTAATGAAAGATATCTTAAATATAAGAAGTTTAAATTGACCTTAGTGATAGGAAATTTGGAAGATAATGGAAGGTTAAGATAATTGGCCAAACAGAAAATTTGAAAATTAAAAACTATACGAGAAAGATGTTCTCTCAAAATGTAAAAACAAACAGCACGGATTTGGTCAACTATTTCTTTAAACACATTAAAAATAAGCAAAATGTTAGAATGGGAGCAAAGCCTTTGAGCGGTACTAAGAAAGACTAGTGTCTAGTGTTCATGGAATGGTTGGGTTATTGATTCTGGTGTGTTTGATGACAATTTGGGAAATTTTAAGAATGATAAAATTTCTAGGACAGAAAATATTTTCTCAAGGATTTTGAAAAAAAGTTAAAGATTAGATATGTCAACTACCTTCTTCTATTTTTCTAAGTTATTGTTTGTTTGGAATTAACTACAAAGCTACACAATGGGCTATCTGTACTTTGCCAACCACGGGTATCGAAAGTCGGTCGTAGCAGTGTGAGTCCGCAGACGTGTTGCTGTTTTGTAAGTTGGCCAATGCTACTTCCGTTTTCATAAATAATTGAATTAAGTAATAATTTAAAATTTCAAAATTCTGATGTTTTTAGGGGTGTAACTAAATCTGTTTTTATGTCGTTATTAGAAATTGTCACCAAAGAGTCAAATTTTGTTAATGGTTGTCATTATGAACAACTAATGGGTTGTTTAAGAGTTCGAGAGTTGCGCTGTGTTTGGCTTGTTCGTTTTTAAATTATCATGAATAAAGGTGGTTAGAAAGTTGTCATGAAAGTTTTAAACCATTATACTATAGTTGGTAGTTTTTAAAGATAAATTTGATACTTAGGAATTTCAAAATTACTTAAACAGTCAACGCAATAATATTAAATTTACAGTAAAAGAATAAATTGTTTATACATTACCTTTTATTGTCTGTCTTGAATTTCGCGCAAAGCTACACAAGACCATCACATTATAACGACCATATAGCTGAAAGGGCGAGTATGTTTGGTGTGACGGGAATTCGAACCCGCGACCCTCAGATAAACAGTTGAGTGCCTAAACCACCTGACCATGCAGAGCATTATTTTCATGTTTTCAGTTCTTTACACTTTGAATTTAAAAAGAACTAAATTCATAATTTAATTCATCGTGTTTGTAGCATAGTTGGTTCTTTTCCCTTATATTATGAAGAAGAGCAAAATATAAATGTTGTTTTAAAAGATCGTTTTCCTATGGCCAGGTGGGTTAAGGCGTTCGACTCGTAATCTAAGGGTCGCGTGTTTGAATCCACGTCGTGCCAAGCATGTTCGCCCTTTCAACCGTGTGGGTGTTATAATTGGAACGTGAATCCTGCTTTTCGTTGGTAAAAGAGTAGCACAAGAGTTGACGGTGGGTGGTGATGACTAGCTGCCTTCCCTCTAGTCTTACACTACTAAATGAGGGACGGCTATTGCAAATATCCTTCGTGTAGTTTTCCGATTCAATTAATTAATAGTATTATTAGGAATTATTTAAAAGCTTTGTACACATCAAAAAATTAGTAAACAGGTTTAAAATAGTTTATTGAATTCCACCACAGATTAGTAAACATTTAATAGAATTAAAAGGAAAATAAAGTGATATTGAATAGTAAACTTTATCCACAAATTAAGTTTAGAATTGTTTTCAAACAGATATTTTGTTTAAATAATTATTTTAGACTTAAAGACAAAAGTTATATAACACATCGCTTATAGAGCATCCATAAATTGACATGTCCAAGGTGTAACCTTGAATATGTAGCCTCTTTAATCCCTTGTTTTACTTCGTTAATTAAAGAGCATGTTCAACATACAGCATACAATTAGTCAGCCATTCTTGGTCATTGCTTACAACAATTGTTATGACATTAATGTTATATCACTTTAATATTTTGGAGAGTGTGGCTAGTAAGGACATGTTCCGCACAAGGAAGAACTTGTAAAGTTCTGAAATAATATACATATCAATTTCAATTTGAACGAGTATGTCGTCGAAGCAATTTCTGTATACACGATTTGTGTCGCTATTCTAGAGCAGAGTCCTTTTAGAATACATTGTGTACTGTTACCTGCGTAATGTGGAAGGTGTTTGGCACTGACTTTTTGTTCGTGAGTTCATACATATTATGAAACTCCGCACTATTTTGACCACGGCTTGGGAAAAGTTTGTTACAGGTTTCTTTCTGAAGGGTCCTGGTACCCCAAGTTGATCTACATTCCCTTGTTTCCCAATGCCATTAAGAATAAGAGGTATTAATGTGTTGAGAATTCAAAATAACCAACCAAGACAAATATCCATAATAATCTTAGTGTATTATTATTTATTATCGGAAATGACTTTTACATGTTTTTTTGGAATTTCTCACAAAGCTACTCGAGGGCTATCTGTGCTAGCCGTCCCTAATTTAGCAGTGTAAGACTAGAGGGAGGGCAGCTAGTTATCACCACCCACCGCCAACTCTTGAGCTACTCTTTTACCAACGAATAGTGGGATTTACCGTCACATTATAACGCCCCCACGGCTGAAAGGGCGAGCATGTTTGGCGCGACCGGGATGCGAACCCGCAACCCTCAGATTACGAGTCGCACGTCTTAACACGCTTGGCCTTACCGGGCCAACTTTTACATATCTTCCTCAAAAGAGATCAATTTCTGATAGCAACTCATCATCTACGAAATTCAAAATAATGTTCAAAAGCAGTTCTTATACTTTCTGTTTCACTGCGATTTCATATTGGCTATAATTTCCTTGTAACATGTTGATTCACAAATTCGAATTCCTTTCAACATTTAACTGTTCACATACTTAAGTAATTGATTTAACGAACTATTGACTCAGCTCGTTTAGCAACGTCATATTGAAACAAAGCTATATATCGCGTTTACAATTCACGTATTGAGACATGTCTTGTAAGTATATTTACATGTTACATGTGATTTATATTGGTTTCAAAGAGAGGGTACAGTAGCCATTAACCAGAATGATTGAGAACAACAATTCTTACATTGTTTAATCAGTACTGCAAAGCTTCTTGAACTTGATTGTAAATAGTACAATTTATTAGAAGACTTTATGAATACGAAAAACATTATAATACATCCTGTTTATAGTAAATTAAAATTTATTCACAGAGTTCCGTCATAAATATCAGTAATTACATTGATGCATAGCTACATAGGTAAAGAGCCATTTGCTGTTTTTTTGGTTTTTTTACTTTTGTCGTTAAAGTTAAAAACGGATTGGTTTGTTTAGAATTTCGCGCAAAGATACATGAGGGCTATCTGCGCTAGCCGTCCCTAATTTTATAGTATAAGACTAAAAGGAAGGCAGCTATTCATCACTACCCACCGCCAACTCTTAGACTACTCTTTTATCAACAAATAGTGGGATTGACAGTTACATTATAACGCCCCCACGGCTGAATGAGCGAGCATGTTTGGTGTGACAGAGATTCGAACCCGCGACCCTCGGATTAAGAGTCGAACGTCTTAACCACCTAGTCAGGTAGGGGCCGTTATAAAACGAAATAAAATAAAACACGAAATTGGTTTGTTTGTTTTTCTAGAACAAAGCCACATCAAACTGTTTGTTGTGTGTATCGCAGGAAATCGAAACACGGATTTTAGTATTGTAAGTCCGTATAATTTCCACTTTACCTCCAGGACACCATAAAACCGGTAGCAAAAGTAATTTTTTAATACACTGATAAGTATGATTAAGATTAAGATAATAAAGAATAGCTTATGTGATACACCATGAGTTTATTGTTTATGTATTTCATCCACCGTTTCCTTGTTTATATTAATAAGTTGATAGACAGGCATTCTCTTATGCACGCTTTCTCATCATTTAAAAAGTAATGCAAGATTCTGCTTCGACTTTCATGTTACATGTATTATTAATATACTATTTTGTTTCGGTTTTCCAGTAATTGCTCTAAATGTTCTTAAGCTGTTGGATCTATAAGTGTGACATTTATAAAACTGTTGTATAGAAATGTTTATATGTGAAATGAAAAGATAAAGCAGCACTTTTGCTAAATTATTGGATCTACCAAACATCATTGACATTAGCTACTTTTCATTTTTTACTAGAGTGGCGTTTCGAGAGTCTTACTGAAACAGTCGTTAGGCTTAAAATGAGGGTAACGTTACACGTATTTAGATATGAAATCGCGTGTCAATACCTACGGTAGTTTCGTCACAGGTGGCCTATTATCTAACTTTGCGCTTAACAACAACAACAGTAAAAACAATAATGACTCGAGTTGTATGACGCAGATAAGAACGTAATCTTTTTTCACCGTTAAAAGGAAAACATGAAAACAGTTCTTTATTATAATTTTGGAAATATTTGTATTCACCATTTCAAACGTGGAACACCATAAGTCTAACATATCCATTATCCTTTAATTAGTTTGCGTTCTAAAAACACTGAATTTGTTGTTGATTTTTTAATTTTGTGCAAAGCTACAAGAACGCTGTCTGCGCTAGCCAACCCTAATCTAGCAACGATAGATTAAGACTAAGACAAGTAGTCAACACCACCCTCCTCTAATTATTAGGATTTTCTTATCAAAGAATAGTTGGATTGATCTTCGCGTTACAACGCTCCCGAGGTTGAAAGAGTGAGCATGTTAGGTAGCAGGAATTTGAACCCAAAACCTGGTTTTGATAGCGTTGTTGGGCAGAGTATCGATAATCCAAGTCCATTGTGTAGCTTTGTGCTTCATTGCAAAACTACAACAACAAATACTTTCGAAGCTCACTAAGTCTATTTATTTTCATTACTAAAATTCGGGATTTCATTCCACTCATTGAACAGAGGGTGAACAGCCCATTACATAACTTTGTACCGAAAAAGCAATATTTTTCAACTAACGCATAACACCTGGGTTTAAGTTGGAGCTAACTCAGTGAATTAACTGTTCTACTAATAACATCCCACAATTAAATGTTGTGAAGAAATTGATTCTTCTAATTATTGATAAAACTGGGAATTAATAAAATATATTGTTTTATGCAGAAGTGCATTTTTTTTCAATATGAAATCATTACCAAATAGGTAGTAACTTTCTGGTGAAATATTTACCTTAAATTTTAACCCTAATTTCAGTTTTAAAATCTAATCTAATATCGATAAATCGTCCTGAGCATGTACATCAGAAAATAGCATTAATCAATAAATCCTTTTTTATCAACAAAAATATTTTAAACTTGCATCTAATCTTTCAAACACAGTAATAACTATTTCAATAATCTGAGGTTCTTATCAAGATATAATTTAGAAACATTGGTAAGTGGGGAAGAAACAACGTAAATATTTCAATCATAAATCGTTACCAAGGTTTAAACCACTAAGTATCTATTGAAAATCGAATTGTCTAAACAATACTAGGTTGGAAATCGTCTATGAATAAAATCAAACATAAAGCTTAAAAAACATATCTTACTGTTTTAACTCTTATATATTTATATATACGTATATGTGTTTGTGTGTGTGTTTTCTTATAGCAAAGCCACATCAGGCTATCTGCTAACTCCACCGATATATATATAAACCTCTGTGTAAGCCTAATCAAAGTCTAGTGCAAACGTAAAGATAACCAACACAGATAAATTAGTTTTGTTTTTATTATTTGCTATATCTTGCTGTTTTATAATATGGTTTCATGGATTTTTTCCCTGTTATCATTCCACTCCTACTACTCTCAAAATATTTCTATATCTTGTAATCACTTCCACGTTCTCTCCTTAATTTGATTTAGCCTTCTCAGAAGCGATTTTCTGTCATGAAATACACTTGCTTTATCTCCTACATGAAACACGAAGAAGAGCTTGTGAAAACATAAGAATGAATAAAAGTTTAGAACAGCAACGTATAGACCAGAAAAATTGAAGACATGGAAAACTGTTTTTATAAAACGCCACAGTGGCTGAACGGTATGTTTGCGGACTTACAACGCTACGATCGGGGTTTCGATACCCGTGGTTGGTAGAACATAGATATCCTATATTGTAGCTTTGTGCCTAATTAAAACCAAGAGCTTTAAAACATTAAATATTTAAAATGCCTAAAAAGAAGCATGATTAAGAATATATGTATAATGAAATATTTTTCCTTCGCTTGATCATATCTTTATATTTTATAATTTTCTTTTCTTGGTATTTGGTATTTTGAATCTGAGCAGAATCATATGCAAAACATGGTAAACAGTCAAGTCAGAGATCTCTTATTAAAGGCATAATCTTTTTTATTAACTGAAAAGTATTAATTAGGGTTGAAGAAATATATTATTAAATCATCAGCACATCTCACCTATTCTCAATTAAATAGTAGGATTAACTGCTACAGTTATAAATACGGACTGTGTTTAGTGGTGTATCGAGACTCGAACCATGATCTTCAGCTAGATATTAGACCATGACCACTGTCTAGTATACGATTTATTTGCATTTATTTTAGTAATTTGACTTAAGGACGTTAGGTGGAAAATAATTCAGGTTATAGTCTGAATTTTATTTTATCTTATCCTTCAATTGTAACCAAAAAACGTTTTAAAACGTATTACTAAATGATATTCAATTGCTATTCAAACACATAATTTCTGTAAACACGTTTATCACTTATGCATCATTTTTTCTGGTTAAAATGTTTACACACATCATGAAGTTCTAGTTATGAAAACTTATAATATGGATAGCTTGATAACAAAGTCGAATACGCTCAAGTCAGAAGTTTAGAGATGGTTTTTATGTGTTTACTGTAATCACACTTAGTTTCCTCATGATAGCCTCTTTTTTATTTATATTTCATTGTTCAGCTTCACATTTCTATTGTATTTCACAGTTTGTTTTCAGCTCGTCTTGATTCTTAAGTCTAAGTTAATTTATTTCTGCGTAAAGGTTTAAGTTATTATTTCTAGACCAAATCACCTGTAACATGTCTGATTATAATACTCCAGTTTTAAATCTAATTTTTTAAATAAAAAAATCTCTTGGTATAAACATTTTCTATTTACCTAAAAAAGTTTGAAACCTTGAACTGCTGATTTTTAGTTTAAATATTTATTTTCTGTTCGTATACGAGGTCTGTTAAAAAAATACGCGGACTGTTTGAATTGCACGGCTCCAGTTGGTTCCAGGGGAATCCGCTTGGTTTCGCTAGGTTTGCACAGATCAGCTGATTACGACGCCATTTTCCGATTGCAGATATCTTCATTTGTGTATTAGCTACGCGGTTTTAAGTGAAGTGCGATTTTTTCGTTTGGCGGATTTCAGAATGAATGACCTGAAGGAGCAACGACTTGCTGTGAAATTTTGTGTTAAACTTGGAAAATCTGCGACTGAAACTTTTGCTATGCTTAACACGGCTTACGGTGATGTTGCTATGAAGCGTACGGCATGTTTCAAGTGGCATGAACGTTTTAAGGATGGTCGACAGTCCATTGAAGATGATGAGCGTCCTGGACGTCCTTCCACGTCAACTGATGATCCACACGTCGACAAAATCAATACTGTGGAGCGGGCAAATCGACGTCTGACTGTCAGGGAGCTTGCTGAAGAGTGTAGGATATCAGTTGGATCTTGTTACGAGATTTTGACCGAAAAATTGAAGATGCACCGCGTTGCTGCGAAATTTGTGCCTCAGAACTCGTGAGATTTTGGCCAAACACTCGATCACTGTTCTTCCCCACCCCTACCCCTCTACTCACCTGACCTTGCTCATTGCGATTTTTTCTTGTTCCCCAAACTCAAAAGACCCTTGAAAGGAAGAAGATTTGAGACGATTCCCGAGATTAAGGCAAATGCGACGAAGGAGCTGGAGGACATTACAAAAGAAGCGTACCAGGACTGTTTCAACAAATGGAAACACCGTTGGAATAAGTGTGTGCATTGGAGAGGAGAGTACTTTGAAGGGGTCCCAGACCTGTAACTTCTAAATAAAGTACATTTTGTTTTATGACGTCAGTCCGCGTATTTTTTGAACAGCCCTCGTAAAAATTAAAACAACTTCAAAAAAGCGTGTATTATTCATACTGAAATAAATTACGTCTAGTTGAAGTTCGAACTTTCAAGAAATGACAAGATCATAATGCCTCTATTATAATCACTTTCCTAATTTTTGAAAATCTCTAAAGAACCAAATATAGCATGTAAGGTTAAAAATATAATAAACTCAACACTATTATCTTATGACAAGTATAATTACAATACTGTTTCTCTGCTTGTAAACTGCGTACATGCCATGACAACTGTCGTTATCACAGATGGCTTATATAAATAGTGTTTTAAACACTACTCTGTGTGTTGTATCCCCTATGGCCTGATGATCTCTGGATTAAGCGAAACGCGCCGTCAGTAGTAGATATGGTGGAAACATTGTGATTGAAATACTATTATACGCTCTACTTTTTTTCAGAAACTCTAAAAAACTAAATAAAAATTTAATATTAGAAATATAATAAGCCAAATGCTGATGTCTTATAACAAGTGCAATAAAATGTGTAAAGTTTCTTAGAAATTAAGTTTTTATATTGCCTGTTGCTATGACAAACCATATTTTAACGTTTATTCTACACAGTTTCAATAGGTCACCTGAAGTTATCTATAAGAAGTGTATTTTAATGAATTTAGACACTCCCTATACAGAAGAATCTTATATAACCATATACCACAATTTATGTGCGATCGTTCATTATCCGAAATAGGTATTACTAAATTTATTTATTCCTGTTTCGCTGGTGAAGTGCACACAGTATTCAAGATGTATTTTTAAGTCGTACTGTAGTAAACTATTTCTTTAATATTTAAATATAGAGAATTTTATTTTGTGAGTTTTGTTTCTATTTTGTGCAACACTCATTTAAGAAAACACACTGTATTTTTGTTTACGTTTTCTAATTTAGTAATTTCATAATAAATTCACCAGTTCAATAAACAAGTTATGAAGTCATACTTGAGCTGAAACAAATGACAGAAATGTTGACTCGGTTCGTGTGTTGTACGCATTGTCGATCTACTTATAAATGGAACGCGTTTTTTTCCCTTAATCTATATATTTCAGTTTAGTTCATTACAGATCTTGAGAAGGTAGCAATCCAATTGGTTTTTATTCCATATAGTACTTTTTGATATGATTAAAATAATGACTACTGACTTACTTCTAAATTTAATATTGGAGAAGTGCACGTTTAAATCAAATAAGAACCGATTTTCACTTATAGGTCTCTTCTTTATATATACCAAATCTATCAAACAGATTGTGTTTAGTAGTTATAGATAGGCTGCTTCATATCGCGTGGTCCGTGGTAAAAAAAAAAATTTACTGTATATTTCATTTAGGTGGCTCATTTTATCGCTTTGAGGTACAAGGAAGCTAATCATTCACATCTGATGAAACTTGTAGCTCCATTATCGCAACTGTTACCGAAATGTGCTGTTTACATGGGGACTCAGGTGGTAACATAACATGTTCAACGAAAGGAAATCAAGTTTTCAATGTGATCTTTACGTTTCCCAGACTACATCTCCTCTAATATCACAACTATTTCTAATAGGTTGCTATATCCTGCACTCATACATATTTTTCTTCCTTGCATATTTTCAATTATACTCGTGATTACAGTTTGTCATGAACGTATTATAAATTGTAGAAAAACCTGTTCATTTTGTGAGAATGAGAAAGACATGTTACTTGATATGACTAGAAACATAGCGGTCCAAACAGCTTCTTTCTCTTTTGTCGTTCCTACAAGCTGTAAAAAATCTTCAAGCTTAGAGTTACATTTTTTCCACTCCCCATCTTCTAAGCTAGTTTTGTGAGAGTAAACCGATTTTTATATCAATTTTTATATCAAGAATAATTGTGAACGTTTTGGTTCTTTAAGAATAGTTGTATAACTAAGTATTTCTTTGTATTTGTCTTGAGATGTCCGGCAGGACCAGGTGGTTAAGGCACTTAACTCATAATCAGAGTGTCGCGGGTTCGAATCCCCGTCACACCAAACATGCTTACCCTTTCAGCCTTGTGGGCGTTATAATGCGATAGCCAATCCCACTATTCGTTGCTAAAAGAGTAGCTCACGAGTTGGCGATGGGTGGTGATGACTAGCTGTCTTCACTCTAGTCTTACACTGCTAAATTAGGGACGGCTGGCGCAGATAGCTCTCGAGTAGCTTTGCGCGAAATTCAAAACAAACTGAACCAAATAATTGTCTTGAGAATGACAAGTGGTGATCAACAGTTTGGAAAATCTGTTCCTCTCAAGCTACGTCTATGCAAGGAATAATTATTGATTTTGAAGAAAACGTGTTCTTTTCTCTCATTCTATTTTGACTTCTATATGACTTAAATAGGAAGTTGACACATAATAGTGCATCACAGTGTCTTTGAGGTGTTAAGGCTAGACGCATAATCTGAGGATCGCTGGTTCAAATCCCTGTCATATCAAACATTCTCGCCCTTTCAGCCATGGGGCGTTATAAAGTGACAGTCAATTTCACTATTCGATGGCAAAAGAGTAGTTCAAGAGCTGGCGGTGGGTGGTGATGACAAACTGCCTTTCCTAAACTACTCAAAATTAATTCAGATAGCCGTCGTGTAGCTTCATGGGAAATTCAAAACAAAACAAAATAAATTCACGTGTTAAAAATTTCCTTAAACATTTTCATCATAAAAATATCAGAAAATAGTCTTCCTGTTAATATTTTCATAACGTTACCAGTTTCATTTCAAGATTCAGCTGAACTTTGCATACAGTGTGTTTCTTTACACGAAAATCAAAAGTACAATAAGATGAATTAAAGTAACATAAATGTTATTTTTATGTGAAAAAAATGTTGATAACTCTTGTGAATAACATTTTCAAACTGTGTTGTTGTTGTTTGCTGAAATGTTTTAAGTTATAAAGAAAAGGTATGCAAGGTATAGCTTTAACTGAATGTTATCGGTCAGTACGTAACTTGTTTTCATAGAAAAAAATCATACCCAAATTACGTGACAAATATCTTGATCATGTGGAACTGTGAGTATAAATGTTCCCCGGTAATACATGTACGAGTTGAACACTTCCTTGTTCTTGTTGTCAAACACATAGCTGCACAATTGGCTTTAGATATAGGGATCGATCCTCGAATTTTTGTGTTATATGTCTACCAGAGAGCATTTCATAATGTAACTATAAGTACAGATATTTCAGATATATATATCTATATAATCTGGTATGAAATAACGTTATAGTGACATACATAACACATTCTTTTTGTATACAATATTTGATTTCTTTAAATTACAATAAATAACATATTCTATTTACTAATATGATTTCTAAACAGGATTTATAAGAATTTTTATTAGTGTATAAAACATTAGTCTGTCGAATGGTGACAGTAAGGTGCACTTAATAACACTCGTTTTATTAATGTGTAACCTGATAAAACCAGTTAATTGTAAAACATACTTGTTTTATAAACCTAAATTAATATACTGTATCACATATAATTATACACTCGTTTTACCACTACAATTCAGAAATAGCTTTCTAGCGAAATGGATTCTTTCCAGTTTAATTATATAAAGATGCACTCTTGAAGAGTGCATTTTCGGAGATATGGGATTTGCTAGTTTCATATTTAGGAATTACTCGTCTCGTAATCCCCGGGTCGCGGGTTCGAATTCCCGTTATACCAAATATGCTCGCCAAATATGGGGGTGTTATAATGTGACGGTCAATCCCACTGTTCGTTGGTAAAAGAGTAGCCTAAGAGTTGGCGGTGAGTGCTGATGACTAGCTGCCTTCCCTCTAGTCTAACTGCAAAATTAGGGACGACTAGCGCAGATAACCCTCGCGTAGCTTTGCGCGAAATTAAAAACAAACAAACAAACACACCTTTTTCACCCTAAAGTAAAACTATAAATATTAAGAATGTTATAAAAATAAAGTTTAAGTTATTGTCAGAACATATTGCGTGAATATAAATAATCAAAAGCACATTCCTGGAAGATCAAATGAACAGAATAAACGAAAGGCCAATTTGTCGTAATAATAATATATGATCTCAGTCTTGGTTTACCTTACAGTTTTTTTTTTTGATAAAATTAGCTTATACGTGGCATCATTATGGAAGAGATTAAAAAATATAGAGAAAAGTAATTGTCTAAGATCGCGTTATAGTACTTTTAGAAATAAATTCAGTGTGAAAATATAATCCAAGCTTTGAAGTAATTAATTGCAAATATGTAGCTCCCACAAAAGATTTTGTTGCCAATTTTGCTCATTGTTAAGTGTGTGTATATAGAGTTCACCTTCTGACTTGTGCTAAGTTTAGTAGGAAGTAATCAGGATTTCACATGGCGACAAAATCCTCATTAAATGGTTTTTAATGTTTATCTTGGCTATTTGTAAGTGAAACCTAAGTGAAACAGATATTCACTGTTTTCTTTAAATTCCTACATCTTTTAAGTCTTTCATAAAACATTCTCTTCAGTAATTGAGTTATTTGTATTGTTAATAATATTTAAATTACAAACAAATGTAGGGTTAAAAATAACCCACTTCTATAATTTTGCGATAAGGATTTGTCACCGTGAAACTAATAGAATTTTTCTTTTTTTTGTAATTCAGTTACTACTGCATTTCGGAAAGGAAAACATGTTGTCTCTTTCTGTCGATTAGTAGTAAGAAGAATTAGTTTATAAATTATTTGTAGTTTTCTTTGTTAAGACAAAACAGATAAGCCTCGGTGAGTGAGCTATTAGATTCAAAACTTATCAGTAGCGCAAATATTGATTTTGGTTTACGTTAGCTAATAACAAAATGTTTTACGTTTGAAAAAAATCAGAGTTTTTTCTTTAATCTCAGGTCATGTTAGCAATATTTTCAGTTTCAGTGAAATTCACAAGGTGTTTAATATGTGATGTTCCATAACTTTTTGTTGTGTTGAGTTTTAAAGTGAGTCGTGTAATGATAAATAACGAAATATGATACCTAGTTATTTTTATGTACTGAGGGTTAATAACCAGTTAATTGTCGTGTAATGATAAATAACGAAATATGATACCTAGTTATTTTTACGTACTGAGGGTTAATTGTAATTTATAAGAAAAATGTTACAGGTCTCATGCAGCTTGTAAGTCACTTTCTCCAGTACTGACGTCCCCCAGAGGCAGAGCGGTATTGTCTGCAGACTTAAAACACTAGAATCCGAGTTTCCATACTCAGGATGGGTAGAGCTATCTATGCTTAACCACAAAAAAACCGTCGCTGATCGTGCTTACACTACTGATCACGTAGTGTTGTCAGGCATTGTGATTTTCACCGTGGTAAGCTTCTGTAAAAGTTAGCTTGGATCACATTTTTCAACATATCTCTTTCCGTACATGGACATCAACTTTTATGTTTAGGCTAACCAAAGATATGGAAATTCATGAACGGGTACGCGTGCCTGGAAATACGTCAGAGGAACAACGGCTACATTCTGCAGGGTTTGTAGTAATATTACTTCGAACTCAGATACTTGACTTGTCTTATTTTAATGTAACCCTAGCTTCCATAATTTTTTTAATATGCTAATCGTAAATCATTTAGCATTTAGTTCTTCTGATATCAAAAGAGATTTCATCTTTGTGTTACAAGTAATCTTAATAAGTTCAATATTTGTAATATATATATAACAAACCTGAGCAATCTTAAAGTTCAACGGAAATCTTTCTCTACGTTCTGCGCCATGCTGCAAAGTCTTTATCATCTTTAAGGCAGTAGTAAATCGCTCGTATCTTTATGCTGACATTCACGTATACCAAAGTTATAACAAATTTCAAACTCTCACATGTAAAGTGATCTTCGTGAATTTTTTTTAGTTTGTTTTTCTGTTATCAATTTGCTTAAGAGCAACTTGTTCACTCTTGATATAACCTTCTTTACAAGAGAATGATTTCTGTGAATTATTTTATATACAGCTGAGTGGGGCATGTGTTGCTGCTTAACCAGTTGTTTGGCTGGAAGTGAAATCCTAAATGACTAAACTGCAAATTTGGACGGAAGTGCTACCTGTAACGAAATGCCGTTTAGGTGACTGTAAAGCTTCATCTTACTGTACTATTCTTTCCTCGTTTCTAATAATTATTCATTATGTCATAAATGGATGTATTTTAACTTAGTGTAGATCAGAAATAAGATGTGTATTTCAGTCAGAGTGTTGTCGGTGGCGGTATTGCTCTGCCAAGTGGTCGGAATTTTTCCGTGAACTAAATACGTTGGTACTAAACATGTCACTAAGGCAGAACGACCCAAATATGTCACTGTAGTAAAAACGTATATAGTTCTCATAAAATAAAATTAATTCCGTGTTTATAAGACTATTTCAACAAACCGATTAAAGTGTGCCCTTATTCGGACATTTTCTGTCTTGTTTGTTTGTTTTTACACAATGTATGCCGTGTCCACTGCAAATACTGAAACCCAGTTTGTAGCGCTATAGGTCGTCAGTATTGCACCTGAATCACTGATGGGGAGAGGGAGGAGAGAGGTAAATATCCTCCTGCTGATAACGACGGATTAATTAATTAATCAATCAACCTTAACGTTGATATTACTAGCAGAGTTCTTTGATTCTTCGTAAAGTTTTATATGTAGATAAATCATCGATACTGAAAACTTTAGATGCGTAAGCTGTTTTTATATATATATATATATAGAAATGCCATATTTAAAACATATATAAACCTGGTGTCAAACAGAAATTTTAAGACAGTGTGTAGTACTACGAGCTCATGTTCAAACTATCTTTGATTTCGAAAAAAAAATTCATTAGAAATGAAAAAAAAAAAGGAATAGCAATTTCTGAAAGTTAAGCGTTTTCTCTTGAGGGCTTGCGGGCTCAGAATGCTACTGTTTTTCTTTTAATTTATATTTGCTTTTTCATTAGCTATTTTACAAATCCTAGTGGATAACGTTGTTACTAGATTTGTGAAATTATTCAGCTTGAAACTAACAGAAATTGAAACATTGGAGTTAGTAAGAGGTCTTGTGTTGATTCCAGTAGAGCATTGACATACAAGAAAAAGAAAACGAGGAAAACTTACTTTCCCTAACATAGTATAATAAATGAAATTTGCTGGATGCCTCAAGCTTAAGAAATGTTCAAGAGCGACAGTCTGTTATTTTATCGATAAACTGTGTGAATTCGTTTTGATAAATTATTTGTTAATGTATATACGTATTTGCTATCTCCTCGGTGGACTCAGCAGATAGTTTGATGTGACTTTGCTATAAGAAAACACACACACGTATTTGCTAAAACTTACTTTAACAAAGTCTATCAATTTGAAAAAGAACATTTCTTTTGATGAAGTTTGTTTAAAATCAAAAGCTGTAAATAATTTTGTAATGTTTAGTTGTTCATATATTTCAGATTCTGGTGCTCCCAGTAGCCAAAACAACTAATGCCACTTCTCATTACTGTAATAGTTATATACTATATTGTATACCCATACAAGTTGTAATTAACTGTAAAATTAAACCCATACGGTTTATATAGTACAATTTATTAAACAAAATCCCTGTAAGGAATTCCAACCAGCTAATATTATCTATCTTCATAGAAATACATAGAACACAATAATTGAGTTAGAATGGACTAAAAATGTTCTAAAACAACAGATGTCAACAGGTCGTACTTGTTTCAGTAGGATACTAAAAACAGCCTTGGTTACTTTATTACAGCTAAGATTTCCTTCGTGAAACACAATGTACATGTTACATTAAGATAATCGTATTATCATTTTCTGTCTACAATGTTTACTTTACTGTGACCATGTATATATATACATACATATATATGTTGTCCTGGAGCTATCCTTTTAAATTCCTGGGTACACATGTACAGTTATTATTAAAACAATCTTGCAATACTACTGTAACATACAGTTTATTCTAATTCGTTCTTCAGCCCTCTAGTGTTTCGGCATTAGGCTTGTGATCTTATGCTATATTCCATATGTGAGCTTAGCAAAGCTAGCTTATACTACAGCTTTATGCTTACAACAAATGAACGAATTCTTAATTATTTATAACAAGTATGATTAATCATACCATTGCAACTGTTACTAAAATAAATAGTTTGTTTTTGCATTTATCCCTTTCTCTTGGATTTCCTCACAGGTTTATTCAATTGAAAAATCGTGATGTAGATATAAAAAACTTGTTTAAAAACCTTGTTAAAAGCTTATCAGTAGCTAAGATCAAAATTTGAAATTTGGAAATAAATATTTTCGTTATGATGAGTGATATTACTTGAATTATTTAGCAGGTGAATCGTTAAACATTAAGTTACAAAGTTCCTCCAATTGATCCATTTCTACATACATTTATTGTTTTGTAGAAAACTTTATTTCTCAAAATAGCGTTCAGAACATATTGGAGTTTTCATTTGAATATCTTAGAAACAATAATAGCCTTTTGTTATTTTAATTTACGAAAACTCAAACCTAATGTTAACTTTTGGTTCAAGTGAAAACGACTATCGTTCATCTTCGTTCGAACCACTACTTATTCAAATGTATATTGAAGCTGTTTCCTTCACTGAAGTAGTGTTAGATAATTACGACACAGAGATCTGTTTAGCTTTTTTGAAATTTACGTATTTAAAATTTATAATTTAAAATAATTTTGTTTGTTTTGAATTTCGCGCAAAGCTACTCGAGGGCTATCTGCGCCAGCCGTCCCTAATTTAGCAGTGTAAGACTAGAGGGAAGGCAGCTAGTCATCACCACCCACTGCCAACTCTTGGGCTACTCTTTTACCAGCGAATAGTGGGCTTGACCGTCACATTATAACGCCCCCACGGCTGAAAGGACAAGCATGTTTGGTGCGACGGAGATTCGAATAAGCGATCCACAGATTACGAGTGGCATGCCTTAACACGCTTGGCCATGCCAGGCCCTCTTTAAAATAATAAAAGACTGTGAAGAATGTATAATAAATTTGAAAACCAAACCCATATTGAGAACATTTAAGCCATTAATAATACCTTCTTGTGCGAAATTATGTCTATCGTATATGTTGGAAATATGTAGGTAAAAATATATAACACAAAGCAAGACGAGACTTCCGTCCAAGCGATTATGGCGCTCAATTAGTAATGTGAGGATCGCGGGTTCGAATCTTTCTCGCATCAGCGAGGCTCCCCATTTCACCCGTGAGGACTTTAAAAGTTACGGTCAATTCAAATATTTGTTGGTAAAAGTGTAGTCTACGAGTTGACAGTGCCTTCCCTCCAGTTTTACACTGGAGGATTCGGGACGGTTTGCACAGATAGCCCTCGTGTAGCTTTGTGCGAAATTAAAACAAACAAAACTAGAACTCCATTGCATTAATGTACCAAAAACTGGCTTACCAGACAATATTTCTCTGGTAAAAATAGAAGATAACTACAGTTCACAAGGGACAACGATACGATTTTTGAGTACCACTGTTTACTTTAAAACAAAGTGTTATGGCTTTCGTACAAAGAAGATACTCATGCACCCGGCATTTTATTACCACCATTTGTTTCACAAGTGTTGATGCGTTTCTTTAGGTTTAAGTACTAAAAAAACAAGAAGTATGTTGTACAATGTTGAGATCTATGTTAAACAAGCCAATGCTAAACTTTAATTAAATGAAAAGATGGTTTCTAGATTTTTTAAATACAAACTGTTTATAAACTGTCTCGGTTCACAGCCATTCTTTTCATCAATTATTTCATTTGACATGATCGTAGAACTATCAGAAATGTCATTGAATTTTATTATCTTACTGAATGAAGCCATGTAAGCCTACTTGTATAATACTTCAGTTAAACTGATGTCATAGGATGTGTACTTTGAGGATATAAATTGTTCTTTGCTTTATAACCAACAATAAGAAAAAAAAAACTTCTACACAGTAAAAATGAGATAAACAAACGTTCAGCTCATATTAGTGTAATTGCTATTTCTTTACCAATAACGACGATATGAAGTGGTGAAGATTATAAAGAAACAGCTTTGTTCAACGAAAGAAAAATAAGTTGCAATAATAATATCAAGTAATTGTTTTTCAAACAATATTAAGACATCTTTCACATATTATTACTTGGCTGTTTAAATTACCAAATCTGATTCAGAGAGTGATTTAATATCCTTTCTAAATCAATATAATTATGTAATAAAAAAGACATTTAACAACCAAGAAAATTCTGTTATTAAATATTTATGATCTAAAAGGCCCTGCAGTATATATAAAGAGAACTAAGAATTATAAGAACACCAACTGAATATCATATATACCTCTAGATGGATATGTAGAACTGTGGTGGAAGAAAAGCCCTTTAAGTTCCAAACTATAGTAATAATAGGATAATTAAGCAAAACCAAGTAGTTAGAATGTTCGTACTTTGAATTCGAGAGTTCATAGTTTGCGACTCGTTGCCACAAAAACGCTACACGAACTGTGGATCGCTTTTCTTTGACGTTAAGTACAATGAGATATCTCTTCTGTGGTCAACACGGTTATTGAACACCGTTGAGCTTCATTTGATACTTGAAATTTTGTTTTGTTGTGTTGCACTCAGAAACCTTCTCAGCAGCAAGTTTCATTCCAACATGATTTGTCATTTTGTCATGTGGTACTGCTGTCTTGGGACCACGAGTGCACTAACAACGTTACTTGCTAAGAATAATATGACTGTTTGTATTTTTACGTGTACTAGGCTGGTACGGTATTGTCTGATCGCTTGGATAACAGTCAGTAAGGATATAAACTATCAACAGATGACTTTACTATTGTAGAACTCATTTTCATACACAATAGTATGTAACCGTTGTACATTTATTTTAATGCCTACGCTTGTTTCTGTGTAGTTTGTTGGCGATGTACTGCGCAAGTCCCGCCTGTTCTAAACACTTGTGGACAGTTCTTGAGTAAGGATAAAAATGTACTTTAAGCGTATATATTACAAGTGATTAACAGTATTGTTGAAAGAAACTTTTGTGATGGTTCTAGAGTCTCGTGTGATTCCTACGAAAAGCGGGTAGCCGAGAGAAGATAGAATATTATTGGACAACTACAGTCAGTGTGCTACAGGCCTAGGAAGTTGTAAATGAGATTAACGTGTATTAATCGGAAAACTACAGAACTGGACCAGGAATGTTTGTAGGTTTCGAACATTATAAATCGTTTAATTTCAGTGAATAATTTCGGATATTAGTATTTCTACGAGGACATTAAATATCTTATGCGGTAAGAAGTGAACTTGAAGTTCACTTAAGCAAGGTGCAACAGTATTAACTCAGAATTAATTCGCTCGTCGTTGACTTTGTTTTTGAATTTTGTGCAAAGCTACACGAGGGCTTTTTTTTGCACTAACCATCTTTAATTTAGCAGTGTAAGACTAGAGGGAAGTCAGCTAGTCATCACCATCCACCGCCAGCTCTTGGGCTACTCTTTCACCAACAAATAGTGGGATTGATCGTCACATTATAACACCTCCACAGCTAAAAGAGTGAGCATGTTTGCTCTGACGGGGATTCGAAACCGCGATCCTCAGGTTATTAGTCGAGTGCCCTGACCATCTGGTCATGCTGAGCTTCTCGTGTACCTAAATTATCTATAAAATAGTTAGTTCTAGAACGGATATAAGACTCAATATAGCTTGTAAGTTTATAAAACTCTTGTACATAAACAGTCATTAATACCTATTAGTAATAACCGTTATTATAAATTGTATTGTTTTTATGTTTGTATATTAAAATATATTTGTGTTAAAAAGGATATTGTGTATATCAAACATGTTGGCAAATAAAAAATTAATACATATTAAGAGTTAATTAAATATTAAATTCAAATTCAGATTTCTGTTTATTTGAAATAATAATACGTAGCATAATAAATTAGAGAGTTGTCCGAAATAAATAATAATACGTTACATAATAAACTGGAGGGTCGTATCCGAGATCTGAATCAGAGATAAAATTTGAAATAAATTCATATTCAAATAATAATTGAATTTATATTTGTCAGTGTCAACAAGATTTAACCATGTCTAAATATTGAAGATTATCTTCAATCGTCCTCCCTTGAATAACTGAAAAGAATATTTTAAAAAATGAATTACTTAAAATTGCCAAAATTTTAAAATTAGAAGTTAAAAAATCAATGAGAAAAATGAACTAAAAACTGTATTGTTGAGATGTTAATTGATGATGATTTGTTGTCTGAGGAAACATTAGGGAAATACTTTTGTGTTTCCACTAATCAATCAGAGTTGAGTGGTATAGGTAAGTTAGAAATCCAGTTAAGACTCAAACAAATCGAACTTGGAAAAAGCCCGTATCGAAGCGGAGAGAGAAAATAAACGTGTAGAAGCCGAACAAGCCCACACTGAAGCCCAGAAAGAGCAAGCCCGTATCGAAGCTGAGAAAGAAATTGAACTAAAAGAAATGGAAATAATACTCAAATCTGATTGACTAAAGCAAAATAACACCTTTGAACGCAATCGATATATTAAGGTGCCACTATATTAAGGTACCAAAGTTGATAAGTATTTCCACCATTTTGAAAAATTACTCAAACTGTGGAATGGCCTACCAAAAAATAATCATTGTTATTAGAAAGTGTTGTAACTGGTAAAGCCCGAGAAGCTTATATTGCTCGTCTCTAGAAAACTGTACAGATTATGATAATGTTAAAACGTATGATTGAGTACCGGAGGCCTATCTCCCAAGTTCTGAGGTTATAGCAAGCAAGATAGCCAAACTTATATGGAATTCGCCCTGGAAAAAAAGAGGTTTATTTCAATCGGCGGCGTAATTCTATGTATATTGGCAACAATTTCGACAAAATAAGACAATTATGTTTAATTGAGGAATTCACACGCTGTACAAGTGACGAACTTAAAACTTATTTCAATGAAAAGAAAGTTGAAACACTGCAGGAAGCAGGTTTTCTTTCTGATGATTACATTTCCTAAAAAGAAAGGCTCGGCATGACCAGGCAGGTTAAGGCGTTCGACTCGTAATCTGAGGATCGCGGGTTCAAATCCCCGTCGCATCAAACATGCTTGTCCTTTCAGCCGTAGAGGCGTTATAATGTGACAGTCAACCCCACTATTCGTTGGTAAAAGAGTAGCCCAAGAGTTGACAGTGGGTGATGATGACTATCTGCATCCCCTCTACTCTTAAACTGCTAAATTAGGGACGGCTAACGCTGATAGCCCTCTAGTAGCCTTGTGTGAAATTCAAAACCCGACAAACAATCGTAAAAAGAAATTATTGCCCTTTCAACAAAGACCAGTATCTGTCAAATCCATTAAAGTTGAAGGTTCTTCTAAAATACCCAGCTTCCATATTTCAAAATCTTTAAATAGTCATAATAAAACTTTATCAAAACCATTTAAGGCTGTCTCCAACTTTTGTACTGCTCATGTTGCGTCCAACTGCTGTAGTTTGAAAAAGAAAAAAAAAGAAAATGTTTTGTATTTGGCCACTCACAAAAACGCTGGTGTAATTAGAGAGGAATTTGGACCTTTTCGGTCTGTTGATTTTGTGTTTTGACAAATGACACTGCTAATTCGATACCAATACCTATATTACGTAATACTGGGTTGGCTCAATCATTATTGTTAAAACGTGTATTGGCTTTAGATTCAAGTTCTGCCAAAGATGAGTCTAGCATCAAATCTAATTTTGGGGCTAGTTGTAGTGGGAATGAAACCTATTCTGCCAGTTAAGGGTGTGTCATTGTTGTCGGGAAACCATTTGGTTGGGGGAAAAATTATTGTTGAACCCAAAATGGGTAGCGATACGATCACTGTTACATCTAAAGATGATGTTGTTGTTGAGGAGAATCTAGAAGTGTTTCTCTCGTGTGCTGGGACTCCAGTTCAGGTTAAGAAATTAAACCAAAAGGAAATGATAGATACGTGTTCAGAGGACGAAATTATAGATCTGTTATAGACATTTTTTGGATCTGGCATGGATCTTGTAAATAACTGTTCTACTGACAAGACTTTGATGAGTGGCAATAATAAACGTTATGGATCTGATTCAGCTTGGAAAGTTCCATTTGCTAAAAGCAAACTGACCCATGAGCAAGAAAAGGATCCTCAGATCTCTTCACTATTTAAATATGCACTCCTAAGAATGAAATGAAGAAAATTCCAAACGGTTACTTCTTGAAAAATGATGTGCTCGTGAGAAAATAGAGACCATCAAAAGTACCAGCTTCAGAGGACGGGATTTTATATTACATCGAATCATTGTACCAAAAGAATATTAAAAGTTGCCGATGAATTTTCCTTTGGAAATCATTTAAGTGTTAACAAGACATATGAAAAAATTATGAGACATTTCTTTTGGGCAAAAGTCAGGCGAGATGTTTCTCATGTTTGTAAAACTTGTCATATATATTAACTGGCTAAAAAACAAAATTAGAAAATTTCTGTTATTCCTTTGAAACCTCTCCCACCTTTTGAAGAACACCTAAGAAGTGTAATTGATGGCTGTGTTAAGCCAAAAAGAAAATATTTGTGTTTAACCACTTTTACCTGCTGGGTAATTTTATTATTATAAGATTATTTGTATTTTGTTACCAATTGTCTTGCATTTTAAAATTCAATAATTCTTTGACAGTGTATTGTATTATTGTCAGTAATATCTTGGAGAAAACATACCTGACACCAATTTTTAAAATCTAACGCCATTTTTTAAATATCCAAAAAGGGAGGTGTAATAGATTTATTGTTGTACATTTACTTTAGTGCCCACGCTTGTTTATGAGTAGTTTTCGCATGTGACGTCTTTGTTGACTGTGTATTGCTAAAGTCCCACTTGTTCTCAAAACTTATAGAGGGTTCCTGAGTAAGGATTAATAATGTATTGTGCGTATACATAATTCTTCTGATTGACAGTTTTGTTGAAAGCGAACTTTGGTGAAGATTCTAGAGTCTCGTGTGGTTCCTATAAAAGCAACTAGCCGAGAGAGGAAAGAATTATCACAACCAACGTCATGCTATCGGCTCTACCGGTCTTTACTCTGCCACCTTGTTTCGACTAGACAGCTCAGGCTTTGTCAAAATTAATCAAATAATTCATGGTGAGACACAAATAACAAAAACATCCGAAACAATCAAACAAAAATCAACACAAAGCATGAAAATAATAACTAACCTAAATCAAATCGTAAGTGGAGGAAACAGGGATACGAACATCTCCGATCCTAATTGGGAAAGTAGACTTTCCTTTAAAACTTAATACCAGTTACGATTTCATCGCGTAGTGATCAACTCAAAATTCCACGGTCAGGGTTGAAGAGAAATAAGAATGTTCCTGAACACCAAGTTTCCTGGCGTTTTTCTCTTCAAACTAAGCCCCTGCCACAAACGTGTAGTGTAGCGTAGAGGAGAAAATATTATTGGACAGCTACAGTCAATGTGCTATAGGCCTAGGAAGCTATAATTGTGATTAACGCCTATTAATCCGAAAACTACAGAATTGGACCAGAAACGTTTATAGATTTTGAACCATTATAAACCGTTCAACTTCGGACATGGAATATCTTCTGCGGTAGGCCCAGCATGACCAATGGTGTTAAGGCGCTCTACTCGTAATCCGAGGGTCGCGGAGAAGAATCCCGGTCGCACCAAACATGTTTGGCCTTTCAGTCGTGTGTGCGTTATAATGTGACGGCCAATCCCACTTTTCGTTGGTAAAAGAGTAGCCCAATAGTTGGCGGTGGGCGGTGATGACTAGAGAGAATCTAGTCTTAACTGCTAAAATAGGGACGGCTAGCGCAGATAGCCCTCGAGTAGCTTTGCGCGAAATACAAAAGAAACAAACAAACAAGTCTTCTGCGATAAGAAGTGAATTCTAACCGGTGTGAGGCTAGTCAAGAAAGACATCGTTAGTTTAAGCAAAGTGTAACAATATCAACAATTAATTTGCTCGTCGTGGACTTGGATCGTCGATAAAATATTCACTTCTAGCCTGGATATAAAAATCAGTATTTTCTGTAAATTTGTAAAACTCTCGTATATAAACCATCATTTGTAATGCCTATTAGTAATAACCGTTATTATGAATTGTACTGTTTTTATGTTTGTATATTAAAATATTTTTGTGTTAAAAATTGTATGTATCAATCTTGTTGGCAAATAACATACATTTAATATATATTATTAATTACTTAACTGCTAGTTGTTTTTTTTTAATTTTCGGTTATTTGAAATAGTAAACCTTAACATACATAACATAATAGATTGTAGATTGAGACTCGTCCGGGATAAATAATATGCAGGTAACAAGAGAGAGCACTCTATAATACTTGGATCTTATACGTGCTTCTTTCACTGTTTTCATAACTATTTTCAGTTCTGTAAATATTTGTTTTATGAAAAACTCTAATGTTTCTTCCATTAAGCTTACGAATAAAGAAATATTATACGGCTCTTTTTATGGATAAGGTATTTGAATAGAGAGATTGTTAATAATGCATAGCTTGGCATAAAGAAAGTCGTTATTGTTTTCCACGAAAGCAAAAAATTCTCACAATAGAACTTTTAGGAAAATAACAAGCTCCAAAGACATACTACAAGCCAATAAGGTCTGACGTCTTCATCCATTAAGTGAAGCGATAGCTACTCGTAACAGATTTCCCATTATACGTTTATTTTAATATCTGCGTTTGTTTCAGTTTGATGCATGTAACGTGTATTGTTGGATGTGTATTGCGCAAGTTCCGTCTGTTTTCTAAATTTATAGAAGATTCTCGAAAGTAAGAATCAACAATACATGTTTTACAAAAACATTAGCGTATCTTCGAATATTGTTGAACATTTGAGAATCTCGCCTTAAAATATATAAATAAACGCGGCGATATAGTGATATAATATTTTTTAATCGCTACAGTCAGTATACTATAAACTCGGAATCAATAATTGTTATAAACGCTTATGAGTCGAAAAACTATAGATATTTGACCACGAATGTTTATAAATTTCGAACATTACAAACCCTTCAATGCCAGAGAATTAACTTCGGACGTTAGTATTTGTACGAAGACGTCGCATAACTTCAGCAGAAAAAAACTCACGTGTAAAGAATAGAGCATTTCCGTCAAGTGAAGTGCATCTGTATATCAACAAAAAAGTAATTTGCGCCTCGTGGACCTAGACCATTAATAGAATATTCAGTTTCAGACCATATAGAAGACTGAATATTGTTTGTCAGTTTGCAAACGTTTTACATATTTTAATAACCGTTATTATATGTCTCTTTGAATTTCGCATAAAGCTACACGAGGGCTGTTTATGCTAGCAGTTCCTAATTTAGCCAACTCTTGGGTTACTCATTTACCAACAACTAGTGGGACTGACCGTCACATTATAAAACTACCATGGCTGTAAAGGCAAGCATAGTTGGTGTGAGACAGATTTGAACCCGTGACTCTCAGATTACGAGTCAAGTGCCCTAATCACCTGGTCATGCCGGTTCTATCATTATTAAGAATTATATTGTTGTTTGTATATTAAAATATATTTGTGTTAAAAAAGAAAATTGTGTGTATCAATCGTGTTGGCAAAATCATAACTTTGATACATACTGACATTTAATTAACTTCTAAATTCAAATTCATATTTCCGGCTTTTAGAAATTGTAATAAGGAATGAGCGTAACATAATAAATCAGGGACTCGTCCAAGATAAATTATGATACGTAACATAATATAACTAAACAGAATCCTCAGATCCAAAATTTCTGCATGATGAAACAATACATATTTGATGTCACTATTTATAAAATAATAAGCAAGAATCTGATGTTGTGAAGGTTTTGTAAACCACAAAAGCTATAAAATTTCTTTCACATTTGAAAACAAAAATCTGTTTCCCGAAAAAGATTTTGTCAAACTAAATTGAAATACTAATTGCCATATTATGAAATAAGGGGTCAGTGTGGCCATATTATAAAGTAAGGGATCAGAGTGGCCATATTGTGAAGTAAGGAGTCAGTGTGGTTATATTGTGAAGTAAGGGATCAGTGTGGCCATATTGTGAAGTAATGGATCAGTGTGGCCATATTATGAAGTAATGAATCAATGTGGCCATATTATAAAGTAAGGGATCAGAGTGGCCATATTGTGAAGAAAGGGATCAGTATGGCCATATTGTGAAGTAAGGGATGAGTGTGGTCATATTATGAAGTAAGTATGGTGTATTTAACTTTCCACGAGCTTAGCTTAGTTGTGTAGTGCACAGACTAGATTAATGATGTCATGTCAACAATCTTCTAGCGTGGACGTGGTTACATAAAAAAAAGTCACTTTATTCTGGGTCTACTTAGCTTCAAATAATTGAACAGCAGCTCTAACAGTCTCTACTCCACTTAAAACTCACAGCTATAGTTTTGTCTTAGAGATTTTTCAGTAACTAAATTTGAGATGACCACCATAACAACAAATGATCAAACTTAAAGATAAATTGAGAGGTTACGTTTTTTCTAGGGTGACCACATACTCAACAATTTTTTTTTCCAAAAGCAGCTCTAATGGGCTTCTGTATTTTCTCCTTGTTAAAAAGTCGTCTTGAAGACTTACGTCCGCATAATCCGGAGAGTCTTGGTAAATATTGTCAATATGTGTAGTCTAGGAATGACTTTATCCTTACAGAAGTCAAATGCGATGAAAATTGTTGTTGAGTAAGTTTGGTTTGTTTGAATTTCGCGCAATGCTACTCGAGGGCTATCTGCGCTAGTCGTTCCTAATTTAGCAGTGTAAGACTAGAGGGAAGATAGCTAGTCATCACCACCCACCGCCAACTCTTGGACTACTCTTTTACCAACGAATGTAAGTATTGACCGTCACATTATAACGCCCCACGGCTAAAAGGGCGAGCATGTTTTGCGTTACGGGCATTTGAGCCCGCAACCCTCAAATTACGAATCGAGTGCCTTAACCACCTGGCCATGCCGGACCGTGTCAGGCAGTAATACACAATTAGGAGAACATGAGTAGTGGCTGATGAAAGAGTTCTAAGGGCAGCACTGGATCTGGAACACTTTTCTTGTGGTTAACTCTTAGTCACTAAAGGATGAAGGATGCTTACATTTATTATATTATTCTCATTTTGTTTGAAGGGCTATCTTAACACTAAAGTGAATAGATTAAAGGAGCTAATATCCAGGCTAAAAGACTAAAACGTAAATACGTAAAAGGTAAATACAAACTTTATTTAAGCCTAAAAAAAAGAATCTACTATGTCCTGTATAATTTGCTTGAGAACGTCTTACAAAAAAGTATTTGAAATAATTTTAAGTTAACAAGAATTGTTTCAAATCTCTTTAGTTATACTTAAATATAATGAGAATTCTGTTTTCATTGTGACTTTCCTAATTGCTGGTTTTTATTCCATTAAAAGTTAGCTTAACATTGAGGTGATTCTGCTCCAATCTTACTACATCAGAATTAAAATTCGTTATACTACGCACAACTGCGCATTCAGTGGTTAGTAGATGATTCTGCAGGCTTTCGACGCTAAAAATCGAGTTTTGGTACCCATTGTGCGACATTATGTTTAACAACAATCAAACCAGACCATTGTTGTCGTCTTCTTTCTTAACTATTAAACTGGGTCCTAAATTCAAATAGAAGCCGATTAAACATTTAGCCACTTACAATTTGCTTTTACCTAGGGATACAACTTTTAATTGATAGAATCATGTATGCAAACAAGTTTACATAAAGACGAGCAACATTTCGGAAATCAAAAGTTAAACGAAGACTTTCCACCGAAATAACTTCTATCTGATCAACTACATTATGTCTATAAAAACAAAACTTACCAAAACCCTTTAAAGCATCTCCATCAACCTATTAGTAAAATTTTAGTAAACAAATAAACAACGAGATATTAACAAAAATAACAGCGTGTATTCTCAAGTTTGAATAGTTGTTTATATTTGAGAACCTTTAAATCGGGTCATCAATTAGGATTTTTAATAATAAAATATTTTATAGTTTTGTGTGTGTGTGTTTTCTTATAGCAAAGCTATATCGGGCTATCTGCTCTGTCCACCAAAATGAATTGAACTCCTGAGTTGTAACTCCGTAGAGTTACCACTGTATCAGCGGGGTACTGTAAAAATATATCATACCCAGCATTCTATTCTATCTTCATCTGAGAATGTGAATCTTAATCACTTAGCACACCAGCTACTACCACGAGCTCCAACTGCTAATCCTTATATCACACACAGATCTTAAGCATTTACTTTAGTGACTTTATCACACTTAACATTCATATACTTACATACAGATTGCTTATTTGAAGTTAAGCACAAAGCTACACAATGGGCTATCTGTGCATTAAATACAGAAACAATAATAATTTGATAAAAGTAAATGTAATATATTGATGGTAATACGGATTTATTTTCACATTAAAAAATGCCTCATCATATTGTATTCTTGGTTATAGAAAAAAAAAAACACCAAAAAACTAAAAGCTGAGAAACAGTCGAGTTGCTTACGTGTTACGGTTTTTATTGGCTGAAGTGATTTTTATAACCTTATTTTTCATGACACATGAGCATGTTTTATTCATCTACGTACTAGCATCATTCCATACGCCAAGTATTTTCTTATAGCAGTTCACATATTTGTTTTCTCTTCAGAAAGACGGGGTTTAGTAAAATGATCCAAATGCACACGTTACCACTGTTGTTCGGCCTTTGAATTATGAGCGTTTTGAGCTAACAAAGTGCCACCTATTAAATTTATAGCGCATAACAACTAAACTTATGTTTTTTTCCTAAAAACGTTCTGTTGTATTTTGATATCATACCCTTCAGCCTGTCTTTTCATTTCGTTATGTGACTTTTTGAATATATCGAACTTTTCATTCTGTTTTTATTAATGTTTACTACTGGCTACTGGGGTCTTACAGATTCTCTGTTATGTTTCCTGTTTTGAAAGGTGACATTTATTCACGTTATTCATATTACTCCTGAATTTCTGTTCTATAACAAACTAAAAGACTACATGTGGGCGTGAGTGTTTGACAGTTACTACTGTTTTTAATATTTGGCAGAAGTTGACGAATTTTACCTTCTTTGAGTTGGGAAATCTGTGTTTCACTGGCCATCAGTAGCAATACTCTTTACACACACACACACACACGTATATATATATGTGTGTGTGTGAACAAATGTTACAAACAAATATCTTCCAGTATCAGCTTTTGATTTTAAATATGAATATCGAGATTCTGAAAATGCTGTATATGCTATATCAACTTCTTTAGAAATTATGCTAGTTTAAATAAAATTAATATCATATGAAACCAAAATATGAACACTGACCAATGTCAGTTTCTGAGGAGTTTCTTCTGTAATACAAACTTTATTAGAGCAACTGATGAACTAACTCGAGCGACCGAGTTAATTTACAAGCACGTTCTCTATTATACAGCACATAACGGTAGTTCTTCTTTAAGATGTTAAAAGAATGCAAATGGGAAAAACGTTGTTTTGAAATACATAAAAAAACTTTAGACCACACACGCAAGGCTTGAATTATATTGCTCTAAAAACAACATAAACTTGTATAAATCAAGAACATGATCGACAAACAACATCTATGTTTTTAATCGTGAGAGAGGGAAGTAACTTCCTTGAATTGTAAACATTATCACAGCAAGGTAAACATGCCTAAACAAGTGAATATCTCCAAATCTTCATTGTCGCTATCGTCAAGTTGTACTGTTGATTAAGGATTCCATAAGGAAACTCTTAAATTCAAAATAGATATAATCAAAACATTTTCACATACGGAAAAAAGAACCAAATTAGAATAAAAGGGTCAGTCATATGAAGAAGTAAAAACAACATTGGACAAATCAGCCAAGGCGTTTGATTAAACAAATGCATATATTGTGATAAAAACAAATTACGAACCTTGTAGAATTTCATATATGCTAACGTTTTGAAGACAAATCTTTTGGAAGTTAATCTCAACCACTTATAAACCTCTTACAAGTTACAGACTATCAGATAAATTATGATAGTTACAAACAGTGCAAAACAACTACTGAAATAACTTCTTTGATCAAAATATTTTATATACACAAAAAAATAGAATAAGGATAGATTTAGTGTAAGATTAAGCAAGTTAAATAAGAAAGATTTAGGAAACGTCTACCCCGATTTCTGAATTTGTTTTGAATTTCGCACAAAGCTATACCAGGGCTATCTGTGCTAGCCGTCCCAAATTTAGCAGTGTAAGACTAGAGGGAAGGCAGCTAGTCATCACCACCCACCGCCAACTCTTGGGCTACTCTTACCAACGAATAGTGTGACTGATCGTCACATTATAACGCCACCACGACTGAAAGGGCGAGCATGTTTGGCGTGACGGTGATTCAAATTCGCGACCCTTGGATTAGGAGTCGAGTGCCTTAACCACCTGACCATACCGGACCTTTTGCATTCATTTGGAACAAGCTACAATATCAATATTAAAGTAAGCAGAGAGTTAAGTTTTTCCCCATTTTTTTTCTAATTGTTTAACTTACCCAGGTTTAAATCTTGACATAGCTTGGTCTTGTGTACAGCCTGGTTCAGTTTTAACTTGGTGGTTGTGAGGAACAATCAACCAATAAAACGATTACTAAACAAATGAACATATTCATTTGTTTTACATAATATTTTTCCTTTTGATAAAAAGGAGAAAAAGAACAATAATTTTACCACTTTTCAACTGCTTATTTCGTTTAATTAAAAAACATTATACAATTTGTTTGTTATTATGCACAAAGTTACACAAAGGACTATCTGTGCTCTGCCCACCACGGATATCGAAATCCTGTTTCTAGGAGTTTAAATCCGCAGATACACCACCGTGTCACTGGGGGCGTGATATACAACGATATATGTTGAGAAACGTAATGACAGTCGCATGTCAGCATTTGGAACCGATGTGATAACACTTTAGATCTGACCAAAAATTCGACACGTAAGCATTTCTCCTTCCTTCTAACATGTAAGGGGTCCCTAACGTACTACTAGACTACATATTTTTAGCCTCTTTCTATCCAGTTTTAAAGTAAGAATAAAATTATTTAAGGCAGCCTGTAACTTTACATGTTTTGTTGATGTTTCGGCTCTGTCTTAAGACTCACACGAACCTACACGCTAATGCAAAGAGTTGAATCAAACGCTTGCCTCAAGTGAGTGCAACAGACTTGTTCAATCAAACTTTCCTATTATCTCAGCTTAAACCAACGGTGAATGTAGTTTGCATAGAAAAAAACAAGAAACGAGAATACTTCGATGAACTCACTGATATCTGAAGTAACTCACAATAGATCAGACTTAATCTTTTTAATAAAAGTATTGAGTCGAGAAAAAAAAAACATCTTGAAGTCAACATCACTTTCCTCAGTAATCCATAAATTTTAAGCAGAATAATATGTCAAGATGGAAAAGCATAATTCTTCTATAAGATAGAAAATCATAATATTTTTAAAAAATCATACAGCTTTTACATGCATGTTAACAAAACTGTGGCTGTTAGAAATTATCAACAGAATACTTCAATCTTTAAGAACATTAAAAATATCAATCTAGCTAATTTTTTCGACAGAATATGAAACCGTTCTCCTCTGATCTTAGGTTTCTATTTTTCTCCAATAATAATAATTATTTCATTAATAGCAAAATGAAATCTGTATTTAAAACTTATTTTCACAATTTTGACAGAGGAGCAAATCTTTAACGTTGCTCTGTGGAAGAGTACTGGTGATTAAGACACTCGATTCGCTTTGGGTCGCGGGTTCGAATCCCCCTGCCATTGTCTCTGTCAGCCGTGTAAGCGTTATAAAGTCACGGCTAATTCCACTATTCGTTGGAAAGAGCACTTCAAGAGTTAACAGTGAGTAAAGTTGAGAAATTGTCTTTTGTGTAATGTATCACTGCTAAGTGAGGAACGGATAGCTCTCTTGTAGCTTTAGAACAATTCGAAGTTTCAAACATATGTTTTAAATTGTTGTACAATATTTCCATGGGAAGAAAAATTATTAAGATAATTTTTGCAATACCGTTAACAGAAATTATGTTTATGGCATATTAAGATAATTCGAATATCATTTTCATTTCGAACAAATCTACAACTAGGGCTATCTGTGCTATCCGTCCCTAATTTAGTAGTGTAAGAATAGAGGGAAGTGAGTTTAAACAAAGTTTGGAACGATCTCTTTATTTGAGGCTTGTCTCCAAATTTTATAATAGGCTCAAACTGTTAAGCTCAAACACTGAATGAGACGCGACGACAGAAATAATTTGACAAAAATGCCACAAAACTCT
The DNA here is from genome assembly GCF_004210375.1 of Tachypleus tridentatus. Lineage (NCBI taxonomy): Eukaryota > Metazoa > Arthropoda > Merostomata > Xiphosura > Limulidae > Tachypleus > Tachypleus tridentatus. The sequence goes on along the minus strand of NC_134825.1, from coordinate 42,468,371 downwards.
TCCTATGCACTTTTCGCACTTGAAACATATCAAAATTTTTTGTTGTTGTTTTTAAACATTGTTTGAAATATATATACTGTCTGTTGAACTTTTGTATCGAACATTACAATCAACTTAACGTTGGAATTATTATTAACCACATCAAATAATTAATGTAAATATAAACATCTATAAAAATAGTCTTTTGGCTGTCTTGCTAAATAAGGAAAGAGATCCAAAATTAGAAGAAAATATTTCTTCCATGCGGACGTGTGACTAGTTTCAATTCGAATATTTTGTTTGTTAACATCTTTGTTTGGCCCGGCATGGTCAGATGGTTAATGCACTCCACTCGTCATCCGAGGTTTGCGGGTTCGAATCCCCATTGCATCAAACATGCTCGCCCTTTTAGCCATTGGGGCGTTATAATGTAACGGTAAATCTCACTATTCGTTGTTAAAAGAGTAACCCAAGGGTTGGCGGTGAATGGTGATGATTAGCTACCTCCCTTCTAGTCTTACACTGCTAAATTAGGAACGATTAGTGAAAAGATAGCCCTCGAGTAGCTTTGCTCGAAATTCAAAACAAACAAACAAAACATCTTGCGATTCCTAACATGTAAACTCGATCAGTTCACAAGAACAAACATACAAAAAATTTAAGTTTAGCTTTTAGCCCACCATGTTCACATTGGAAAAGTGTGAAAGAATACAGTTAATTTTCAATAAAAAAAGATGTGATATGTTGCTCGACATTCTGTTGGAACTACTTTTTTTATACGTTTGAGAAGCAACGAAAACTTCAAACGATTAAATAAATAATTTATGTTAGATATTGCTTGTTTGATGTTAAGCGCAAAGTTACACAGTGGGCTATCTGAGCTCTAACCGCCGTGGGCATCAGAGCCCGATTTTTAACGTCATAAATCTTCACACAACCTAAATGACACGGCGCTGACTCATATTGTTTGAAGAAAACTGCACTGTTGTGAAAAACTATTTTCAATAATCTCTTGATATAACCACACGAACTTATTAAATTAAATTCGAAAATATATTTAATACTGTTTGATATTCATAAACACTTATGCAATTTCATATATTTATTGGATGAAAAGTATGCAAATACGGTGAATGTTATTTATCAAAACGATTTTCTTCTTGTTTTCCCAGGAGTTGCGGAATATACTTTAATACAGTGATTCTTTAATACAGAGGATTTTTCACAAGTTTAATCATCACTGGTATTGTGTAAAACAAACACGTAATGAAAGGGAGGACAATTTAACAAACACGTAATGAAAGAGAGGACGATTTAACAAACACGTAATGAAAGAGAGGACGATTTTCATATTTATCGTTTCCGATATCATCAAAATTCACACTATGAATACTAAAATGAAATCACAGCAATGGCCTCCGGCACAGTTGTATATCATGCGAAACCGGGTTTCGATACCTGCGGTGGACAAAGAAAAGATAGCTATTTGTGCAATATTTTGCTTAATATCAAACAACAACAATTATTGCAATTGTTTATACTAAAAGCGCATGACAAACCTCATTAACTTAGTGGATATTTTTAATAATGTTTGCTCTTTCAATTCTGATTCTACACTCAAGCGCTAAATAATAGAAATATTGAGCTTGAAAAAATAAAATTAGTTCTTCTTTTAATACGTTTTATTATCACCAGTGTTTTCCTCATGATCGTGAAACTCTTCAGTTGGCTAAAATACCTTGTGATTGTGGAACTGTTCGACTGACTAAAAGGCCTCGTGATCATGAAGCTTTTCGATTAGCTAAAAGACTTTGTGATCATAAAGTTGCTCTGCTGATTGAAAGGCCTCGTGAACACAAAGATGTTTGACTGACTAAATGGCGTCGTGATCGTGGAACTGTTCGATTGACAAAACGGCCTCGTAATCATGAAGCTGTTCGACTGTCATACTTCCGTAACTTGAAATGCATCTTTTAAAAATAAAAGAGAGCCTATAATTCAGTCTTCACGGTTGTTTTCATATAATTTCCAGGAATTCTGTTAGCATTATACCTTTATTTTCCAGTTTATAAACTGAAATCCTATGTAATACACTATTGTTTTCAAATAAAAACACACTTTGAGAAGCACTGCTTGATTGTTTTATATAAATGTTCGTCCTATAAGCTCCAAGTTTTACTGTAATGACAACATGATGCGTTAGAACATTTTGAACTCTCTGAAAATCTGAGAAGCTCTTTCTGAATTCGTAGCAGGAAACAACTCCGTTGAATCAATTTCCATTCGGATTTCTGTCATTGGCAATTGCTAATAAAGAAATATTTTTGAAATCATTCCATTTAGCTGATGACGAATTAAATTAATCACGACATCCATTTTAGACTATTTCTGTAAGAGTTAGTGATGTTACGATAGCTCATATAAAATTCGTTGTATCAGTAAATACATAAGCACCTATTGTGATGATTATGAAACAGATTTTCTAACTGACTCGTGAAAACAATAAATGAAATCTACATTTGGCGAATGCCAAAACTTGGATGATACTGAATAACGCATAAGCCGCAAATTCATTGCATTTAAGATAAAAATATTCACTCCATTTTGCATTAACACTTAACTACAACAATACTAAGTAAGCCAGCTAGTGTGTAGACTGATGAGTATCTGCTCAGACTACGAATACAGGGGTTCATGGTTTCCAGCTAGTTGTCACAAAAATGCTTAAGTAACTATTGTTCCGTAAGACATGAGAAGAAAACTTTGATAAGTGATAATGACGAATAAATTGGCATGTTTAATGAAAATTATTTTCTACTATGTTTTTGCGACGTTTCAGTGAAATGCCCTTCGCCAGGAAGTTGAGACCGTATTATAATGGAATTAGGCTCAAAAAGAATCGTTGAAACGTAAAATATACGAAGGTTCTAATTATACGGACTTAACGTGGAGCACAATGACAACAATACTGATAAAACTTTTATGGGATTTTCATAAACATTTTAATCACCAATAAAATAGTCCAAAATAATTTATGTATTTGTATAATTTTAGACTTGTGCCTAAAATTATATCATTATTCCATACTATATATATCAGACCAACTATTTAATGATTGCATATATATACTAAAGAAATACAATTAGGCCTCCTATAATGGTTGTAATGGTGAAAACTGACACAAGTTGTGTGTTTTTTTTATTTCGCCCAAAACTACACAATAGATATCTGCGCTAGCTGTCCCTAATTTAGCGGTATAAGACTAAAGAGAAGGCAGCTAGTCTTCACCACCCACCACCAACTCTTGAATTACTTTTTACCAACGAACAGTGGGATTGACCGTCACATAATAATGTCCCCATGGATAAATGAGCGAGCGTTTTTGGTGTGATGAGGATTCGAACCTGCGACCCTCAGATTTCGAGATGAGTGCCTTAACCACCTGGCCATGCCTGATTGGTTGTACTTTGAGCTGTTGACTTCAGTCTCGTCTTTTCAAGGCTCATCCACATAGCTTGAGGCCCGGCATGGCCAGGTGGTTAAATAATTATGGGAAGGAGAAAATGTGCTTTGTTATTTGGGGTGATGAGTTCACTATGATGACTTGTGGTGGTCAAAACTCACTATTCATTCAAAAAAGAGTAGCTGATGAGTAAAGATGGCTGCCTTCCCTCCAGATTTATCAGTTAAAAATTAACTAATAATATCATAAAAATGCTATGAACGTTTTCTTTAGCAATTCAATCAATTTTTTTACATAATCCTATTATTATCAAAAAACATAGTGAAGTTAAAAAACGTGACGAAAAGAGTTTAATGTAGTTTGTTTATGAACTTGTAAACAATTCATCCATGCAACAAAATTTGTTTCTGAAATCTAGCTTTAAAGCAGTAAGAACAGAAACCTGAATCTGTTCAATAACTAAGTACAGCGTTACAGTAAAGTTTTCTTCATACATTGGCACCCTAGGTAACTAACGGTAGAACCAGTAAACCAAATATATTACACTCACGTATTGTAAATAATACACTTAGTTAGGCCTCAACAATACGTGACAGGGAACAATGAATGTGCACGACTCTACTTCATAAGCTAACCTCCAAAAAATATATCTTACGAATGAAAACGATGAAAAACAATTAAAATAAAAAGAGAAAAAAATACAAGTGAATTTGCTATTCTTGCAAGTAATTGTGCAACAAATGGGTACCACAAGTAAACATTAATAAATGAATTACACTAATTTGTGTTAGTAGTAGGCTAAGCCTACTTTTTCCACGTATAATTAATATCGGATCATTCGTGGTAAGAACAATAAATGTAATGCCCCACGTATCACTCTCTTAAATTCTATAAATAGACATAAGGAAGGTGCTACGATTTTCAGCAAACACAAACCGTCTGATTACTGGCTAACTAAACATGATAACAAACGTACTTTACAGATATAAAGGTGGCATAAATAAATATACTTTAATCGCTGTAACTAATGTGAAGGTTGTTTTGCTGTCTGCCTTGTAAGGGGTTTTACATTTGTTGTGATGGGGTAATTTGGTACTAACATTCACATGCAACCACATTCCCATCCATTTGTTACATTTTAGTCTTAGAACCAGCTAAGGTTCTGTATTTCTGAGATGTTTGAACGCTAAGATAAGAGTAAATTTCTACATTTACATTAACTGATATCTAAAAACAAGATTCCGTGATCTTATCCAACAGGTAATAAAAATCAATAGATCACGCAACTGTGTTGCTTTCTGAGTAAACTGTACAGAAGAGGTAAATATAATAAATTGTTTGTAGTTCTTTGTTAATGGTGAAATGTTTATTTGTTTTGAATTTCGCGCAAAGCTACTCAAGGGATATCTGCGCTAGCAGTCCCTAATTTAGGAGTGTAAGACTAGAGGGAAGGCAGCTAGTCATCACCACCCACCGCCAACTCTTTTACCAACGAATAGAGGGGTTGAGCGTAACATTATAACGCCCCACGGCTGAAAGGGCGAGCACGTTTGGTGCGACGGGGATTCGAACTCACGACCCTTGGATGACGACTCGAACGCCTTAATCCACCTGGCCATGCCAGGGCCTAATAGTGAAATAGAAGAAGAACATTATACTTTAGATTTCGCTATTTGAAAGCACTCGGTAAGGAAATCGGACAAACTAAAACCTGGTTAGATTCCATAACAAAATAATGTTGAAAGAAATAAAAACTTTCATTGCTACTCCAGTTGTTTCAATGAGTACGTGAATAATGAACAATAAAGCAGCTTCGCTTAATCGTGAAAGAATATCATTTCTTGAAGCATATTCCATGTTCTCTTGCCATTGTCAAAACAACGTCTTTATTAATCTGTTTTCTAAAGCTGTTTCGCTAATGAGCCCAAGTTTCTGTTGACAGTGATGTGTCTTTACTGTAGAAAGGCTATTATTAAGGTACAGGTGTCTGTGGCAATCAAACCCAATTAAGCATTTATGTGTAGCTTTTGTATACTTGGAACAATTGGGACAAAGTGGCAATAACATGGAGAATACTTATTAAGCAGATATCTGTAGAGTATAGCTAAATGTGTGTTGTTAGTGATAGATGTGTACTCCTATTTGAAAACCAAGTATACATAGATATGAAGATTCAATGTATATTATAAGTCAGCCTAAATATTAGTCTAGACAAACAAGTGATTACGTTTATTGTTGTTTCCAAGGGCGATTTGTTGTCAATAAACCAATCAGAAATTAACTTTTAATTATGTGTTCCTAAGGCGACCTTTTGTAAATTCAACTAACTTAAGATTAGTAAGGTATTATAAAACTTTAGGTGGTGTCCAAAATTGCCTAGAAATACTTTAGCGAGATAAAGATGTCTTTGTATTAATTTCTCTAAGTACCTTTACATGTACTAATTTATATCGTTATAATTTTACTTTGAAAATCATCGTTATTTGAACAAGTGTTTGAACCGCTGAACGTTTTACTTTTCAGTTGTAATCCTGCGAATAAAGATATAAATGTATTTATTGAAATGAATAACAGGTCAAAATTTATATTATTTGGTTTTGTTTTTTTGTAATTAAGCACAAAGCTATGCAAAGGAACATCTGTGCTCTGGCCACCACGGGTATCGAAAGCCGGTTTTTAGCAGTTGGATCCACAAACATGCTGCTGTGCCACTGGAGAGGGGGGGGGCTTATTACTTACTATTCTATTTCTTTTCGGCGAGTTTCTTAGCACCTTCTGTATAAAGATAGTACAAAGCTCGTGTTAAAGTAATACAAAACACTCCTGTATTTTGTTCTGTACAACTCATCATCATCTAGATATAGGGGCTATTTGGCAGAGTCGCTCAATATCTTGTGTATGTGCCACTTTTCAGCTATCCAGAACGTCCCAAAATCGATTTATTTGTTTGTTTAGAATTACGCACAAAGCTACACAATGGGATATTTGTGCTCTGCTCACCACGGACATTCGCAGACATACCGCTTTGCCACTTGGGACTTCCTAAAACCGAAAATCGACGAATAGCTAAAACCGAGATTTCTTTTATCGCTCATCATTATTTCTCTTCAACTGGCTATGATATTATAATATCTGAAACAGTCTTCACGATTTTGACTAGATATTTTATTATTATGATATGCAAACCTTTATAAAACTTTAGAATACACTCTACAACCTAACAACCCACGTACACCAACTTATAAACAAGTAAGAAAACAGGTATAAGGTTATAAAGGTATCTCTAACATATATATATACATAGAGCTGGCTACTGAAGTTGAAATAAAAGGACTCAAATAAGAATAGAGATGAAGTTGGACTATATTATTTGATTCGGCTAACGTTCACATAGTAGACTAAGCTGCCTCGAGTTTACATGGAGAATAAAATCTTTACATTATTAACTTTCTCAGCGGCAAAACAAATAGAATACGATTTATTTTTAACCTGTAACGCTAGTGCAGTGGTTTTTAAAAATGTAAGATATGTGATATTATTCTAGTTTGTGTCGTTTCTTTTTAACTTTAATTTACTATAAAACTCTTTGAGTTTCTAGTAATAAAACTAGTTGAAACATGTTTCTGGCATTAAACTTCTTTTAAATATGAACCAACTGTAAAAGAAAAAAATTCTCAAAATAGTAAGTTTTTCAGCTATCTTTCTCCCCAGTGTTCTCTGATGGTAATTCTACGTATTTACAACAATATAAGAGCCAGGTTTCGATCCTCGATGGTGGACACAGCTGATAGCTTAACGTTAACTCATATTCAGGCCCAGTTTGTCAGCTTCGAAGTCCCAAGCTCAATCACAGATCCAACCTGTGCTTTAAAAAGATAAAAAAAAATTCTGGTTTTCTAAAGAATGTAAGGAACATAGATTACAGAAGACAGACCAAAACAAGTGTGTAAATCAAAAGGAAATATTCACTGTATACCTCTGTGTCTCCCGGTTGGACAACTACAGACTTGTGATGCTAAAATCCATGGTTCGATTTCCCACGGTAAGCACAGCAGACAGTCTATTTGGCTCTGCATTAAAAAACAAACACATTTAACATGTGTTACGATTTACGACAGATCTAGTCGGCTTCTTTGTCTTCGGGAACTAATCTAATCAAAGCATTTTACAAAAACTTTTAAATAACAATAAGAGGGGCAACGTTTAAAAAAAAGTGTCATTTAAACAACGAAAAACTGGAGTGTTTGGTCCCCGCTTTTTATTACAACTGAAACAAATATCAACTGTGATTATTATTAGTTCTCAGTCCCGAAAGTATATTTCAGAGTCCTTGCTCTATTCACTGAGCATGTTCACACCTGAACTGTAGTTTAATCATCTGCACGCTTTCAGGCTGTATACCTTTCACACTTAGAAACTGCAAACATACAGTAATGAAATTTGAAATAGAACGAAAACGCATGATAAAAATACACTCCTGAAAACAAACCTTTGATCATTGTATCAAAAGACAAAATAAATAAATGTCGTAAGATAAGTGTTTAGTGTTTTGTTGTTTGTTTTGTTTTTTTTTACAAAATTCTTGCGCAAAGCTACACTAAACGTTATCCGTGAATAACTGCTCTAATTTGTAACTGACAGGCAAGAAACAAGGAATATACCGTGCGCTATGGTAAAAGTTGACCAATTCTCGTCTGACCTACTAACGAGATTTTACCACTTACTTTGTTTGTTGTTTTTTTTTTTAATTTCGCACAAAGCTACTCGAGGGCTATCTGCGCAAGCCGTCCCTAATTTAGCAGTGTAAGACTAAAGGGAAGGCAGCTAGTCATCACTACCCACCGCCAACTCTTGGGCTACTCTTTTACCAACGAATAGTGGTATTGACCGTCACATTATAACGCCCCAAAGGCTGAAAGGGCGAGCATGTTTGGTGCGACCGGGATTCGAACCCGCGACCCTCGGATTACGAGTCGAACGCCTTAACACGCTTGGCCATGCCAGGTCTTTTACCACTTATTCATAAAGTGCACCTACGGTTCTAAAGAATACGTTTTGCAGGGTCGCAACTAGAATACTGAACCCTCTTCTTCACAGTCTGGGTATATTTGGGTGTTTTTCTTTTAACAAAATCACATCTGCCAATCTGCTGTGTCCACCGAGGGGAATCGAACCTCTGATTGTAGCGCTTTAAATCCGTAGACTTACCGCTGTACCAGTGGGGAACTTTCGCAGTCTGAGCATATATAACAAATACTTCTCATTCTGCCGGATACTGTCGTTAACAAATGGGTGTGTGTGTGAGAAGTGTGAGATTACCAATGTAACATTTTCAACCTTGTAATTCATGTATGAAATTCGTCTGGTCTGTAATATTAACGAAACTGAATTACGCAATAGTCCTTAATTATATGATTCATTAAGAAAGAGTTATCTGGGATATAAATCGGTGATGCATTTTAAATGAATAGTGATTAAGTTAATTAATTTGATGGTTATCATACTCGTTCACGAGCTCAATGTTTGTCCGAGTTAGGTTAATAACTTTTGTTACAGCATGAAGTTTTCAACACTTTCAGTCACTACTAATGAAATCTTCAGTAGTTCTTATTTGGTTTTATTATTACCGTAAATGATTTTTAGGAATCAGCAAGTGTTTGGTAAACACAATTCCGAAAATGTGTGTTAATAAGTATCGGAGATACAGTTACGACAAAAAGTGTTCGTACCCCTGCGTCGTGAGTATTTTTTCCTCATAACTTAAAAAGTATCACGATTAGGATAATGAAAGTATAGTATATTAAAAATATTATATTAACACACGTAATTGGTATGAGCAAAAATCTACTCGGGACGCAAGGGTACGAACACTTTCTGTCGTAACTGTGCAATGCAGTTTCCGCTGTTACAACAAATACATTTCAACAGCACCTCGCGTCTACGTATTTATTTAGAGATTGTTACTTCAATCATAATCTTCCGAAATTACTTTGTCTTTAATTTATTGCCTTGTACATTTTATTCTCCTAGAGAGCTTAATATTAAATAATATTAAACTAACGTTCAAAATTAACGTTTCTGGGTCTTGTTTCGATTTGAATTTCGCAAAGCTACACGAGAACTATCTGCACTAATAATCCCTAATTTAGCAGTGAAAGACTAGAGAGAAAGCAATTAGTCTTCATCACCACAGCCAACTCTTATGATACTCTTTTACCAACAAATAGTGGAATTGACTGCTCATTATAATGCCCCTATAGCTGAAAGGACAACCATGTTTTTAGGAATCTTATCACAAAGATGTTATATTAAGGGTGTGTGGTAGCATCGATTACTCCAGAATCTGCTGTCTCAATTTCCATAATTTTTCTTATGCTGACTAGTTACTGTCCGATAGTGTAACTAACTTCTTGTTTTATGATTTTTTAAAAATTGGATTAAATAATGAAATGTCTTTTCTTATTCTCAATCGAAGACTCTTCTATAAACTACAAACAAACAGTGTCGTTTTTGTTGGTTTTTTTGCAATGTATTTAATATTTACAGTCTACTAGCGTATATTTGACTTTAATGTTTACTGCTTGGAGGAACATAATGAAAGTACGTGAAGTCTTGACGTTAACAAAAATATACGAGACAGTAACAAAATTGAAGGATAACAAAGTTTCTATTTATATTGGCACTAATGAGTTCATGTTGGTTCGCAGTCTAATCTCAACAAACATATTTAATGATAGAGGTGGTGAACTAACCGGTGACTTTATAAGGTTGAACTAACTTCTCGTTCTATAGAATTTACCTGATTTATAATATCAATCGACGAAAATACGTGTGACGTAGCCAATAAATAATTGGTATTCAAGTTCCTGGTCTGAAATATACAATAATTTTTGTAAGTACCTTCATTCATATGTATCAGATATAGAAATCAAGTTTCACTACACACACACACACACACATACACATACATATGCCTATAGTTTCAAAGGTTTCCTTCCATATCTGTTATTTGTCTAAACTCGTTGTGTAAATTAACTGTTAATGCAGTTTGTCTAATATCTCTAAAGTCATGATTAGATCAATATTTTGGGTTCTAAGGTGGATGTATTTCCAAGTTCAGTGACAAGAGTAGCCTTATTATCAAAATTTCACCTGTACACATAATGCTATTTATGTGTTATTGTTAAGAGATAGACGATCAAAGATCTTTCAGTATGTCATTTATGACAAACAATATTACTTCATACAACAAAGTAACAATGGCTATTTAGTTGTCGTTTGAACAAAACACAATATTATAAATCTATAAGAACATTTTTGCCCTTAACGATAAAATGCTACAAAAGATAAAAATAATGTAAAAATAGAATGATTAACAGCCCTCCTACCACCCCCACCAAAATGCTTAAGTGGACCTTTATGCTTCACTCAAAATACTCAAGATATTTTAGTGTTTAGCTTTCGGAGAATCTAATTTCTTCCCTCACGGAATGGTACGAGATATTAAGAAGGTCTATTATTCTCAAAATTTGCCACAAAACTGTACGCATATGACGCATCAGAGTTCTCACAGTAGATATCTTGCTCAGAGTTTTAGGTTATATTAATAAATTTGAAATGAAAGTAGTTCTAAACTTTTGATACATGACTGATTCTGAGCACTGAATGAAACAAATTTGATAAAGCTATAACATTTTGAAAACTGATTGAAACGAAAATTTTATAAACTATTGGTTAGAAAATAGCACGATCACAGAGAGATAAAATAAATTAAATGTACTCGCGAAAATTATAAAATTGATCTAAACAGGTATGTATGATTTAAAACATAAATCTATATTAAAAACTAAGATTATATATGTTTCCTTTAATAAAGCTTCTCAAATCGTTGCTAGCAGAGCTATTAGGCCTATTTATTTTGACAGAAATGACAAGCATATTATCGCGGAAGTAATATATTTAACCTATAAAATGTTTTAAATGAGATTCATTATTAAATGTGACTAAATACTTTTCATATATTACTATATATATCACTGCAAGGCGAATAAAAGATCAAATATTAAACGTAACTGCAACATTAGGCAGTAACAAATATTTGGTGTTAAAAAAACACTACATCAAGCTAAAAGCTTTAAAAAGTTGTTTGAAAGCTAGAGAATTATTGGATGAACTAACAGGTCTATGAGACTTATTACACTTCGAATAATCTGCTGCTGACTAATCGTGGAGTTAGATATGTTACTAGAGCCTGGCATGGCCTAGCGTGTTAAGGCGTGCGCTTCGTAATCTGAGGGTCGCGGGTTCGCGCCCGAGTCGTGCCAAACATGCTCGCCCTCCCAGCCATGGGGGCGTTATAATGTGACGGTCAATCCCACTATTCGTTGGTAAAAGAGTAGCCCAAGAGTTGGCGGTGGGTGGTGATGACTAGCTGTCTTCCTCTAGTCTTACACTGCTAAATTAGGGACGGCTAGTACAGATAGCCCTCGAGTAGCTTTGTGCGAAATTCCAAAAACAACAAACAACAGATATGTTACCCAATACGAGAATATATGTTCCAACTTTCTTTTTGTAATGTTGCCTTACACTTTCTGGTTAGTTTCAGAGTTATAAAATTTACAATTTACCAATGAGCTTTGGTTTAACATGAAAATCGTTCTTGACATTAATTCACCAAATATTAGTTCAAACGATATTTATTTCTTGTACATATATTGTTATTTAGATTAGCGTTTCTTAATCAATAGATAATAATCTAGTACTTGAAACTCAAAATGTGAGGAATTGTGTCGAATAGCTTTTTAAAATAGATAGTAATTTATGTATTTACTTATTAAGTATTTAGTAAACCATGTTTTTTTGCGCTACACTTGTTTATTGGGTCGCGACTGGCTATCAACGTTTGCAAATTGGTCGTAAGTCAAAACAAAGTTGGCAAACACTGATTTAGATTGCTAATAAGATATATTATTTTCTATTTCTAAAGTCATTTGCAAAACATGTTGGCTATTCAATTACCATCTCTACATTTAATTTCTTTTTTGAAAAGATTATATTTACTTATAAAGTTTATGAAGTGAAATGGCACGTGCTTTCAGTTATCGTTTTGAATAATGAACATAGGTGGCTTCACTGTTACATAACTACAATAAATCTAACTTTAGTGAAAATATGAATATCGTTTAATAAAATTAGATCATTTCGTAACTGCTGTTCTCTTAAATTTAGCGAAACTATTTACTTATTGCAACTCCTTTAGTATTACCCTGATTTACATTTATTTTGAATATTATAAATAATTTTTGTGAGGAAATAATTAAACATAATTTTCCAAAGACGTATTAGGAAGATTTAAATATCTCTGAAGATTCTAATTTCTCATGAAATCCGTTAATTTTCTCAATAGTGAAAACGATATAATGAAACAATTGTGACATTTTTATTATTGAATTAAAAAAAGTTTGACACTGAGTATAATTATCATCCGACAAATAAAATTATAAACAAACAAACACAAATTTCTCAAATAATATAAAAACTAATAATTCGTTTGTTTCTTTTTGAATTTTGCACAAAGCTACTCGAGGGCTATCTGCGGCAGCCGTCCCTAATTCAGCAGTGTAAGACTAGAGGGAAGGCAGCTAGTCATCACCACCCACCGCCACCTCTTGGGCTACTCTTTTACCAACGAATAAGTGGGATTGACCGTAACATTATAATGCCCCCACGGCTGAAAGGACAAGTATGTTTGGTGCGACCGGGATTTGAACCAGCGACCCTTAGATTAGAGTCGAACGCCGTAATCAACCTGCCCCATGCGGCGCCAGAACTGATAAAATTCTTCAAAAGCACACTACTTCATCAGCGCCCGGCATGGCCAAGCGTGTTAAAGCGTTCGACTCGTAATCCGAGGGTCATGGGTTCGAATCACGGTCGCACCAAACATTATCGCCATTTCAGCTGTGGGGGCATTATAATATGACAGTCAATCCCACTTATTCGTTGGTAAAAGAGTAGTCCAAGAGTTGGTGGTGGGTGGTGATGACTAGCTGCCTTCCCTCTAGTCTTACACTACTAAATTAGGGACGGCTAGCACAGATAGCTCTCGAGTAGCTTTGTGCAAAATTAAAAAAACAAAACAAACAAACAAATAAACTTCATCAGAATTTTTCAGACGAAAATATTGAGTTTCATGAATTAAAACACAATTTTTTCATTACTTGAGATTAAAACAATGAAATAGCGTTGTTTCAAGTACTAAAAAATGTGATTGATACATTTGTTAAATATCCAAAATCAAGCGCCTACAAAATAAACCATTTTGTTTGCTTGAGCTTTAAGATCTATTTTCCCTTGTGTGCGAATCTTTATTGTAATTATTTTATTGATATAGAGAGACCTGACTCTACAAGTGAAATAGATGAATTACTGTAAAATGTTGTAAAAATAGCTGTTTCAAACACGTTTGTTTTCCTTCAAACTTAATATATATAATTATTTTAAATAAAGCTCATTATACAATCTTGTGAAAAAAACAACTCGTGGGATAGGAACTGTTCCCTTGCTTCCATCAGAAATGTAAGAGATGGACTGCTTCTGGCGATCAATGTTGCTGTGTTTCGTTTTGTAAGTTAAAGCTGGTTATCCTGTCTCTTGAAGAATGGCGTTACTGTGATTTTAAGCTGCTGTATTGATCCTCTAAGTTACCTCCCCCACTCCACATCTCCACCATAACTAGTTAGCTCTCGATAGCATAAAGTATTATCATTACAAATGGTTTCCTAAGCTTAATCGTGTCTAGTGCGCGAGCGCGCACGTATATACATATTTGTTTTAATAACTCTTAAGTTCAACATAAACAATTAAAAACAAATCCTAAGTGGCTTTATTGTCACACGTGAGTGTCAGACATATTTTTGCTTATAAAAATTAGGAAACCTTTCGTATGGAATGTTTACGGCAAGGTTTAGCTCAGAATTATCTGATTTCAGTTGGTTATTAAACCAAATATTAACTCCGTTACATTATTTAAACTTTCAACACCTCTTGAATTCTTCTGTGTGTTTTATTTCTTCATCTATTGCTACTCTTTTATTTCTCATGTGAAATTGCCCAATGGAGGTTAAGATAGACAGTGTATCTCCTACGCAATTTTAATCCTATTTCCGCAGCCACCTCCAAAACCTAGGGTACATTTTATAATCTCACATTATAGCTTGTACCCTGGGATCTTTTCTATTAGTGCAGCGTTTTTAGTTTAATTTATTTTTGTTTCAGCTTGTTTTTTTTTAAGTTACAACAAACTAAAATAATTAGTCAGAGGTTTGGGTTTCCTGTTTCTAACGCAGTCCTTCCACGTGATTTTGCCTATATAACTCCATTAAAATGCATCCATTTTCATTAAAATACTCGTATATTCAATGTATGTGAATTGTCGCTGACTATGTAGCACCTTCCATTACATTGTTCAATCTTTATGAAGTTAAGTGTAATAGCCTTAACTAATGACATATTGGATAAATATAATTTGGCCTAGTGAGCTGATCACATTAATTATATTGCTGCAAATGTTATAAAATGTACTTTCAAGAGATGTCTCACATGTCCTGTTCTAAATACTTTTCACCCTGTTACTTACATAAGTTCATTTTGTAAAATAAAAGATGCTACTTATCTAACATGTCCTAAATGTAATATGGAATATGCGAGTCAAACTTCAAAACCATTACATATACGTACAAATTTACAAAGATCTCAAGTTAAAAACAATTTAACTAATTATACTGAATTAAAACATTTCAGGATTCACCTTTTTACCTCCGTTAAGATAACTATATTAGAAATTGTTAACAAAAATATCATTATATTTCAAAGGGGAAACTCCTACATTTTAAAACTAAGAACATTTTATTTTTATGGATTAAACCAAGATGTTAATAATTCTACTGATTTGAATTTCAGTAATGATTATTGTATTGCTAATTTTTTTCTTTATAGATAATTTTTTCCATAAAAATATGAAACTAGAGGTAAAGGAAATAATAAATTAAAATAAGTTAATTTTTCAGAATAGTGTAGTTATGGGCATAATAGTGTTTATACTTGTATTAGTTTACGTAAATCATTTTTTAAAAAGATTTATCAGCTTAATCTTCGCAAAATAAAAGTATTAATTAATGTAATAAAAAGTTTATTTTCCAAACGATTATGCAAAACACTTATTGTCATTATAAAATATCGATTAAAAGTCAATGATTTATTAAGTTTTCAAAAAGAGAAACTGCAATTCAAACCTTCATATTGGTCATTAATTTTAGACATAAAATATTCAAAGATTTGCAGATTTCCGAAATTATTCATTAATCTATAAAAAATAATATTTTTCGGTGTAAAAATGTAAAGCCTATCGTCAGTTATAAATATGAAGTTCCAATTGGTTCATTACTAAATAATTATAAAAGTTCGTTTTTTTAAACTAACTTAAATGTAGATGAAGTCAATAACTTATTTTGTAAATGTGAAAATAGTTTATTTACTGATACTTTTCATAATCATATTGTTACTGGTAACTTGAAAATTATAAAAGGTAAAATATTACGTGGAATACTCAAAAAAGAGCTAAATACAGAATAGCAATAAAATGTAATAAGAATAATATTCTAAAATCTATTAAAACCAATATTGATGAATATATTTTAAAACTTAACTATATTACATCTTATCCGCATGGATGGTTTCTGGAATAGGAGTTTTATGTACTTAAAAAATAAAAATAAAATTATCCCATATAAATTATAGAAATATCATACAGATTTCTATACATAATTTCTTTTTTTATATCCATTGCTACTTTTTTATTGCTTATGTGAGACTGCTAAATTTAAGTTAAGACAGATAGATGGTGTATCCCCACCGTAATGTACGTCCTACGCCTTCAGTTACCTCCAAAACTTATGGTACATTTTATAATCCCACATTATAGCTTGAACCCTGTGCAGCGGTTTGGGTTTAATTTATTTTTGTTTAGGCTTATTTTTTAAGTTATAATAAACTAATATAATTAGTCAATTTGAATTTGTTGTCTTCCCTTGCGATTTTGCTTATTCCACTTCATTAAAATATATTCATTTTCATTTATATATATATATATATATATTCGTACTGCCCTATTCTCAAAATGTGCAAGGACAATATGTTCCCGTAATTATTTTGTTCTTGTTTGAACTTGCTATGGCTCAACTATTTTCTACACAGGATGTTGTGCAGAACAAGCTTTGGAATTTCCACTGCTTTAAGTTAGTAGTGAATCTCCTGAACACTTATATATATTTTTTTGGATATATCATTCGCAATGTTTTTTCGCTCTTCATTAGTTTCTACGCATCATATATTTTCAGTTACTTCCACATACATACACGTGCACAGGTATATTGCCGTGAGTATGATATATATATATATATATAAACTCAGTATAGTTTTCTTTATATTATTCTCAAACATAAGCACCTGTTTGAACACCACTTAAGAAAGTACGAGTACTTGACATCGACCTAAAGTTCACATGTTACACAGTGTATAAGATTAAATGCTATTTGAGATTTTCTTTGTGTTAACTTTCGTTTCTGTGTTTCCATATTTACTTTTTTATGTTTTCTTCTAAATGATTGAAGAAGAGTATTTATATTATCATAGTTTCTTCTAGATAGAGGGAATATTTTTTTGTTTTATTCATTTTGTAGCGAAATACATGTACTTGAATGTTTAATTTAGCCTAAATATTACTGTATGCCTGAAAACATCCATTAACGCAAATCCTAAACTGTGTGGTAAATACTAGTTTTGATTAATATACTAGAGGTGTTACTTTGTAAAGTACCCCCTCCTTAAAAGCTCAATAAAGTTTTATTAGTTTATATGAAATGTTCATAAACTGACTGTGATAGGCAACCGTAAAAGATTAAATAAGGTTCAAATTTCGCACCAAGCCAATCTAATCACAGCATGTTACTGGTTTTTACAGCTGGTTAATTAGTTGTAAAACGTCTTCTGATTGTGACTTAAATATTTTAATGTGAAAACCTTGTAAAAATGTTTATAAGGTAACTTAAAAATAAAAACAGCCTACCTGGTATGTATAGACACAAACCTATATTATATTTTGAGAAAAAGGTTTTATGTTGAAATAGCCTTGTTTATCGGAACAATAGTATGTGTGGTGACGAACGACAAATATTTTGCTAAAGTGGCTTCAATCGTATACATTTTTATACTAAAATTGTATTAGATATGCATCCCTATCCAAAGACATCTAAAACGTAATTGGTTTCAATTTTCAGTCGTCGACTTTACTGGGCGAACGAGGACTGACAAGTTTAGAAGCTTAAACACTGAGCTGGGAATTTTAAGCTTTTTATATCCAGTTTGAGCTATCTTGTTTGATATTATAAATTTTAGAGATAAAAAGACATGAAGAAACTCTGGTGTTTAAGTTTAGCCAGAGTGAAATAAAAGTAATCTTACATAATCAAATAATGCAAAAAGAGATTCATAGTGAAAACTGCACCAACTCCACGAGACATCACATTACAGATCAGCTTTATAAAAGGGAATTTCCTGTTAATGAAAATCTTGATGCATATGCGAAATTGTACAATATCAGTTGTCACACGAATTTGAGCCTCTTGTAGCTTAACGATTACCGTGCCAAGTTGCTGATTAAAGGTTGTACTCCCGTTATTTTTTCAAAGAACCAAACAAAGCCTTTGAGGTGCAGATGTTGTTGGCTGATCGGTATCTTAACACCGAAAAATGACCACTTGTGGGAAGAGTATGAAACAGCCCTGTCCGGCTGTCCAAATCATAAACATATGCTCAAATTAAAAGTTTAGAATTCAAAAACGGGATATATCATGCATTTAATGTCATGAAAAAACAAAGGAATATATACATATACATATGAACTTTGGATGTCAAAAACACAGAAAGTTACATACAACAAATCACACTCTATCTCTGGTAAGTAAAGTGTAGCGTCTTGTAATCGGATTAATCCATGATCACAAAAATCAATGGTGAAAACCATTCACGTGTCAAGGTAAGTGTAGGCAACATTATTAAGAAGGATCTCTGTCAGACAGGTAACACAAGTCATGTGTACACAAACAGTATCCTCGAAGTGTCCAGTTGAGTTCAACCGACGTATATCTTAAATAGCTGGTAAAATGAAAATATATTTTATGATATTCTATAAAAAGAAAATAAGTCAACCCACTTATGGATTTCTCTGCAATCGAAATGTCTAGACAGACACTATGGCACCGTGTAACCGTATCATGGAAAGCTAACACGACAGTTTTGCTATGGAGCTTGTTGCAGTGGAAACTACACTTCAGGGCTTTTAAGATACAATTTCGTTATATAGAGTATGGGTTGAACAGGACAATATGATTGTTTCTTTGTTTTTTTAATTTCGCACAAAGCTGCACGAAAGTTATCAGCGTTAGCCGTTCCTAATTTAGTAGTACTGGGAAGATAGCTCGTCATCACCACTCACTGCTTTTTCTTGGGATACTCTTTTATGAATGAATAGTAAAATTAACTGTCACATTATAACGCCCCCACGACAGAAAAAGTGAGCACGTTTGGTGTAACAAAGATCCGAACCCGCGACTCTCAGATTGCGAGTCGAGCGCCCTAACCAATTGGCCATGACGGGCCATTGTAACGATATGAACTGTAACGATGTGGTGAAGTTTTAGAGTCGTTTATAACGTACTAAAAACCTCTGAAATTAAGAATTAGAAACAGAAGGCTAAACAACAATTTTCTGTGGGCCAGACATGGCCAGGTGGTTAAGGCACTCGACTCGTAATCTGAGGGTAGCGGGTTCGAATCCCCGTCGCACTAAACATGCTCGCCCTTTCAGCCTTGTGGGCGTTATAATGTGACGGTCATTCCAACTATTAGTTGGTAAAAGAGTAGCCCAAGTGTTTGCGGTGGGTGGAGATGACTAGCTGCCTTCTCTCTAGTCTTACGCTGCAAAATTAGAAACGGCTCGAGCAGATAGTCCTCAAGTAAACTAAAGTAAACAGAAACCATTTTCTGTATTCAGGTAGAAACAACATCTGTTAATTTTAAAAAGAATCACCAAAATATTCTGATAGAAAACAGAAATAAATTTACTTAGAACAAATATAAGTATATATAAAAATAATATTTATTTTGCATTTATTCGGGTTTTTTCTAACGACCTTTGTTATCTAACCAGAATATTTGATAGTTTTGATAAAACCAATCATCATACTGTGCGAGTAGTTAAAAAATATGATCCCTTCCGTTCAAGCAGCTATGATCTATACGTTACAGATTCTTGTTTGCTAATTCCAGCAAGTATGAATTACATATTACAGTAAAACCTGTCTAAGCCCGAAATATCAAAATTTTACAGCATTATTTAAATACTTTTTTTATAAAAGGTCCTCTGTACAGCGGAACCTGTGTAACGAGGACGAAAACTATCTTTCACCTGCCTCATCTATCAACAAGTAGGATTGGAACCTGAGTAAGGCGGAAAAATGTTTTTGATTAAATATTAATTTCTTATTTAATTAATAATTTCTTTAAATATTAATAAATTCTCACACATTTTGTTACAGTAAGTATTGGTTAAATATATTCTGTTCTTTTTTCTGCCATCATTACTTTTACAGATAAATTAGATTCATGATTTGTAGAAACATATTTGTCTTTTAATGCAAAATTCTACTCTTTAAATAATTCTCAAAAAAAAAAAATTCCTATCTTCCCTAATTTTAAAATTTAGGGAAAATTTACCATGGGTAATAGGTAAAAGTAAAGATCCACACTGTTTCAAAAATTTAAGGAAGAATCAACTTCCTGTGGAATGGAAAGTGAATAATAAAGCATGGATGACAAATGCTATATTTGAGGAATTTAAATTAAACAAAAGAATTGAACAAGAAACTAGGAATATTCTACTTTTCCTAAATAATGCAAGTTGTCTCCTAAAAGTTCAACTCTCAAATATTTGTTTAGTTTTTCTACCTTCATGTACAACATGTAGACAATGGAATTATACAGTGTATAAAACTGAAATACAGAAAATTCATACTTCAGCATACTATTGCAAGCATGGATGACTGTAAGAGAGCATCTGAAATGACCATGAAAATTGACGTGTTAGATGCAATTGCATTTTTAAGACATTCAATCAAATGCGTAAAAGATTAATGCATAATAAAGTGCTTTCGAAACTGTAGATTTATTCTTGATAATGGACGAGATAGTGGAGAAGTTGTTTGTTATGACGATTCTAGTAAAATCCAAATTCTGATTGAGAGGATTGATGCAGATGATTCTGTGAACGCGGAACGTTTTGTTAACGTTGACAAGAATGTTTTAACAGAAACTGATGAAATTGATTTAAAATCTATAATAGAATCACAAGATGGTAACAGTGTAAGAGATTCAGAAGATGAATAAAATATAAAAGATAGTTAGGAAATAGAAATTCATACTTCACCGCAAGTGTTAAGTTATATCAATTCTATCAAATTGTATGCAAAAATGAAGGGGAAAATGAACTTTATGAAAATTCTGTAGAATTGTTCTTTTTTAACCGCACGAGAAAGCCCATTAAAAAAAACTGAACAGTTGAAATTGGATACTTTCTTCAAATAAATTTGGTTAACATTTTATGTACTTGTGTATATTTTGAATGTCTAGTTTTGTTCTTATTTCAATACATATTTCATTTTATTCTTTTAGTGCATAGACTAACACTAATATTAGGTTGTGCTTTTGTTACTAAGCAACATGACATAAAAGTCATTATTGGAACGTAGTGTTACCAAAACACACTGGCATTTCTACATATTAGAAGTTATGAATATAACTTATTTTTGCTAATAGCATAGACCTGCCAGTTTAAACTTCAGAAAAATGTTTTCTTTTAAATAACAGATCTTTCATTATTCAATTACGAAGATTTCGAAAATTATATACATATTTTTTCTATGAGGTAATGATTCTTTACAAATCATGAAAAAAACTGTTACTTAGGTCAAATTAATGTTTCATTTACCACAATAAATATTTATTTATTAATATGTTTGTTATGTTTGGGTTGTAGAATGATCAATAATATCTCATGCCATAATTGGTCTAGAGAAATCTACAGCTAGTTGTTGTCAACATTTTAAGCACAACAACATGTGACCCTATTTCAATGAAAATATGTTACTTATGTAAAAGTACATATGACGTTTAGTGAAAAATCTGCATGTGACAGAGAAAAATGGATATCGTTTTCGGATTCAGTGTACAG
This sequence comes from Tachypleus tridentatus, assembly GCF_004210375.1. NCBI lineage: Eukaryota > Metazoa > Arthropoda > Merostomata > Xiphosura > Limulidae > Tachypleus > Tachypleus tridentatus. The sequence continues at coordinate 42,446,583 of NC_134825.1, read as the reverse complement.
GAATTACTGTAGAACATGTAAAAATTCCAAGACAATAAAATCATCGCGGGCCTGTATAATTATTCTCTGAATGTTACCAGTTCATTTTATGAACGACCTTAATATTGTTTGGCTCACAGAAACATTTACCAACGTTTTACTGTCTTGACTTCATCTTTCCACCTCTTGGTCATTTGTGATTTCATAAAATTTATTCATTTCAGTTAGCTATTAAATGTGAGGCTAGACTGTACTATGGGTGTACTTGCCCCGTAATTTTTGAAGGGATTTACGCTAATTTAATATATAGTATAAAATTATGTCATTAGCTTAGCTAGTTGGTTCTTACTAATTACTTTCTTTGCCATATAAACGAATGCTATAACTTTCTTTTCTAAGCTTTATTGTTATTATCAAAATTTTCTTAGGTTTATCACGTTTCCTTTTCGGCTTTTACAAAACACTAAACTCTATTTATTATTTCCCTTTGCTGCTACATGTGTTTTGTTAAGTGACAGAGATTAGTTAACTTGATGTTCAAGTAATTTTGTTAGACACACATCAAAGTACGCGTAGCAAATGGTTTCTTTGTATTACACCACTCTTCTAATTTATTATTATGTGTCTTCATAAATATTTGTTTTGGGACGTGCTCTTGGTAAATTCCCTCGAGACTTGAGTGGGCACAGTTGAAGCACCATCGTGTTGTATTTGTCTAGTTACACTAAAGGTGTCATTTAATAGCTTTTTTATTTGTCATAAGACATGGATAAGTAGAGTTGTAGATAATTCAGTCATTTTATTCTTACGATACGTTTTTCAAAGAAGTATAATTTTACGAAATCGCTTAAAGTCAATAGCTTGCGTGTGTAGATAGAATTATTAAGTAAAGTGTGTTAAGTTACTTCTTAATTGTTGCTATCAAAGTGTGTCAAGTTACTTCTTAATTGTTGTTTTCATTAACACTATTGGTCAATATATCTAATTTTATTACGCGCTAATACTTTTGGACTGTTATGACAGATATTGTCTTGCATTGTAAACTAAATATGTGTATTTAGGAGTAACCTAAATCTCCTAATATGGCCGAACCTCGTGAAATATTGTGATAACGGCAGAAAATATCGAAGGTTTTAAACTGATAAAACAATGATTTTTAATTATTGTGATTAAGAATGTAAGAAAAGTTTATTATATTTGTTATATTCATTACCAGGTAAATAGGTTGCTCTGATTGGAGGTTAATATCTTGAAAATTGCTGAAAAAGACTTGAACAGAAACGAGAACGAAAACTAACTTTCAGCTCTGTGTTTGATATATTTGCAGAGCTGAAGGACTGGAAGAGTGAGTTTTACTGGCGTGAATAAAACAGGTCAGTACATGGAACTTTATGTTTACCGAAGTAAAAGTTTCAATTTCCAACGACAATAGTGTCGAATTAATCAGTTTTATTCAATAATATAGCTACTTTTGGCCTTTTTTGTTTATAGTAGAATTGAGAAAAGGGCGAAATGACATATTTTCCTGTCAATGTTTATACACGAACAATAAACTAATACTGATATTTTCCTGTCAATGTTTATAAACGAACAATAAACTAATACTGATATTTTCCTGTGAAAACATTTAAATACATATTTTGTTTTTGCTCTGTGAGATATTTAAACTTCCTTTATTCACATTTTTGTGGATATATAGTAATAGAAATAATTATGAAAGGGTCTAGCATGGACTAATGACCAGGGCGCTCGACCCACAATTTGTTGGTCAGAGGATAGTTGATAAAGAGTAGTCCAAGAGCTGCTGGTGAGAGATGTTGATTAGCTGGCTTCCTTCGCGTCTGTCACTTCAAAATTAGGGACGGTTAGCGCAAACAGTCCTCGAGTAGCTTTGTACGAACTTCAGCAAAAAAACAGAGAAAACAATTCTAAACGTGCACAAATTATAAAAGAGTTACAAACAGAATGTGTTGACAACAAGATGGTATGAACCACCAAAACATTTATTTGAAGCCACAGAAAGGGAATTTGTTTGTTGGTTTGTTTTGAATTTCGCGAAAAGTTACATGAAAACTATTGGCACTAGCCGTCCCAAAATTAACAGTGTAAGACTAGTAGGAAGGCAGCTAGTCATCACCACCTACCGCCAACTCTTTGGCTTCTCTTTTACCAACGAATAATGGGATTGACAGTAATTTTACAACACCCTCACAGCTGAAAGGGTGAGCATGAGTGATGTGACGGGAATTCGAACCCACGACCCTTAGATTAGGAGTCAAGCGCACTAACTACCTAGTTGTACTGTGCTGTTTCTCTTTACAAAAAGAATGTTTTTGATTTAGAACTTTGCTAATGACTATCAGTTGTTTTCTTTAACATAAACACTAACATCAGAAATCCATATATCTATTCAAAATATCTGAAGCTCAAGTACGTTTTTATTGTTCCACTACAACCTACATAAAAACATAAATTAAAAAAACTATTTTGAATAACTTACTTTACATTAACAATAAGTTAAACAAATCACAACTTGTACTGTGAGGACATAATGAGTTTGATAGCATTGGTTTAAATTTATGAGCTGCAAACCAATCAAGGTGTATAATGCTTATTCTTAGGAACTAGTATCAGCGTAACTGCGGTTTAGTTTGAGAAGATATATTCGAATGAAGTCAGCACAAATAGTACATTGTAAATTATTTAAGTCACTCTAGCGACGGTTCCCACGATACACGTGGACTTTATTTCGTTGCCTTCAAGGAACGGTGTGTACGTACACTATTCGCTACATAGGTCTGTTGGTTCAACTGGATGATAGCATAACTTTTATAGAGATTCAACGTACTGGTCAGCTTCTCCATGGTAGTATGACTATTTTGTTACATTATTTTATTTTCCAGATATGAACCATACCCAAAGACACCACAGTGGAAAAGCGAACAAAAAAGAGGTTTTAGGGTCTCTGTAGGGCATATCCAAGAACCACAGAAATTTTCAAAGTGAACAAAGGTCGGATAGTTGTTTAATATTCGTTACGGACAGACACACAGAACAAGGTATAGATATATAAGAAATATCCTTGTTGGATAAATATCAACATATATGAATGATATTCAAAATAAATCTCAACGGTATCTATTGTTGAAGGCAAACTTTAATTGAGATAACATATTATCCAAAATTATGAATCTTTTTTTAACAAGCGCTTGTGTTAGCGCTAAAACAGAGTTATAAAACTCAAACTTTGAATTTCTATAAATATATTATGTAGCCAGAAATAAGCTATTAAATTCAGACTTCTAAACATTTGAAAGACGTGGATGTGAGTTTAAATAAAAAAAACACAAGTTACATTAATAAATGTATTGACAGATACGGTTCATATTTGCTAAAGCTCTTTTCTGTGACCTTTGATTTATCACTGTTCAGCAAAGTTATTCCGCCCACGTAATGTTTGTGGAGGTTTAAAAACGCATTGTGTCCCATGTTTATATTGTGTCACAAAACGGTTCTAACTTATTTTGAAGATTGATTAAACGTGTTATTTTTTCTTTCAGCTAAAGCAACTTATTTCCATTACACGTAGTTATAAATATCCTACATTTATATTTTTTCACCTCTCATCAACAGTTTGCTTCCAAACCTGAATGCAGCACCGAGACTTTTACGAAAACACATTCTTGACACGTGTTGAAACTGAAACAGCCAATCGTTGACGAGCTTTACGCACACGCAGAACTTTGCGACAAGTTCGATACACACCCCCAATAAAGATACCGGTCTAAAAAGAGGCTGTAAAGTGCCGTATCCATCCAGAGTGTCGATCGCCGTCTCCAGCCTCTTACCAGTGGAGTGAGCAACAAGTAGTTTAAGCAGTGTAGACACCAGGTGATGCTTCACATTCGTCGGTTGGGTGAGTTATGAATATAATTAAGTGTGAGAAGTCCCAGTAATTTAGATCATGGCTCTTTCAGAAAAGGAGTGTTTGATCCAAACTGTTAAATTAAAATTTTAGTAAAGTATTTGTTTGCTTTTGAATTTCTCGCAAACCTACACAGGGTTATCTGTGTCAACCGTCCCTAAGTTGGCAGTGGGTGATGATGACTAGTTATCTTCCCTCTAGTCTTACACTGACAAATTGGTTAAAGCACTCAACTCGTAATCTGAGGGTGGTAGGTTCGAATCCCCCATCGCACCCAATACTCGCCCTTTCAGCCATGGTGGATTCGAACCTACCACCCTCAGATTACGAGTTGAGTGCTTTAACCACTTGGCCATGCCGGATTATTAGTAGAATACACTTGATAAAATAATTTAAGAAATACTTCCATTAACATGTTACTTTCGTATAGCTTGGTTGAAGTACACTCAAAATAAGAGATAGTTTCTTATTGTGTTGTTTGACCTCTTATGCGTTCAATGACACAAATCGAGTAGATGTCAACAAGGTTACTCAGGTGCATATTCTCAGGGCTCACTTAGTATGTTTGTTTGATTTTGAATTTGTGCAAAGATATATCGACCCATCCATAATTTAGCTTAACACTAATCATTCAGGCTACTTTTTTAGTGAGATTGACCATGAACTTTATAATGATAATTTTGAACAGACGTTTTCAGAGTAGGAAGAAGAAAAGAGATTCACATCAGTAAAGGTTATTTTCACCGACTTTTAATACGCCTACGTTTTATTCCCTAATTAGTTCTATTAATCATTCTGTTTTACATTTCTATGTAGGAAGTATTTTTTTAATTTTTGATGAAATGTAGTATTAAAAGGTTGCCCTTGCTTTTTGGTAATTTCTTCTAAGCCACAAGATGTACACTGAATATATATATGTATACACGTGATCACAAGTGGCTCAGGAATACGTTTGAGGCGTATTATGCTAAACATCGGATATCGATACCCACTATAAGCAGAGAAGATATATTCCATTGTATAGATCTGAGCTTAACAACAACAAATATTTAAATATTAAGGTTATTATTGTTGTTTATTGCTGTATTAACAAGGTTATTTCTCACTTGGGTGTGTCTCAAAGCCAAAAATTTCTTATGAACGTAGCCAACAAAATTTCCAAGGTTATTTTTTATTTTAGATTGAGAGAAGGTTATTTTAGTCCTTGATTCATTATATTATTGAAGGAGATTAACTTATGAATTTTTTTAACTGTTAAACTAAATCGTTTCTTCTAAACCTAAATATTGTGCATCACTGGTTAATTGTTGTACTGGACGGGGACTTTGGTAAAAAAGAAAACTTTATCTTTCATGATTTTAAATTTACTTTTTCTATTATTATTTTATACATTATAAATTGCATTAACCCTCAACTGAGTTGTACAGTCTTTTAAAAGAAAGTTAATCTACATTTTATTCGCTGTAGCATTAAAAGGTAATTCCTAACATTGGATCACTTCAGAACTAAATTCCTTTCAATACTGGTTGTTTGGTTTGAATTTTGCACGGAGCTACACGAGGTCTATCTGCGCTAGTCGTCTATAATTTAGCAGTGTAAGACGAGAAAGAAGGCAGCTAGTTATCACCGTCAACGCTTCGACTAATTTACTAACGAATAGAGGTATGATTGTCACAGTATAACGCCCCACCGGCTGAATGGGTGAACATGTGGGGTTTCGAACCAGAGACCCTCAGATTACACGTCGAGCGCCCTAACCACTTGGCCATGTATTCCTTGTAGATTTAGAAGCTTATTATGAACTTCGTTCACTCTATAATTAATTGTTTTTCTTCACTGGACAAAGTATACTACGGAAAGTAATTCTAATTTAAGTATTCACGGTAAAACTCAAAGAGTATTTATCCATTGTCTAATACATCGCACATATGAATGGTTTGTTTGTAATATGCAAGCTGTACATTGAGAAAATTTTCACTTCTGGTTTACTTTTGTGTATAAATATTTCTGAATCTTATTTCAGTCTAAAACTAAATGTTGTTGTTTTCTGAATTTGACCAATAGCGGTTATCTTTATCTTGTTATTTAGGGTTCTACTTTGACATAAGGTTACTTTTGATTCTTGTAAAGAATGCGGTTTATTTTCATTTCTAAAAACTGTATATTTATATTAATTATTTTAATTTTACTAACCTGTTAAATATTATTCAAAGTTATTTAAATAAAAAAATATATTTCAGTTTTCGCATAAGTATGCATATGTATCTCAATAAAATATATATTTGTTATGAAAAGGTGTTTAAATTGAAAATAATCATTTTCTGAACATAGGAATTTATGTACAATTAATTAACTAGTATGTTTAAAACTGGTCGTTCACCCACAAAATGTGTAAGCCTGTCTTTTGTTTTGTTTTGAATTTTGCGCAAAGCTACACAAGAGCTATCTGCTCTAGTCATCCCTAATTTAGCAGTGCAAAACTAGAGTGAGGGCAGCTATTCAATACCAACCACCGCCAACTCTTTGGCTACTCTTTTATCAACGAATAGTGGGATTGACCGTCACATAATAACGCCCCCAAGGCGGACAGAGCGAGCATGTTTGATGTAACAGGGATTCAAACCCGCGACCCTCAGGTTACATTGTCTAATACATCGCACATATGAATGGTTTCTTTTTAGATCTGGACAAAGTCTGTCTTTAACCAAAAAATCGTGGGTCTTAGTGCAACGTTTTTATGATGGGAGAACAACACTTATCGTTTATGAAACGTAAAAAGATTTCTTATTCAAAACAAACATTTATATTTGTAAAAACAATACTAAACGCCTTAGACAAATATAGTGGAGTATCTTTCTGGTATCTTTGGTGTTTATTATATACTTTCTCAGAACGATTCCAGTTTATTATCCAAAGAGTGCTGTTGGTGTTTTCTGGTTTTCTACGGAATGGGCCATTTCTATTTTGAACAAGAACAGTTTAAGGCTAATTTTAGGAAATACCTGAAAAATATGTTACGAAAAGTTAATAATACTAAAACATCAGATGTTACCTGTAACAGTAGCTACAAAATTAAAAGTACCTATCTTATGCTGGACTAGCGGTAAGTTTACGAATTTGCAACGTTAAAATTGGGGGTTTAATTCTTCATGGTGGATGTCAGTTATGAGAACATTACAGAAATGCTGCACACTAGCACTTTCTCAGACTAAAATTTCAAGGTGACGCAAAAATTATCTGAAGTTTGTAGTTTATAAATGTAGAAGCACATAGATTTCGTTAGAATTTCTTTTTTATAGATGAATATGTTAAAGTTTTTTCTTGAATGTTTGTTTGTTTTTAATTTGTTGCCAACTTTGATGGTAAAATATTTTTATGACTTTTTTATTTGTGTTGTAAGGTGTAACTAACGCACGAGACAGTAAATATAATTATTCGGTTTGTCTCTTCTGGTTACGAGTATGTATTATTTAAAGGTTATTGTTTTTAACAAGTTTTTGCCATATTCAATTATTGTGTACTGATACTCACGGACTTCTGTGAGGATCTCGTCATTGGTTGAGTTCTAGCGAGTTTGTTTTGCTTCACCAATAATTGTATCACGTTTTACTCTAACGGATGATTACAGTTATAACATATATATATAGAGAGAAGACATTTTCTTTTATTAAAGTGTAGTGGTTAACTTTCCGGAAACAGAAATAAAATGTGATCGTGAGATAGAATACAAGTCCTAGTAGTAAAATGTTGATTGTCATCATTGTTTATAAAAAAAAAACTCTAGTGATGCTGCTTAATGTTTCTTCTCTTGAATCTTGAAACAGTTTTTTCAACTGCAAAATACTTTCCATAAAAGAAATACGTTTATCATAGCTCATTTGTATTAAAAGGCTAGACCTATGTATAGATCATTCAGTATGACATACAAGCTATAGATATTTTTCGATTTTTGAAAGTCATTACTGATACGTCTTCAAAGTATTGTTAATCTACTTGTTTAAAAAATAAGAGTACGATAAATGTCTGACAACTAAACAATATATAGCTGAGTGTCATTGGTTGTTTCACTTCTCCTATTTCTTAGCAATAAATCTGATTTCACAAAATTAATTAAGTTACAATCTACGAAAAAAAAAAACAGCACTCTCTCCTCACATTACAACTCTCATCATCCGCTAGAGTAAAACATGGTTCAGTTATTGGTGGACAAAAACGTGTTGACTGAAACTCCACCAATGACGAGAAACAAAAAGAAATCCGTGAACATCTTGAATGTGTTCATGTTAATGAGTAAACATATAATTATGCAGAGAACATTTTAATAACATACAATTTTACAGAGAACGTTTTAAGAACATACAATTGTACAGATAACGTTCTAAGAACATATAATTTTTTCAGAGAACATTTTAATAACATACAATTATACAGAGAACATTTTAATAGCATACAATTATACAGAGAACATTTTAATAACATACAATTTTACAGAGAACGTTTTAAGAACATACAATTATACAGAGAACATTTTAAGAACGTATAATTATACAGAGAACATTTTAAGAACATATAATTATACAGAGAACGTTTTAAGAAGAGACAAATCGAACAATTTCTTTATCTCTTACATCCTTCGTACTTTAATACAAAAATAAAAACCCCGTATGATCTGAACTTCCGGCCCGGCAAGGCCAGTTGAGTTAAGACGTTCGACTCGTAATCTGAGGGTCGCTGGTTCGAATCCCCGTCGTACCAATCATATTCGTCCTTTCAGACATGAGGGCGCCACTATGAGACGGTCAATTCCACTGTTTATTGGTAAAAGACTAGCCCAAGAGTTGGCGGTGGGTGGTGACGACTAGCTGTCTTCCCTCTAATCTTACACTGTTAAATTAGGGACGGCTACCGCAGATAGCCTTCGTGTAGCTTTTGGCAAAATTCAAACAAACGAACAGAACTTCCCATCAGAGTTGCTCAAAAGTGTAGTCGTACTTTAAAATAAATTTTGACACAATTAGCAAATATCGTTAGAATGTGTAGAGCAGACTTCCTAATCAGAACTGCTTGCCATTATTTCTAACTTTACCTATTACCTGATGCGACATATTTATATAAAATTACAGAACATTTTCCAGCTGTCTTCACAATTAAGTCTGATAAATAAACAAAAACTTCAGGTCAATATTTCTGTAATTAACATTATTTACAGAGCTTCCTTTTCCAGTGTCCCCTCGTAAGTCACAAGCTGATTTAATATTTAGCTTGCTAAAGAAACTGTTGTTTGAGTATTGTGGTCTTCATTATTTTATTTCTTTATTTATGGATACTGCTATTTTTGTCAGTAACAGTAATCGTCTGCAGCGAATTGTTTATCATTATCCTTAAACTATTGTTGTACTATCCATTCCACATAAACCTGGAAAACAGCAATGGCACTTTTTAGATAATAAACTGGAATTCTTCTTCTAAAAGTGGGCCCGGCATGGCAAAGCGTGTTTAGGCGTTCGACTTGTAATCCGAGGGTTCGAATCCCGGTCGCACCAAATATGCTCGCCCTTTCAGCCGTGGGGGCGATAAAATGTGGTGATCAATCCCACTATTCGTTGGTAAAAGAGTAGCCCAAGAGTTGGCGGTGGGTGGTGATGACTAGCTGCCTTCTCTCTAGTCTTACACTGCTAAATTAGGGACGGCTAGCGCAGATAGCCCTCGTGTAGCTTTGCGCGAAATTCAAAACAATAATACGATTACGAGTCGAGTGCCTTAACCACCTGGCCATACCGGGCCCCTATTTTGTAAGAATCAGTACTTTATGTATAGTTAAAAACAAATTCACACAATTGTTTGTTTATTTATTGTTAAGTATAGAGTGCATAAAGTACATAAAGCCACTTGAGAAGAGGCATCTTTAAATACGAAAATGTTATTTGGAGGAACCATCATAAAATGTGGCTAAACAACCAAGTCTTAAAATCACCAGTTAGTTACTTATTTATAAATTCCTATGTTTAAAAATAAACTCTTTTTATTTTCAATTATAATCACTACATTATATTAAATATATATTTTCTTGAGACAAATATTAGAACATGCAAGGAGAATCAAGTACAATTTTAGTTGTCTTATGTAATAAAAATTACAAGTAAAACTTAAAAATTAGTAAATTAGAAAACAAGAAATAAATGAAATTATAAAGTTTTATTTATTTAAAAACGTAATTTCTTTCGATCATGCAAAATATATATTAAAAATGAACAACATGCCAATAAAATATCAAAGCACTACATATATCATATATATCCTTCTATGTTTATAATAAATTCAATATTCTAACACAATATCAATTGGTAAATAATATTATCCTTGTCAATCGTAAAAAAGGGTAAATAATTCGATGAAATGAATTTATATCTGACATGGCTTTACTTTCACAGTGTTTCTCGAAAAATTTATGTGAGAGCCATATAAATACAAATATAAAATACTGGGAATATTGTTAGTTTGAATAGTATCCTTGGAAACTCTCATAAGCGTATTAGAAAACGAAAAAATGAAAGGGAACATGAAGTAAAATTAAGATAATGCAAACCATTAAAATATACTAGTGGCAATTTATTTATATGAGAACGAAACTTTAATTATTCTTTGTTATTTCTATATTAGCCTATCGTTTGTCACATTTTTATTTCCCTGACTTCTAGGCATATACTCGTTTCGCTTTCGTTCGTTGTTGAAGTTTCATTCATATTTTGTTTAACTTCGTGCGTGAGTGAAACAAATACTAGTGCATTTGAAAGATAACTTGGTTTTTATTATTTTCGTTAATACATGTTGTATGAAGAGTTAGCTGTCTTCTAGCTTTGAAATGGCGTAATTCTAACGAACAATTTATGTAACGACTGTTAAGGAAATTAATGGGCTGTTTTAACTGCCCAAACCATCTAGACTGGTTTTAGTTAAACGAAATACATTCTAAGCTTATTGAGTTAAAGTAGTGAATGTTTGTGACGAACCCTAATACAGATAATTAACGGATGATTCTGCAGCTGAATCTAACAGAAACGTCTATAGGTGTTCATAATTTATAAACCGAAATAGGACTTCATGGAATGTTGAATGTGTGGTCGGGTGGTACTTTTGCTTTATTTTATAAATATCAGTGTGTGTATGTGGCTAACTGGTCTACTCAAATTTGGAGGTTTAATAACAATATGACAATGTTGGTATGAAGTACGTTATGTATTATAATGAATCTTGAACAAATCCCCGTCTTACTACGTATTACGATTTCAACTAGCCAGAAGTTTGAATTTGAATTTAAAAGTTAATTAGATGACAATATGTATTAAATTCACGACATTTGCCAACAAGATTGATACACACAATTTTCTTTCTTAATACAAATATATTTTAATATACAAACAACAATACAGTTTATAATAACGGTTATTACATTCGATAATTTATATACAAAAGTTTTACAAAGTTACAAACAAATCAAGCCTTCAATCTAGTCTGGAACTGAATATTTTGTCGGCGGTTCACGAGGAGCAAATTAATTTTATGTTGATACATTTCACTTGAAGGAAATGCTAGCAAGCCCTATTCTTCAAACGTGAGTTTTTTTTTTCGACGAAAATATCTAATGTCCTAGTAGAAATACTTAGTCCAAAGTTCATTCAATGAAGTTTCTAACGTTCAGAATCTATAAATGTTTCTGGTCAAAATGTTTCTGTTGTTTCCCGATTAATAAGCGTTTGTCACAATTATTGCTTCCGAAGCATATAGTATTTTGGCTGTAGTAGACCAACAATATTATTAAACTGTCACTACGCGTGTTGATTTATAAACTTTAAGGAGACGTTTAAAAAAGGTCAGTATGCATCAACATAAAACATATATTTTTTATTATTAAACTAGAAAATCTTCTAAAATTTAGAAAACAGATGGGACTTGCGTAGTAGACATTTAACAATATAAGTTACATACATTTGTAAACATATATTAAATTGTAACAAACATTGATATCAAAGTAAAAGTATAACATTAAATCCGTTATACTAAACAACGATGTCTTATGTCTTATTCATATCGTTGGGTAAACTGAAGTTTCCAGAAACACTCCTCACATCTATTAAACGTAACCAACGCGACGCGCCAAGAGACAGTACATATTATTAGCTTGCTGTAGTTGGAGTGTTATACATCTCGGAAGCTATAACTGTGATTAATGCTTTTTAATGTGTAAACTTCATATATTTCACCAGGAACGTTTATGAATTTCAAACATAACAAACCATTTAACTTCAGTGGATTTACATCGACCATTAGTATTTTTATTAAAACATTATAAAACTTCAATGGTGGAATAACTCAGCGAGTGGCCGGTGAAATTAGAATAACTCAGAGCTAGCTATCTCCCGATTAAGTGAATTTTATCTAAATCAACTCGAAAGTAACTCGTTCACGTGAACCTTCGATAAAATATCAAGGAAGTTCCTGATCAGAAAAAAGACTCGATATTGTTTTTAAGTTTGTAAAACTCTTGTACATAAATCATCATTTGTAATAACTGTTATTGTAAATTGTTTTATTATTTGTATATTAATATATATATATATAATATAATTAAATATATAAAATATATATTGCGAACATGGTGAAGAAACTTAACCACCCACGACCATTAACCGAATTAAACATTTGTGAATTTCTCAATGATTACTACACAGTTTGAACACTGAGTTTGTTTTCTAATATAAAATATTTTAAACCTTTTTTTAAATTTTATTTAATACTATTAATGTAGAAGAAAAAAATTTGACCAATATTTCTTGCGGTGACATAATTTGGTTACATTATTTGTAAAATGTTAATGTATTAAGTTTTTAAAGAGGTAACAAATATTTTGTTGTTATTCAAAATTGTTGCGCAGATATTTAAACATTTTAAGAATAAAGATAGGAAAAAAATAATCATTTACTCTCTATATAATAATAATAACGAGGCTTCATGAAGGCTATTACTAGAAAACCCTGATGAAGCCTCAAGGTCAAAATAATTTTTTTTTATCTGAAGAGTAAATTTTGTTTATTCTCTAACTCTATTGTAAAAATAACGAATATTATGTTTTGGGTGTTTACATGGGTATTGTTGTCCTTGGTTATTACGACTAAGGTGCAGTGAAAAGCCTTTTTCAATATTTAATGAATAATGTTATTTGTTTGCCATGGAACATTTTGTTAACATGCTTTTCTTATAGGTTTCGTAACCATGAGAACGTTCATCTATCCAAGCTGCGTGATCTCTGACTGCTTATGTAATTGTTTGATTCATTTCAGCTAATTTTATCACAAAAATAAAAGATATATAACTAACACTGGGCAGTTATGTGTTATATTTCTTCCTTTAACCGCTTAACAAATGATAATTATGTTTATACAGTCATTCTTGAAAATATTAATGCAATGTTTATGTAATAATCTAGTAAAACTATGCTAAACACGCTAGGTTAGAATTTTAGGCAATGAAATATTATAATATTTACTAAAATTATTTTAAAAATTAAACCGTCATGAGGTAAAATATAATCACCGTCATGAATATCATGTTTAATGTAAATGTTAATGTATCATGAATTAACATGTTTAATTCACATATATTACTGATTTTATCTAATGTGTTAACTCTTTTAAGGTCAGTAAGTAAAAAATTCTCATCGGTGAGCAAACTTTGAATTTAATTTCCCTGAACAACACTTTATTTCATTTCATTTCATTCTTCACACACCAGATGGAAACCGTTGAGAGAAAATATTATTTTCTTAAGATAACTTGATCATATAATATTTGAAAATTACTGGATGTAAAAAGGACATTGTTCTTAACAAATGCTCCCAAGTAGAACAGCGGCATGTCTGCGGACATGTAACGCTAAAAACAGAGTTTCGATACCCATAGTGGGCAGAGCACAGATTGCCCGTTGTTGCAGCATGTTCTTGACTTCAAACAAATAAACAACTTAATGAAATAATAAGACACAATCTGTTTACACAACATGGAATGCTATTCAGAGTAATGTAGATGTTTTAAAAAATAATAAGACACAATCTGTTTACACAACATGGAATGCTATTCAAGTATCAATTTTAACTTTTAACTTTAGATGGACCCAGCATGACTGATGGTTAGGGGAATCGACTCGTAATCTGAGGGTGGCGGGTTTGAATCCCCATCACACCAAACATGTTCGACCTTTTAGCGGTGGAGGAGTTATAATATGACGGTCAATCTCACTACTCGTTGGTGAAAGAATAGCTCAAGAGTTGGCGGAGGGTGGTGATGATTAGCTGATTTCCCTCTAGTCTTACACTGCTAAATTAGGAATGGCTAGCGCAGGCAGCCCTTCTGTAGCTTTGCACGAAATTCAAAAGACAAACGAACTTTATGATTTGAAGAAACAGCGTGGATACTTAATGTTTGATTTTTTAACAATTATCTCTACCCTGCTACATTATTTGTTTAGTATTTGTCTTTTTTATTTCCAGCCTTAGCAGAGTTTATAAAATAATGTATTTATTTAGATAACTATTAAACTTTAATACCGTGCCTTTACATATTTCTCGATGTTCATGAGCTTCAGAATAAGGCGAAGGCTGTTCATAAAATTAAGAAATATAACTGAAAAAATTGCATAAAGATTAGAAGTAAATTTGAATATTTATTGATGCTGTACGTTAATAAAACTTTCAACGTAAAGTAAATTACTTGTGGCTCCAAGAAATTTACAGGTCTGAAAGCATGTTGTAGTCGTCGTACTCATGCAAGTTACATTTTGTAGTTAACGAAATAACGTGTTTATCGATGAAGTAAAACCTTTTAATGGCTTTGACAAGAGTGAATTTATTGATCAAATATCATCACATTTCTGCTTAAGAAGAGGTATAAAGTTATTAGATGAGCTCTTACATATAAATTAATAATGTGTTTGTTTGTTTTTGAATTTTGCACAAAGCTACTCAAGAGCTATGTGCGCTAGCCGTCCCTAATTTAGCATCGTAAGACTAGAGAGAAAGGAACTAGTCATCACCACCCACCACCAACTCTTGGGCTACTCTTTTACCAACGAATAGTGGGATTTAACATCACATTATAACGCCCTCACGGCTGAAAGAGCGAGGAATGTTTGGTGTTACCGGGATTCGAACTCGCGACCCTCAGATTACGAGTCGAACGCCTTAACCCACCTGGCCATGCCGGGTCCCGCAATGAGTTATCAGTGTTGTTTTCTCCACGGGCATCGAAACCTGTTTTTTAGCGCTGTAAACGTTTTTCTGCTCGGCATTTTTCAACAAAGTCAAATAGTGCTGTTTGATTGATCTTCAGAGAATGTCCCCTAGTGGCACATCTGTTGACTCACACCGCTAAAAATCGAGTTTGATACCCTTCATGGGCAGAGCACAAAGAATCCATTGTGTAGATTTGTGCTTAATTCTAAACATACATACCTACAGAGAACTATTTACAATCTGTTTAAATACATATTTTAGTGACTATTTTTTACATTTAACCTAAATTAAATTAACTTTAGTTAATTTAATATGTGCTAACTTTTGTTAATATGTGCTAACGATTTTAAACAACATTATTATTATACACAAAAAATAAGAAATATTTATTATAATCTATTTATATTTTTCGCGTGTTTCGCAGTTAACTTGTTTTAATTATTATTTTAACGTAAGGTATTCTCATTTCTTGTACATTAAACAATTCTTAGAGGCGAAATAATGAATTACAATTTTAGTGTTTAATTTCGGCTTATTTTTTGTTTGCATGTTTAGACCGAATGAGAAACATGCTGAAACTAAACATGTTTAATGTAACTGTACAAAATTATGTAACCTATCTAAGCCTTATAAGTACTGCATTTTTCCATTCTTATAGCTTTTAATATTGTGTAGTGCTGAGTTGCTACTCAGAATCTTAGTTTGGCGTGAAGAGGGCCAGAGGAAGATGGAAAACTTTAAAACATGTCTATAACCTTACTTATTAGAAATGGCAATAATAACCAGGATATGAAAGACAAGATATTCAACGTTCTTATACACAATTCTAAAATTGTGTAAATTATTTAAGAAAGAAAGATAAAGCTATTCTAAATTTGAAATTTTATGATTTCCTTAGTATAATAAATTGGAGTTAGTTGTTATTTTATTTCCACAGATGGCGTAACAAGTTGATTAAGCTTAATATTTCGAGCGTTTGTTTATGGTTGAACACAAAACTATCAAATGGACTATTTGTACTGTGCCCCCATTGGTTGTATCAAAGCCCAAATTTAGCACTATAAGCTTGCATTGTTATCACTTAACAACTAAAGAGTGGCACGTTTTAGCAAAATAGCAAATTATGAGTGGTATCTAAGACTTATTGTCTAAGTATGTTGACTTTTCATCAACATTTTCGTAAGTATAAAACCTCATCCAAAAACATCTTTTATGTGTGTGTTTATATATATATGATATTGAGGAAATGTTTAATAATTATTCAAGTAAAGGAAACAATTAAATGAAATACTATGATAACTCAGAACTGTCAACTGTTGTGTAATATATTACATATAAGACGATTGTAAATAATTATTACAAGAGTAGAGATGGTTTGGATTGCAGGTAACAAATTACAAACACTCTCAATCTATTGCGCATTTTATCTTTGACTATAATTTATTTGAATTAGTTTAGCCTAAAACTAGAAGGATTCTAAATGTAAGGTTGTGTCTAAATGCCATTTGCAATATAAGAAAGGCCCGACATCACCAGATGGTTAAAACACTCGACTCGTAATCCGAAGGTCACGGGTTCGAATCCCCATCACACCACACATGCTCGCCCTTTCAGCTGTGGGGGCGTTAAAATGTGACGATCAGTCCCACTATTCGTTAGTAAAAGAGTAGCCCAAAAGTTGGCGGTGGATGGTGACCAACTGGTTTTCCTCTAGCCTTACACTGCTAAATTAGGGACGGCTAGCAGAGATAGCCCTCGTGTAGCTTTGCACGAAACTCAGAAACAAACAAACAGTATAAGAAAGTCTGAATGACATAATGTTATTCTGTTTTAATTTAACAAAGGTTATCTGATCTATTTTAACTTTTTGTTTGTTAGTTATTAAACTCGAAATTAAGCAATGGGTTATCTGTGCCTTGCTCACCAGAAGCGTCAAACCCCGACTCTCTCTCTTTTCTTTTTTTTTTTTCAGCGTTGCAAACCATCAAAGTTATCGTTGAGCAACAGGGGAAAATGAATTCGTTTTTAATTATCATAATTCCCTGCATTGTTGTTACAAAAACAAAACTAAAATATTCATTCCTTGCTTACTTGAAAAACCACTAAGAAGATAGCGAAAAACAATAAAATTACAAAAGCAACGCTCCCCAGTGACTCAGTGGTATGTCTATGGACTCAAACAGCTAGAAACCGGCTTTCGATACCCGTAGTGGGCAGAGCCCTGATAACCAATTGTGTAGCTTTATGTTTAATTTCAAACAAATAAAGAGCAACAATGTTAAACCTGGATTACATTAATATAGAATATTCATGGAAAATAAGAATAAATAATTATCACAAAAATCATAATAATATAAGGGTATTGAAGATGTCAAAATGTGTCCTTTTATTATTAATATTCCCTAAACAAATATTCATTGCAATATATTACATTACGCCCGTGGTGTCAGACTATACAGTTTGTTCACAATGAAAATTTATATTATTAAAAATAATAAATTATAATTGTTGTATAGGAGTAAATTTTTGTTGTAGAGGAAAACATTTTAATCATATGTTGACTGATAATTACTTTATCAGGGAATCCGTAACAATGTAGAAACCAGGTGTCACCAGGTTTGAGCGAAATAATTATTCACATCAGTTGAAAATTGAAGTGTGTGGTTAAAATGCGAATGCGTGGAGTATATAGTTGTTTATTTATTCAGTTAAAGAGAGTCAGACGTACATGACGTGTATGTCTTACCTAAAACGTTTTTAAATACAAAATTAACAAAACTAAACTTAACACAAAATTCATCATTTCTATTCAAAATCAAATGAGTGAGTTGTTAAGTTCTCACTCTCTTTTCATGAATTCCATAACATTATTTACATTAAGACTCAAACGTTACAACAAGAACAAAAATGTCCCTGAAATTATGCCAGAATGACCAATGAGGCTTTTATTGTTTTAATAGTCCCTTTAACCTGTTATATATTTTCTTATATCAGATCATGACATTCCCTGTGGTAAGTCTACGAATTTACAAAGTTAAAATCCAGCATTCATTTTCTCGCAGTGGTTAAAGCAGATAGTCTAATATGGTTTTGTTCTAAAAGAAATAAAATAACACTATTACTCAGGTGACTTTAAACGTTTATCAGGAGATTTAGTCATTCAAGTAGTTACTTCGATTAGAACACTTTGCCATTCAGCTTGCATTAAACACTGTTCTGTTTTATATTATCGAACTAGACGTTAACATGCTGAGCATTTTTATTATTTTAGACTTTAATTTATACAACTGAAAAGAAGCTTTATTTCTAAACTGTTTCCTAGAATATCATATATACTCTGACCAGCTACTTTATTTGAATTTCCACCTCATTTCTTCCCTATAGTTCAGCGATAAGTTTACACACTTACAACTCTAGAGTTCGATTCCCTGCTTTGTAGATAGAGCTCAGACAGCCTACTGAGTAGCTTTATGATAAAATCAAACAAGCTAATCCATTTCATCTTTCAACATTCTAAAAGTCAGGATATTATTGAAAATATTTTATTCGATTTTAGCTCATTTGTCAAGTTATATAATTTGAGATTAACTCACATTAGTCAGTATCTAGTCACCACCACCCACCGCCAACTCTTTAGCTACTTTTTTGCCAACTTTGACCTACATCTTATCGTCCCCATGGTTGAAATGGCGAGCGTGTTTGGTGTGACGGGGATTCGAACCCTCTACCTTCAGATTACTTGTCGAGCGCCATAACCTCCTGGTCTTGCCGGACGCATATAGAAGAAATAAGTTACATCAGTGAAATACAAAATATGTGTAGGCCAGAACTATAGTAAAACAAAACACTACTGTGTATAAATCATTAGTTATTGAGGTTTTACATACAAAACATTTTGAATTTCTTTTAATATTTCAGAACTTCGTGACGATAAACCAAACGTGTCTATAAAACAAATTTAGAATTTTCTTCTTTAATATTCTTAGTGAACGCGTAACAAAAATCACCAACCAAAACCGATAAATAACTCTTTCTTCAAAGTTTTGATAACACCAAATGGTACATTAATTTTAACCATCCTGATATACCGCTCAAAGTTCCGCCTTTAATTTCGGCTACGTTTGATTTTTTTTTCCCCCAATTAAGATTTTCTAACACAAACTCAACAGTATTGAGGTTTGGTCTCTAGAGACAGCACACTATACGTACTAAGTATTTTTTACTGCTTTTAAGATACAGTTTCACTGTTTTTGAGAAACGGATTCTAACTTTTTCTTTAATTGGCTGGGTTTAAATTTTGCTCAAAGCTATCTGCAAAAACCATTCATAATTTAGCAGTGGCATACTAGAGGGAAAGCAGCTAGTCATCATTACCTACCGCCAACTCTTGGGTTACCCTTTTACCAATGAACTGTTATTACACCCCCACAAATGAAAACGCGAGCATGCTTGGTGGTACGGAGGTTGACAATAAAAGGAATATTAAGGTTGAGTTACACACTTTGTCCTAATTTTAGTCTAAAAATACCAATAGGTGGCGCTACAACTCTAACCTAACGGTTGTTGTTTCTTATTACGCGCAAACCTACAAATACTCTGCAAACCACGGATACTGACACCAAGGTGCTAAAGGTACAAATCCACAGACTTTCCACTGTATCGCTGGGGACCTTATGTTTGGTGAACCAATAGGATTTAGGTAATACCAGCTGAGGGTACTCGTAAATAAAACGGCTCAGTATGGCTAAGTGGTTAAGAAACTCAACTCGTAATCTGAGGGTCGCGGGTTCGAATTCCCGGCACACCAATCATGCTCGCCCTTTCAGCCGTGGGGCATTATAATATGATGGTCAATCCCACTATTAGTTGATAAAAGAGTAGCCCAAAAGTTGGCGGTGGGTGGTGATGAGTAGCTCCCTTCTCTCTAGTCTTACGGTGCTAAATTAGGGACGGCTAGAGCACGTAGTCCTTGGGTAACTTTGCGCGAAATTAAAAAAACACAACAAACAAAAACTGTATAAAGAACACTGTTCAGAAATGTTTCCTTTCGTTAATTCTTTTGTCTTTAAACCTCTAATGATTTCATTAGATGCTAAACATACACTGCTTCGTAGAAGGTAATAATTGACTTATTTAACTGATTCAGTACCTGTGTCTTTAAATTAAAAGTCAAAACTTTATAAAGGAGTGAAAATATCCACTGTTTTAGGTTTTTTACCTCTCGTAAAAATTTTAACTAAAATAGCCCATGCGCAATGTCAGACAGTTTCCAAGTTTCCGAAGATTATAGTAATTGAATAGAAAGTGGATATTATTTCTATTTCGTGGTTTTTTGTCGCTGTTCTTTGAAGATGATTATTATAAGCGTTATTAAAATAACCGCCCTCTTCCCAATAACAGATAAGACGTAGAGTACTCTTAGCAGTGTGGATTTTCGAGTATAAGAATATAAATAATTATAAACTTATCATTTCAGGGATGAAATTTCTATTGTATAACGTAATATCTTTAGAAGTAGTGATTTTTTTTAAGTTAATGTCAACCGTATTTTCTTCAGGATATTTAACTTATTCTAGTTCATGGCTCTCGCTAATGACATACGTAGAACGTATTTGAAGAGGGCTATAGAACGTGATCATACTTTGATTTCATCCTGTCCTTTTTGGTTACATCAAAAGTTCTATGATGTGGAGAAATTAGGTGGAGAAAGGACAGAGGGTATAGTATTGAGGTCTTTGATTGTCTTGTGTGTGAAGCTGACATCAGTGATGATGAAGTTAGTAAAACTTTTGCAACATCTTAAAGGAAACACATTTCCAGGGGAAGATTGTTGATTGTTTTGTTCTTTTAATTTCGGGCAAAGCTACACAAGGGCTGTCTTCGCTAGCCGTTCTCAGTTTAGCGATGTAAGACTAGAGGGAAGGGAGCTAATCATCATCATCCAACGCTAACTCTTGGGCTACTCTTTTACCAACGAATAACGGGATTGACCTTAACCCACACGGCCATGCCGGACCCCAGGGGAAAATGGATCCACAATAGAATTTTACGGGTGTTTTATGCCTTTCTTAGTTAAGGATTTTGTGTGTATTTTACAGGGAGTTTTCTTATGATGTATCTTACTTGATAGTATGGAGCATGATGTACTTAATTTACTTGCCAAGACCAGTCTGGGTGTATTCCGGGTAAGAATGTAGTTGTAGTACCTCTCATTTTGAAGTTGTAGATGAACTATCTCGAACGAACACAACGGAAGATATTCTGTCAAGGTTGATCAATTGAGGGGTTTTTGATCATGTTGAACATAGTTACTTGTTGTTGTTGATTAAGCGATGTTGGTTTGGATATAACTTCCTCAAGTGAATCACTATGTGTTATTCTTGGGTTTCTAGTATTGTAAAATACAATGGACATTTTACTTACTCTATCACTATTACTCAAGGTCTCTGCCAGGGGTGTCCTCTGTCGGCTTTGTTACACATTATTTGTGTGGAACCTTTCCATAATGTAATTATTCAGCATTATGGTATTTCTGGTTTACCATTTTCGTCAGATGCTAGTCTGCTGTATCAACAAGCTAAAAATACAACTTTGACGTTCAGTAATGTCACTTTTATAACTTCAGACAAATTTGTCAACTTATGTCGGATAGTCTGGTTAACTACGGTAAAAGTAAAGGGCTGTGGCTAGGAAATTGGGTCTCTTGAGGAGTAAACGCTTTAGAAGGGATTGCAGTATCCTCCCAACCATGCAGTATCCTCCCAACCATTAAAAGTTCTTGGTATCCAGTTTTATCCTGATAGTGATGCGATGTATCGTATAAATTACCATGGTATTTGTTGATGTGTCACACATGTTTTAACAACCTGGTGTCATATAGGGTTATCTTTCAGGGGTAGGGTGTTGATGGTTATTGCTTTAGTGGGAACACCCTTTGTTTCTAAATCCTAATCTTGTCAATAGCTGTGGACAAACGTTTTATTTTACCGTGTTATGTGCTGCGGGAATCACCGACTTCATCATTTACATTATGAGGGTATACCTCGTTTTCTCCGGAAATCGGCTGCTCCTGAGTTGGTTTCTTCTAACAATAGTGAGCTACCTAAAGAGTTTGTTACTAAACGTTTCCATTAACTTTACTCAGCGTTAGTCTCAGGTTGGATATATTTACTTACGTCTAAATTACCTTCAGGTATGTGTTATCTTACGTGAGTTTATGTACCTTACACACAGTAATGGTTTGAATTTTAGTTTCTTTCAGGGTCTTTATTTTGAGAAGGATATTTTGTGGATTATAGAATAATTTTTATCCTCACGTGCAACATCAGTTTTGTAAAGACATTGTATCTGTACTGATTGGCCGTCTCTTTGGAAGGGCTATTTTGATTCTTTTGTTGGTTATTGAAATTGTAACTTAGACTGACTTCTTTGGCATCATGGGATAGCTACATGTTAAATTAGTTCACGTGTTTAGACATCCGACAGGGTTATGTTCCTTCTGTAGTCGTACTCGAGAAACTATAAGTTCATTTGTTTTTCCAGTATCCTAATGTACAGGATTTGTGGGCTTTGGTATGTAGTTTGTTGGAGATAGTTGTTGGGTTGTTTTTTATTGGCTCAAGAGAAACGACTGGTGGCTTTAATTGGACATTTACCGAGTTCAAGTTCATATCAGCGCTAGCTCTTCCGTTTCTGTACGTGTTTTGCAAAACTTGTGGTATATTCTGCACGTATCAAGGTTTTGATATGTGGTGTTTGTAAACATTTGTACATTTCTTTAAAGCTCGACTTAAAAATAAAATGTATTTTGATTTCCTACTGTTCAAGTTGAAAGACAAGCTGTCTTTTATAATATCTACAGTGATCGTGGCCATTTGGTGAATGAGAATCTACAGGTGTATGTACTGTGTGAGATGCTGCAGTAATATTTTGTGAGTGTTCACCGTCTTGTTATTTGATAAATGTCTCATCAGTATTCTTCTTGACAGTGTATAATAATATGAATATTATAATTAGTTGTGTAATTCATTGTTATCTAAAGTTAGTAACATATTATGTTATGAAAATATGATGAGTTTATGTTTATACCCCATCTATATAGGCGAATTAGTAAAGGTAAAAAACGTCTGCGGACTTACAACACTAGAAACGGGGTCTCGATATCCTTGGTGGGCAGAGCACAGATGGCCCATTGTGTATCTTTGTGCTTCAATACAAATAAACCTTTATACACATTGTCCGCACTAGATTTTTTCACTACATCTTATTGTTTTTCGAAGTTTTGATTTTGTAAGTTTAAAATTTATGAGGTAAAGAGCGTAAACTCTCTCTCATTACGTTTTACATAGTTGTTCATAATATATGTATCTCATACTAACTTATTGTTCATGCTGACTACACAAGTAATAACACAACTGTTATGTCAAGAATGAAACAAAGAGTGAATGATAGCTGATGAAATGACGATGGTTCGGAACGTTGTCGACACAGCTTAGAACGTTGTTTTTAATACTTTTTTAATGATTTCACTGCTTTCAACTAAAATGTTCTGAAAATCATCACTAATATACTTCGAAGAAAAAAGTGGTAATTCAGCCGGAACTTAAAGCTGTTATTTGGTTCTAAAACAGGTAAGTCTGGTAGGATACAGAAAACTGAATATCTCCAATACTGGTAATGCAGTTTCACTAAAAAGTATTATATACATATATGTATATGTATTTGCAAGCCACGTTTATAACTGCTTGTGTATCCATAAATATGACTATTTCAGGGAGGTAAGCAATCTTATAATGCTGCAAAGTGGCTTATGTTTAAGAAGGATTTGGTGAGAAATACCGGAATAATTTGTTTAGATTAAGAATATTTTTACTGCTTTGAAACTGAAAAGTAAATATATTTAAGAAAACATTCAGAACTAACTAAATGTAGAAGAAATTGAAAAAGAGATTTAAAAAAAAAGATTTATTCATTTCTGTACATAGTAACTTAGAATAGTTTAAAGGATGAAAAGGCGTTAGGTTCTTAGATACGAGCATTATTATTCAGGCAAATTTCTCTATATGGTGGGTGTTTTCGTATCAATGACTTGGAAGGAACGTAGGCTGTAATCCATAATACAATCATTATATCTGAAACCGGGAGATATTTTATTATGTGCAACACGTATAAAGAGGCGAGTAAATAAATAGTTTTAAGGAGTAATCCGAACCGTTAAAGTACAAACAAACTTCGGGTTTATAATCAGATCAATTAGATATCTTAAACCGCTTTATAACGAACATAAATGGAAGACGTTTACTTTCTAAACATGGTAACCGATGAGTAGGATGCAATAATGGCAGCTCACTTGAATAGTGCGAAAATACACAACTGGTTAATTGGAACAACAATTACCACAGTATTACTTAGACTGGATATTCTTTGCGTGATGAGGCAAGTGTTTAGATGTATACAACTTTAACCGTATTCACATTACACGAACAGCATGATAGAAATGGTTTGTTTTGAATTTCACGAAAAGCTACTCGAGGGCTATCTGTGCTAGCCGTCCCTAAGTTAGCAGTGTAAGATTAGAGGGAAGGCAGCTAGTCATCACCACCCACCGCCAACTCTTGGGCTACTCTTTTACCAACGCTTGACCGTCACATTATGACACTCCACGGCTGAAAGGGCGAGCATGTTTGGTGCGATCGGGATTCGAACCCGCGACCCTCGGATTACGAGTCGAACGCCTTAACACGCTTGGCCATGTGAGGCCCATGATAGAAATACCTTCATCCAAACAAAATATTTTATTTTGGCAAATAAAAATTATTGTCAAAACTAGAACTTTAACACTTCATAATTTATTTGAAGTAATCACTACGCGATATTTAAAACCACCATATTGTTTAATTTTAATAATACTGTGAATCTGTAAATTAAAACTACTTTACAAACTAAATGATTTAGTCAATATGAAATTATTAATATTTATATTTTGAAATAAGTTATTCATCTTAATTTCATGAAGATTAATACATATTATTTTTGTTGTCTAGGGCTCGGGCTGCTTTGTGGTAGAGTATTGCATGTCAGACGTCGGAGCTGGCGAGTTGAGTTCGAATTCATATAACATCATAAAATATTTTACGCATTTTATGTTATCGATGCGTTATAAGAGCGACAGTTAATCCAATAACATAAGTGACGGGTACTTCTGACATGTTGCCTTTGTTATAGGTAAAGAATTAGTAATGACGGTTTAGGTTTATTAGTTTTGAAATACCATCGCTCCACTGCACTGTTCAGAGGATTCAATATACCGATCAGGCTTCTCCATTATCTACAATTACCAATATAACCAAGCTTCGTTCCAGTAGTTTGTGAGAGGAGACATAAACAAAGTTATAAACATGGCACCCAGATAACCCCAACGACGTTCAGGAGCATAAAATTGGTTACAGATGCAGGTTCAACTCCCCTGAAAATCTAGTCCTCGTTCCAAATCACGCTTTGCTGACCATCTATTGTATTTTCCTTATCATGTAAGATTTTGGATAAAACCTCGGAACAGGTCTTAATTATTCAAACATGTTCTAACAAAACACTAAATTCTCAACATATATTATCGTTCGGTATTTTATAAAGGTTTTCTTCATTGTGAAAAGTAGAATGTTAGCAATTTTATGTAACGTTTATTTGTTATCCACAAACTTTCCGTTTCATTCGCGTATTCGTGTAGGACTTCTATAAATACATTCATAATTAAAACAGTTTTCGGGCCCGGCATGGCCAAGCGTGTTACGGCATTCGACTCCTAGTCGCACCAAATATGCTCGCCCTTATAGCCGTGGGGGCGTTTTAATGTGCGCTGAAACCCACTATTCGTTGGTAAAAGAGTAGCCCAAGAGTTGGCGGTGGGTGGTGATGACTAGCTGCCTTCCCTCTAGTCTTACACTGCTAAATTAAGGACGGCTAGTGCAGACAGCCCTCGAGTAGCTTTGTGCGAAATTCAAGACAAACAAAACACTTTTTCTAATCACGTGTTTATTAGTACTAATTATATATTAAACTATTGCCTACAAATCATGTCTTACTGCTTATTTTATATTGCTAAAAGTAAAATCAGATGTTAAATACAACGATGATTAACAGATACATACTGCTATGATTATTGTTAAAATTTTCTCTTGGCTATGATGTCTGACATGCGAGTAATACAAAAAAGTAATTGAAATAAATAAGTCATATGTTTTGCACTACATATGTTTGATTTCATAAATTTGACCAGTGCAAACAATGTCTATTCAGGGATACTTACGCAGCGATATTTCAGGATATTAAACCAATGTCATGATATCTAATTTACTGTCGCAATTCTTTTGTATTATATGTTTAATACTCATGCAAAATTTAAGAAAGAAACTGTTATTACGATATTTAATGTTTTAACATTATCTTTATTTGAATAATTACTATACCATTACTTGTAAAGCTGCTATCAGTGTATGAAACCATTAAACAGAAGAAGCAGAATGCTTAATTAGGTTTAAACAAAATATAAGATAAAAGCCACTTTTAACTGTAGATATATTTTATCATCATTGTTATTTCTGAACTGACTAATAATACTGAACAGTTTCATTAGCTGAGAATTCCTTTTCAACTTGGAAGAAGTTGATGATACAAAACAGTTTTCCGTCACCACAGAGACCGCATTTAATGGAAAAGATAGTTTTATATTAAGGTTTAGTCGTAGCAAAATCAGCAAGTACATTCTGCTATTATTATTTAATCCCATGATCGTGTTGAGTTCCTTTAATTATCATTACGTATATCCACAAATGAAGTTATATATTTGTTGTTTACCAAATCTAAGGAAACCCTAGGCTCAAGAAATACCAAAACGACAGTTCTGTATCAGGCAGCTGAAAGAGGGATATCTACCTTCATCTGGTAAAACAGACTCTAAATATTAACTTTCGTAAATGCGAAACACGCACTACTTCTCTACATAGATATTGCTGAATGCATAGCGTTTAAGATATTGAAAACTTCCGACCCAAAAGTTGCTTAATCAGTGAATCCGAGATAAGACTGTCTTTTCAGCAGCCATTCAAGTATACTAAAATCCCACTTAAATTATTTTGCTGTCGTCGTTGTAAAGAGTTGCCCGAATTTGCAGCATTAGGTTCAACAACAACATAAATAAATAAACTTCGTCAATAATACCCTCCGAATAAAAATGAAAAATCAGGTTTATGGGATTAGTTACAAAATAATGTCTCTTTGGACTCGAAAAGCTGCTCAACTGAGAAATACCTCATGATTATCACTTTAAGAATGTTCTCAACGTGGAGAAAATAACAAGCAAGTGTTACCACAGACTAGAAACACTTTAAATATACTATATAATGAAAGCTGCTAAAAATGAAATCATTATTTAATTAGCATCATATCAAGTAGTTTAGGAGTTTTATACAAAACTAATGGCTTCAACTTTTCGAGAATAATTATTGATCTCGTTGAAAAATTCAAATGGGGAACAACAAATAAAATTTGTGACTCTTCAAAAACGAATACGGTATTGATAGGATAAAAAGTATATTAATTATTTAATAAAGAAATTTATTATTGATAACACGTACGTACTGTCAAAAAATGATTCCACAACGAAGGTAACCAGAAAAATAAAATTACCAAACATACCATAACAAAACTAAGCTAATTTGTTTTGTTCAGAGAAACAAAATGTCATATTGTTACTCGAGTGCATCAGTGAGCATTTAAGTAATTACATCATCAGTAGGCATGTCAGTGTGTTAAACACAAATATAATAGCTGGCATTCGGTCAAACTGGCTGACTAAATTAAGATGTGAATTAGTTAGTTATCACCATTAGATTCCACCTAGGAACATAGGGCCGCAATCGCTTGCGGATTCTTCAACAAAGTGAGTAGGTTGTTAGCCCACTGCACCGAGCCGTCCCTAATTTAGCAGTGTAAGACTAGAGGGAAGGCAGCTAGTCATCACCACCCATCCGCCAACTCTTGGGCTACTCTTTTACCAACGAATAGTGGGATTGACCGCACATTATAATGCCCCCACGGCTGGGAGGGCGAGCATGTTTGGCGCGAACCCGCGACCCTCGGATTACGAGTCGCACGCCTTACGCGCTTGGCCATGCCAGGCCAAGATATGAATTAGTTGAAATTAAATGTCGAAATTATTTATCACATAATATATATATATATATATATAAATAATATTTGATTTTCAGCTTTGATTCGTGAAAATAAGTGCTTGATGTTTTGCAGGGTGGTTTCAAGTGATAATGCCTTCCAGGTATATTCTGACCTTCAGTTTCTGGATAGTCTTGCTTCCGTTATTCCTACATGGTGGAGAAGCCGTACAGTCGAAAGCCACTGATGTTGGTGAGTCAAGTATTACTCTTTAAGTTACTATAGTTAAATGGTAACTTCAAATAATATTATTATAAATATATGTTATAAGACGTCACTCATGAAGGAAAGAATTATGAATACCTTCAGTATAATAGCCACTAAGTGGTTTTTAAAGTTTGATTTATGTAACACAGTAAAATACTATTTTATGTAATTGTGTTATGCGCTTATTATTAACTTTCTGAAAACAAGGTGGATCTCACTCCATTACTACTTGACTAGTACAACTGAAGAAGTTCTCATCTGTATCTACACTTTCAAAGTAGTACTTTGTAAAATAATACGAAATACTGATACTTCATTTACCCAACTTAGTTCGTTCTTCTGTCAGTTACGTAAACAATCAAATACCTACTAGATTTAGCTCATTAAGTACCCATCAAGATGCGTTAAGCAAGTACATAACCAACTGACTTTCCTCTGTTTCTTACTTGCTTATTCCATGCAGTATATTAAATTTTCCAACCTATATTATAACAAGCTGAATGAATACACAATATATTTGTATGGAGATATGAAAGAAGTAACATAAGCTACACCATGCATATCTTTAGTAAATTCTATAAACAGATGTAGCAATTCTTTTATAAATTAGGAGATAATAAAAAAAGCTGTATGTACTATTAATCTTTACGTTTTTTTGAGTAGTTTAAGCGAAACAGAATGTACCTGCGATATTTAAACATGTTAAATAACCAAAATGAAACCAATTAAAGATGCATGTCTTATACCACGCAAGACTTTAGTAAGTTAACTGAAACAGAATCCAGTTAATAAACCTTAAACCAAGAAATTCTTAAATAAGATCGCATGGCGTGGCCATTTGTTTAGTGCATGCCAAGTTTTGGATCTCAGACTACCAGACTTTAGGTTACTTCAAACTTTCGTATTTTAAGCAAATATGAAACTTGCATGGTACTGTAGCTTACGTGATAGTTTAATAAACCTAAAAATACACTTACAGAAATACTTTGTAGCATTCATTTTAAGTTAATTGAAAATAGCATAACAAGTTACTTTGCGTCACGCAATACTTTAATAAATTAAGTGATCAAAAATATACCTGCTAAATGGAATACCTTGGTAACATGCTGTGGAAGAATTAGCTTCAAGATAATTTACTAAGTGTATTGAAAAGAATGTTGTACAAACTTTCACCTATCATTCATTGGACAGGGATAGTGATCATGTTATCAAGTTCAACATTAAGTTAGCATTACGACAACGAATAGACACTAAAAGAACTTTGAATAAACTATTGGCAGAAAACAACAACTAATGCTTTAGAATGAGCTTTGCTTCGAAATACTTTAAACGTATTTAATATAATTAAATATGCATACCATTCCCTCACCAAAACTAACTAGGCGTGTAGTCGTACAAGAATAACTCATCTAATATGGTGTAATATACTACACTTGATATAAATAGCTACTTTTGTGATTTTTTACTTGTTTTGAATTTCGCAGAAAGCCTTCGAGTAGATTTGTAAATTAGCAGTGATAGGCTAGAGGAAAGCAGCTACTCAACACCATCCAATGCCAACTCTCGAGTTATTATTTCATTAACGAATAATGGGGTTCACCGACACATTATAACACCCCCCACGGTAACGGGAATTTGAACCCACGACTCGAGTCAAAATCTTTGTTAATAAGGCATTGCAGAGCCATTTTTTTATGAGAAACGTAATTTAAACCAGATTTCGATAGTCGTCTGGTTAATTTTACTTGAATTCTTGCCTGTTTTTGCCTCCAGACAAATATGTGATGATTACTTTGAAACTGAATAAATCAGGTCTCAACATAACATAAAATTCACTGTCAGCTATTTAAGTTCCTGAGGTGATGCACTCTTTCCGTATAACATATAATATCTTATGGCACGGTGAATACAGATATCGCTGTACATATCTGGTTACAGTAAATTAATCGCATGGATCACTTCTGGCTCCTTTTTTACACTCGTAACAACTGAAAGTTTGTCACGTTCTGACAGCACTTTTACCCAAGATGAACACTCTTTTATATTTTTAACTATGTACTACCAAGTTCCCAAAACGACCTTTTCACATATCGACTTTTCACATAATTTTTATAAGTTTATTTTAATATTCATGCAAGTCATTGATCGTGTGTGTTTAACTTCAACAGATGAAAACACTATTTGTCTACATATCAGACAATAAATCCATTTGCAGAAGGTTTTGAGTGATCTTTCTTATAAATCCAGATGTTTATGATAAGACATTGTGTATATATTATTTAAATTTATCGGTAGGTATCTAAAAATTGAACTTTATAAAATGAAGCTACAATAAAATCGTTTGTTGTTGTGATATATAGGTTTCGCAGCCACGCCACTTCCTGGTGTTTGTGCCGCCATTTTGGAGTGATAACAGATGTGGGGAAAACGGGGTTTGTTTGCCTGTGGCAAACAGCGGTTAATCATCTTTTCGAAGTTATGGAATACATTTCAGCACGAGTTTTCAAGTCACTTAGTCGTTTAATAAATATTTCGAAGCAAACGATTATGCATTTACTTTAAAGAAAAAAAATCCTTAAAAAAACTAAATTCATTTTTTCTCAATTTTTCTGTTTGTAGCCAAAAACCAAAACAAGAGTAGAGCCAAAGTAAAGTATATGATATTAATTACATTGTTCAACATTTTGGAGATTCTTGGAACACGCACCTCAAATAAATTGGCTAAGTACTGTTTAGAGACATTTATACGTTATGTCATTCATGTTAACAGAAGTTGCTTGAATACTTGGAGCATAAAGCTTTCTGTTAAATATTATATAGATTGTTCGTATGAGTGTTTAAATGTCTTATCAGGCTGTAAAGGAATGAAACGTTTAACTTTATCATAATTTAATATGATCTCTTCGTAAACTGAAAACTTCTTGACTCATTTTTCAACAATTGATTTTTTTCTTCTTAAAGAAATCTTATCAACATGTATGGCTTCAAGACTAGCCACATTTATGCCAGTTTTCACACTGCCCATTTGAAAGGTATTCGCATATGCTGTCGTATATTGATAGCGATTGGTTAGTTGTTTTTCGAGAATCACTGAAGGAACATAAAGGCTACGCAAACCTTCTGTGTTACATCTGTTGATAACCAGTTAGTTTCTTCTGTTTTAAATGTTGTATTCCATTGTCGCTTCGGAAATCCCTTTCTGCCTTTATCTTCTTATGTGATAGAATAGGCTTAAAAACTGACGGTGTAATGGGTTGGTGACGAAGGTTAATTGGTAATCACACTTTGAAAGTAAATTAAAACCAAAGTATTATATATTTCCTGGAACAGAATGGGCTACTACACACACACACACACACAACTGAATATAGGATTTTAAAATGTAGAAACACTTTATGATGTTAATGTGACAGAACCCTAGTTATATTAATTAATAAGCATGTGTTTTTGTCACAGATCTAAGTATGAATGCTTTTACTGTCAAGTCATTTGGATTCGTCTATTATAAAACTATAAAGGATTCGGAA
Source organism: Tachypleus tridentatus (assembly GCF_004210375.1). Lineage (NCBI taxonomy): Eukaryota > Metazoa > Arthropoda > Merostomata > Xiphosura > Limulidae > Tachypleus > Tachypleus tridentatus. The sequence continues at coordinate 42,414,434 of NC_134825.1, read as the reverse complement.
ACTTCACTACGATGTCCATTATATTTGATTCTACAGTACGATGCAGGTACATAATAATATAAGCAACGGTCAAATGCATCACTTACCTCTGACAGAATGTTCGTCACACATACGACTGTTGACATCTCGTCACCAGTCTTACCTGATATTTAATAGTATTGACATCTCGTCACCAGTCTTACCTGATATTTAATAGTATTGACATCTCATCACCAGTTATACCTGATATTTAATAGTATTGATATCTCGTCACCAATCATACCTGATATTTAATAGTCATACCACCAGTGATATTTAATAGTCTTGACATCTTGCCTGATATTCGTCACCAGTCTTGCCTGATATTTAATAGTCTTGATATCTCGTCACCAGTCTTACCTGATATTTAATAGTCTTGACATATCGTCACCAGTCTTGCCTGATATTTAATAGTCTTGACATATCGTCACCAGTCTTACCTGATATTTAATAGTCTTGACATCTCGTCACCAGTCTTGCCTGATATTTAATAGTCTTGACATATCGTCACCAGTCTTACCTGATATTTACTAGTCTTCTTGTTTTAATGCAGCTATCTGTTTCTCACGTTCGTCAACATTGACAGAAAATCTCCAGAAAAACAGAGGTCAGGCATTTCCCTTTATAGTTTTCATACATGAAAGTTCAGTCAAATTATCCTTGATTCTGCAAATATCATAGATTTTCCTCTGTATTTGTAAAATGCACGTTACATGAACGATATTCTTTTTTTTATTTCGCGCAAAGCTACTCCAGGGCTATCTGCGCTAGCCGTCCCTAATTTAGCAGTGTAAGACTAGAGGGAGGGCAACTAGTCATCACCACCCACCGCCAACTCTTGGGCTACTCTTTTACCAACGTATAGTGGGATTGATTGTAACATTACAACGCCCCCACGGCTGGAAAGGCGACCATGTTTGGTGTGACGGGGATGCGAACCCGCAACCCTCGGATTACGAGTCGCACGACTTAACCCACCTAGCCATGCCGGGCCCATGAACAATATGATGAAGTTATTTTCACTCCAAATTGGCTGGATAAGAGGAGATGACGTATACGTGACGTACCACACAAAACACTTCGAGTTGATTTTCCTGAATGAATTTTTTGTGATGAACTTTACATGAAAGCTTTCAAGTTAGTAAAATTAAGATCTATTTTGGTATAAAGTAGATAAGTATGATTAACGAATTATGAGACCAGATAAATATTTGTACTTTTAATTTGTTTTTCTGAGGTGCATTTTAGCGTTGAAATTTATATAATTGGAAAATTGCTATATGTTTTAAAAGCAAACTTTAAATAGAGATAAACCGATTGCTGACATTTGTAATATTATCATCTGTTTCTAAGTTTAATTTTGACTGATAATGTCGTTGAGTTTCGTCTCTACTATGCACTATAATTTTAGACCTTTTATCGCTTTTCTTCCAAGTAGTACTTTTAAAATTAATTTGATATTGTCCTCATATTGATATGTACATATGATATTTTTTCTAATATATGTATACGATTGAAAATATCTAATAATTTTCATTTAATTTTTTCTCTTCTTTGTATCAACAATAAATCCAGAAACAGAAACTATTTATGTTTACATTCACCTTAGAAGATACATTAAATAGATTGTTAAACACCTTAGTTTGTAAATTAATCACACTCATGCTGTTAAAACCAATTATCAGACCGGTGTGCATCATAAAACAAGTCTCTTGCGATAGTTATATTTAGAAAATAGTAAGTATTAGTACGTTTTGCTTACAAAGTGGAGTGTTAGTTAAAACCTGGCGTCTCGAAATAATTCTACGACTATGCAAAGAAGGAAACAAAAAGCTAAAATACACACTCTGACATCTCACACTACATTTATCGTTATACTTACAGTGAAACATGAAGTTACAAGACATACTCTGACATACTACTGCTCTTCGTCATGTATACATAAAATAAGGCAAAACGTTACAACATATCTTCTTGCACCACAATGCATATGTATCATCAATACACATAGTATAAGAAGTTACACCACGTATTCTGAGATCTCACAGTGCTTTTTCATGTATACATACAGTGAAACTAAAGGTTACAATACATCCGACACTCAACTGCGTTTCCTGTTCTGCATAAAATACAGTGAAATAAAATTTTATAGTTCATGTTATAGCAACTTATTAAACATGAAGAATATTGGAAAACAATTACAGCTATATTCAATACAGCATTTTAAGAATGTTAACAATGTTCTGTATTTTGAATGTTTGTATTAACTTATACTGTCATTTTTCTTTCACAACTATCTTTCAGATAACGTTTACAATAAATGGCAGCTTCCTGAAATGCTACAAAAACACGAGTTTCCAATCGGTATTTTGAATGGAAAATGGAAAATGAAGTTCCCAGGTATGTTTTCTGAACTTAACTTCATTAATCTACTTCGCCATTTTGAGGAAGAGAAACGAGCTAGAAACTATGAAGAAAGTCTGAAAAATAAAGACGATGATGAAAGAAAACGAGGACATACCCTCATTCATTTTGGAAAACGAAATGTCGATCTCAGAAAGAAGACAGGAAACGTTTTTGAAAACCTACAGCAGAGACATGAACCCGTTGTTTTCCCTTATTACACAGAATATGAAGTAAATAATTTTCCGAAGTATGTAAATCAACAAAATGACGAAAAGTCTGATGATGAAGATCACAGTAAAATATGGTTTAGAAAACGTTTTGAAAGTAATTCTAAAGATAAGTCACGTTCTATAATGCATTTTACTAAAAAATCACTTGAAAATACCCTCAAAGAAATAAATAAAAAGCACAAAATAGCTCATAACGTGGAAGGAAGTAAACAGAGCAGTGGTCATACTATAATGTCCCTTGGAAAACGACTGTATAGTAAACGCAGTTACAGCAGTAATGAGCTCAACCATCAAATGATAGAGTTTGTGAATCATGACAACGAACCTAAGCATTACCTGATTCACATAAGAAAAAGAATCGATAACGATCGTCTACCCGACCGCCACGAGCTGCTTTTTGAGAAAAATATAGACGACGAACGACCTGGTAATAACATGATATATCTTAGAAAACAGATGAAAAATAAACAGCAAAATGGTCATAACATGATGTATTTTGGTAAACGAATGGACAAAGAACAGCAAAGTGGTCATAACATGATGTATTTTGGTAAACGAATGGACAAAGAACAGCAAAGTGGTCATAACATGATGTATTTTGGTAAACGAATGGACAAAGAACAGCAAAGTGGTCATAACATGATGTATTTTGGTAAACGAATGGACAAAGAACAGCAAAGTGGCCATAACATGATGTATTTTGGTAAACGAATGGACAAAGAACAGCAAAGTGGCCATCACTTGACGTACTTTGGAGAAAGAATGAAAAGTGAAAAGCAACCTCTTCTGCAAATAACGTATTTCAGTGATGAAGAAAAACTGCCTGATTCACAAATGGTGTTCTTGGGTAAAAAGAACAATGACGACAGTACAACTAGTCATCAAATAATGCATTTTGGTAAAAGACAGGAGGTTAGAGATGACGAAACTGCGAGTGACGATGTTAGAGTAAAATCAAACAGTTTATCTGAGAATAGTAATAATATACTTCAGAAAAGACTAAGAAATACACGTTACCAGGACAACCATGGATCAACTTTCTCTAGTTTGTATAGTCGGACTTCCGGATTGCTAGACAATGGAAACAACCCATTCGATTACAGCTGGTTTACCTATGCTGAGGATATTAATAGAAGTAAACAATCTCTCTCTCCTAATCTGGAAGAGATAGGTGAGAACAGAAATATAGGCAAAAATCGTGTAGCTAGTCTCACTGATATTCTCCCAAAAGTCATATATCTTTTTCGAGATCAAAACAAGACTCTGAAAAATAATTCATATTCATTGAATCATTTTGAGAAACGATCGGTGAACATGAAAAAGACAAGTAAAGCCCATAACCGTAAATATGACGTTTCAATAAATCCGACATCACAAAGCTTGGTTTATTCAAACAAGTTCGACTCAAACGATAAAAATAATGTGGTAGCAGACAGAAATGAAAAAAAACGGAATGATTCGTCAAAACTGAATCGAGTACAGAAAAACACTTTTGTATCCGATGGAACTTCCTCCGAAATAATAGATGCCTTCCCAGAGTACTATATCTTACCTAGCAGGAAAGACGATGATTTATATTTCAAGAAACGGTTATTCAGAATCTATGGTTTCTTCCCTTTTCACTTAGAGGAATCTTTTCCACCTCTAGTAACCAAAAAAGGCCAAAGGCAGTATCCAGATGTGCAGTATTATTTTAGAGAAGACAGGAGTGGCGATAAACTGGCAAATGAGCGAAACGCCTTTTTACATTTTGGCAAACGCTAGTAAATTCAACTACTAGATTGAACGACAGAGAAGCAGTGTCCCAGATACCAGATGAAATCCAAGAAAATGTTTTCAAACTAATAAGCTCAACGAGCTAAACCTTAAATACGTCTTCGATACAAAGCTAAACAAATAAGATAACCTTGTAATTCTCAAACATTCATTTGTTCATTGTCTTTGCACCATTATTGAAATATATCAAGTTAAATGATTTACGTGTAATAAAACAATTTCTGTGTAAATGCATAAAAATAGAAATGGAGTGTTCTGAGTCAGAATAAAAGGTTTAATCACACCAAATGTTATATGATTAAAATTAAAATGTTTCAGATAATTTTGAAAAGTTTAAAAGTTGTAGAAATGAGTTTTGATAAGTCTTGTCAAGAATCTTTCAAAACTTAATAAAACTTTGTTCAACGTCTTCTAGTTATAATGACATTTCTGACGTTCATTACAATAAAAACTTCCAGTAACTGACACGTAACTAAAACATCAAATGTATGCTTTAAAATATCATTATTCTTCGATATGTACATTATAAACAATGACGTCATATCACAAATTTTGTGGTATATTTGTTATTTTTTCATCAAAAAATAAAACTTTGTGGTGCCCTGTAATTTAAATCTTTCGGAGGAGAACTATAATAAAAACTACCAGACCGATTATTGATACTGGTGAACATAAGTAGACATCAAATAAAAATACTAAAATCTGAATGTGTTAAACATATATGTAATTATATATATAATATATATGAAGCATATTGGCGCTAGTCAAGTCAAATTAATTACATGTTTGTTTTGCGTGGCATAAACCTGTAAAATAATCTATCTCTGTTCTGCTCACAAAAGATATCAAAACTCGAACACCAGTGTTGAAGTCTTTGAGACTTACCGCTGAGCCACAGAGGGTTTCAATTATATCTAAAGTATAGCATTAACAGAAGAAAAGCTGTTTAAAGAAAATACGACATCATCCAAATAATGTTGATCCTAGGATTAAGTTTACAGTTGAACCTACATGCAAACTGTTACGTATAAATAGTCAATCTGTAAATCATTTGACTTCTAGTGGGTCAGCGGTATGATTCTGGTCTTATCATGCTAAAATCAGAGTGTTTTATTTCCCGTGGAGGTTTAGTTGTTTGTTTGTTTTTGAATACGCGCGGAGCTACTCGAGTGCTGTCTGCGCTTGCCGTCCCTAATTTAGTAGTGCAAGACTATAGGGAAGGCAGCTAGTCATCGCCACCCACCGCCAACTCTTGGGCTACTCTTTTATCAACGAATAGTGGGATTGACCGTCACATTATAACGCCCTCACGGCTGAAAAGGCGAGCATGTTTGGTGTGACAGGGATGCGAACCCGCGACCCTCAGATTACGAGTCGTGTGCCTTAACTGCCTGGCCATGCCGGGGTCTTCTAAGAGAAAACGATGTTAGTATACACAGCCCTGTATTTGTGTGTGTAACTTGAATTCATATATAATGTAGAAAGTAATTTACGGTTTTAATGGTGTGCAGTTTTTGCGATGAAACATTTAGAGAGGTTGAATCGCATTTTGTAAGAAAGATTTGTGTATGCATATCTGCTACATATGCATATCTATGTCGCAGATATACATCCCCACAGATGAAATCTGTAATTAGTATACTTATGTATCTAAAGCTGAATAATTTTGTCCTTGACCGTTGCAAGGAGTGGCATTTATATAGTGAGATTGTTTGTGACTTGAAACTTCAACAGACGTAACACGTCCAAGAAGAGAGTTCCAGTCATCTCCATGGAAATGGAAAATCTCGCATAACAGAACATTCAGGACAGTGATGAATTCTGGAACGGTGACCTGCTTCACTCAGTGGCAACAGCAGCGCCATCTGTAAAGTGAAGTCTCGGGTTCCAAAAAAAGTGTTCTCCAATATAGAAACTAAATTTGAAGAAATTTGATTTACCTATGTAGTACTAGTAATAAGATAACAAAAAATGATTTGAAGTTGACAAAATCTCACATTAAGTGTTTAAATGATATTTACTATGCCTGAAAATCATACAAGAGAAGAAAGAGTAATTACAACATTTTTTTCTGTTACGTATACACCTACAGTCATGTGAAAAAGTTAGGACACTCTATAAAAGCCTGTGTATTTTTGTAACATTTTTTTGGATATATAGATATTTAATCTCAATTTCAACAATACTGAGAGATTATAGGAATATAACTATGCAATTAAAACTGAAGAAAAGACTTTTCAAGATCTTCTGTAAATGTCATGCTACAAAAATGCATATTCTAACTGAGGAAAAAGTTAGGACACCCTACCCCCTAATAGGTAATGTTACCCCCTTTGGCTGAAATAACTGCAGTGAGACGCTTCTTGTAGCCATCTACCAGTCTCTGACATCGGTCTGAAGAAAGTTTACCCCACTCCTTAATGCAGAATCCTTTCAGCTGTGATATATTTGAGGGGTTTCTTGCATGTACAGCCCGTTTCAAGTTACCTCACAGTATCTCAATGGAATTAAGATCTGGGCTTTGACTCGGCCATTTAAAGACTCTCCATTTTTTAGTTTTCAGCCAGTCCTTGGTGGATTTACTGGTATGTTTTGGGTCATTGTCGTGTTGCAGAGTCCGGTTCCGCTTCAGCTTTAATTTTCTTACAGATGGACTCATATGATCCTCAAGCACTCTCTAATACACAATAGAATTCATGGTGGATTCTATGATTGTGAGCTGTCCAGATCCTGCTGCAGCAAAGCAGCCCCATACCATGACACTCCATAACACTTCACAGTTGGTATGAGGTTCTTTTCCTGGAATGCTGTATTTGGTTTACACCAAACACGTTCTCTGTTCTGGTGTCCAAATAATTCAATTTTTATAGGGTGTCCTAACTTTTTCACATGACTGTATAAATACTTATGAAACATATCTAGTGGGCTTTCATGAAATAAACAATTACAGCAGTTTTACTCTATTATACGCCAAATAAAGACTTCAGATGCAGTCCCAGCGGACTCTCATGCTTTCGAGCTGATTAAACGTTGTCTTCAAAGACACAAGGAAAGTTTTTTCAAGATTACCTGTTTAACGTTAACTTTATTTTTCGTAGTGGAAACTTATTTCAATAACATTGTGAAGTGAATGGCCGGAAGTGTGTAAACATGGACGTCATTGATTCTGAGAATCGTCGGTCAAGAAAGCACCAAGAGCCCTGAAGCACCGCCATTATAATAAGTAACTAATTTCAGTAAGTTCTTTACAGAAAAGTTATTAAGGATTAATTTCAAAAATCAAAACTAAAAGTCTTTAAAACTATTCATTTACCTTTTAAGTTTTTGAATTTCGCACAAAGCTACTCGAGGGCTATCTGTGCTAGCCGTCCCTAATTTAGCAGTGTAAGACTAGAGGGAAGGCAGCTAGTCATCACCACCCACCGCCAACTCTTGGGCTACTCTTTTCCAACGAATAGTGCGATTAACTGTCACATTATAACGCCCCCACGGCTGAAAGGACGAGCATGTTTGGCGCGACCGGGATGCGAACCCGCGACCCTCAGATTACGAGTCGCACGCCATAACACGCTTGGCCATGCCGGGCCTACCTTTTAAATCCAACAGTAAATATTTATGACAACCGTTTTCGATCTTGTGGGCATGTAAATTGTACCATATTCCAACGTTTAAAATTGGAAACCACGACAGGAGTGACAATACATGGACTGTAGCTTTCAAATTTAAGTTTTGCTTAAAATATAATGAAAATATATTATTACAAATATAATAAATATATATATATATAATTAGTACTTAAACAGTTTAGCAAACATTAACATCAAAATGCAGAACTGAGTTGAAAACAGCAAATACAAACCTGCGTTTATATATTTTGTTTTTGAATTTCGCGTAAAGCTGCACAAAGGTTTTCTGCAATAGCCGTCCCTAATTTTGTAATATAAGACAAAAGGGAAAGTATCTAGTCATCACCACCTATCGCCAACTTTTGGAATGCTCTTTTACTGGTTTGCTACTTAAAATATATGATAAAATATGTATTTGAAAATATTATTATATTCATTTGTAGCATAGACCGAAAATGAAAACTGGGCTTTCTTTATGACTTGCAAGAACTAAAATTTCTGTAAAATAGAAGTACTTATAATAACTAAATTAAAATGACGTTCAAACGACTGCTAATAACTTTGGCACTGAAAAGTTCTAACCATTTTCCAAGCTTTTAGTGGTTGTGACGCTATGTCTTCATTTAACACTAAAGGTAAGAAAACTGAATAAGAAACATATCCAAATATCACTATCGCTTTTCTTCCATTGGTAGAGTCTCTATAAATTGTCAATGATAATTGTTTACCATTGACTAGGAAATTTGCCATCTTTATGGTTGACTAAAAGAACTCTAGACCATAATGAGATTGAAAATGAAAAAGTCGTTTTATGGCACAATTAAAGAAGAAATATTTATTAAAGATTTGAGTCGATAAATTTCAATGACACAACAATCACTAGTTTTATGTTATCAAATCTTGTCGATAAACATTTAAAATAAAAATTTTATCTTACATTATGATAAAATAAGTGTGTTTTCTTATAGCAAAGCCACATCGGGCTATCAGCTGAGTCCACCGAGGGGAATCGAACCCCTGACTTTAGCGTGGTAAGTCCGTAGACATACTGCTGTACCAAAGAAGGACCAAAATACGTTATTTTTGTTTTTCCCTCTTAACACATTATTATAATATATTAGACTTAAAAATTTCACTAAGCCATGATAACAACGAAGCAGTTACTAACATACATCTAAACTGGTTGAACATAACAAATGGTCAGTGTCAAGGTAAACAACTGCGGGCTGAGTTCAAGCTTCTCCCTAAGTGGCAAGGAACTGATAACGAATTTATTTGAAAGATAGCAACTCTTGTGGACAACACTTTTAGAAGCAATAAAATCCTACATTTAAAATTCGATTTAAATTCAGTAAGATATGTAATCTTCCGAATTCATTCCTAAAGTATGTTTTTTGAATCAATTTTTCATATTTGCTAATAGTGTGATACCTGAAATGATATATTCTATAGTATTAACTAAAGTGTCATGGACAACCTGTGTGGTATACACTGTTGAATGTTAATCTGGTAAATGTTTCAAAATGTCGTTCTTCAACCAGTTTCTATGAGCACATTGCTCACCATATTATTTAACGAATATAAACTGTTGCTAATTATGTTTGTCGTATAACCTGTAGTAATGGAAATATTATAATAATCCAACACTGACCAGAAAAAAACCAAAAGCCACTGACGATCCATTCTGTACAAATTAAGCAAAAATAAGGTAAATAAAAGTATTTATAATATAGACTGATGGAAGGTTTAGAACCATGATTAAGCGACATCAAGATAATACTTGCCTCTTTAAAACACTTTCTAATGTCACACTGTATTATGTTGCCTTTACAACTCATTCAATTTACTGAATACACATGAAAGACCAAAGTCAAGACCATGTAGAACGTTTAGTAAGTCTCCATATTAAACAATGCTTTAATTTGTCATGATAATGTCACCTCAATCTCTTTCTTATAACCCTATGTTAACAATTATTTCTACTCAACCTAAATATAAGACTTTAATTGTGTATAGATGAATATTTCACTAACAGTTTTTTTTTGGGTGTGGTGTTTATTTTCTTAATTCTATTTTTACAAGATGTTTTATGTCATCTGCAATTACGTTTTCATTAATGTCACACTTTCAAATTCCATCCTCAGAGTTAAAACAACTGTTGCTTATTCAGATTCCTCCCCAGAACTGTAAATGTCCTGTTTCACAATTGTTCGTATAATATTTTTCTTTTCTCGTATACTTATAATTTAAAAGTATATATAGGCTATAGGTATGTGTTGTACAAGTAGAAGACCTGAACAACTTTTCAGTTTTACATATCCTATATCTCACATCTCTTAGAAAACAACCGTAATGTACAGTTACTATTACCTTCCTTTGTCTCTCAGTTTCTGAGAAACCAGTCTCTCGGCTCCACTATCTCTTGACTCTCTGAATACCGGTATTGCTTGTAACTAATCTTGTGTATTTATCTTATAGCACACCTACATTAGGTTATCTGATAAGTTCACCAAGGGGAATCGAACCCCTGATTTTAGCGTTGTAAGTCCGTAGACTTAGCGCTGTACCAGCGAAAAACATAAATACCTGTATTGCTGGTAACTAGTCTTGTGTTATTGTCTTTATTCTCTGAATACTGGTATCGCTGGTAACTAGTCGTGTGTTATTATTGTTTTTAAAACTTTGGAAGAATATTGAACTCGTTAATGATTTTTATTCCAAGTAATCTTATCAGTTTAATTTGTGCTATATAGAGTGGTTTTGAGAAAACATGGTTGTGACTTTTTCAGTTTCAAGAGGTTGGTCATACCTTGTTTTTATTAATATACTAACATAAATGCCGTCCTACGGGTGGCTGTTTGTTCTAGTAATTAGTTAGTTTGTTTGTTTTTTAATTTCTCGCGAAGCTACACAAGGGCTATCTGTGCTAGCCGTCCCTAATTTTGCATCGTAAGACTAGAGTGAAGGCAGTTCGTCATCACAATCCACCGCCAACTCTTGGGCTACTCTTTCACCAACGAATGGTAGGATTGACCGTACATTACAACGCCCCCACGGCTGAAAAGGCGAGCATGTTTAGCGTTACGTGGATTTGAGCCCGCGACCCTCAGATTACGAATCGAGTGCCTTAACCACCTGGCCATGCCGGACCGTGTCAGGCAGTAATACACAATTAGAAGAACATGAGTAATGGATGAAGAAAGAGTTATAAGGGCAGCACTGGTTCTGGAACACTTTTCTTGTAAATTGTTACAGGTTCCCTGACAAAATAATTATCAGTCAACGTATGATTAAAACATTTTTTCCTCTACAACAAAAATTTACTCCTATACAACAATTATAATTTATTGTTTTTAATAATATAAATTTTCATTGTGAACAAACTGTATAGTCTGACACCATGGGCGTAATGTAATATATTGCAATGAATATTTGTTTAGGGAATATTAATAATGAAAGGACACATTTTGACATCTTCGGTACCCTTATATTATTATTATTTGTGATAATTATTTATTCTTATTTTCCATGAATATTCTATATTAGTGTAATCCGGGTTTAACATTGTTGCTCTTTATTGTTTGAAATTAAACATAAAGCTACACAATTGGTTATCAGGGCTCTGCCCACTACGGTATCCAAACCTGATTTCTAGCGGTTTGAGTCCGCAGACATACCACTGAGTCACTGGCGGCGTTGCTACGAGTATTTGTATTTTCTTTGTTTTTCACTCTTTTCGCAGTGGTTTTTCAAGTTAGCAAGGAATGGGTATTTTAGTTTTGTTTTTGTAATAGCAATGCAGAGAATTATGATAATTAAAAACGAGTTCCTTTTCCCCTGTGGCGCAACGGTAACTTTGATGGCTTGCAACGTTGAAAAAAAGAGAAAAGAGGGAAAGAGTCGGGGTTTGACGCTTCTGGTGAGCAAGGCACAGATAACCCATTGCTTAATTTTGAGTTTAATAACTAACAAACAAACAGTTAAAGTAGATGAGATAACCTTTGTTAAACAGAATAACATTATGTCATTCAGTCTTTCTTATATTATTTGTTTGTTTTTGAATTTCACTCAAAACTACACGAGGGGTATCATTGCTAGTTGTCCCTAATTTAGCAGTGTAAGGCTAGAGGGAAGGCAGCTGGCCATCAACATCCACCGCCAACTCTTGGGCTACTCTTTTACCAATGAATAGTGGGATTGACCGACACACTATAATGTTCCCACGGCTGAAAGGGCGCGCATATTTAGTATGACGTGGATTCAAACCCACGACCCTCGAATTACGAGTCGAGTGCCTTAACCACGTGGTCAAGCCAGGCCTCTAGTAATAAGTAATCATTGTATTCATTTCTCATTATAAAAAAGTAAACATTTTGTGAAAAGTGTTTTCGTCGAAGTACTAAATGGGAACAGTTTTCGGATTGTGCTGTTCAATCATACCTAATCCATTGCATCAAAATGATTCAATGAATAGAGTCCAAATTTTCATAAATGCTACTGAAACAAGCTGTAATGTTTTCATATATTAAAAGCGCTACACTTTATTGAAAAAAATAATAGTTTTTAACAACTCCAGAGTTTTTAGCACGGCATTTAAAAATTATACTAATAAAGATAAAATCAAATCCTTGAGTACAATCCCATTGAAAGTCGTGTTATTTTTGCAAAGCCAATACTTTTATTTAAAATTGTGTTCTGTTATGAAGATATGGTAGTTGCACATACCATAGTTATTTGCTAGATTTCCATGGATTTCTGTTTGTTGTGGCATTCAATAGATAGAGCCACATTTCGTAAGCCCTAAGCACCATTTTTGGCATTGAGATCTTGTATCAACAAATGGCATCGTTGTATTTTTTATATCGGTCACATATACAGATAAACCTCTGCGCCATTGTTTTATTATAGTAAGATTAGACGTACACGTAATGCGTTTGAAGTATTTAAGGTTTTATTCAATTATATCATGATTAAACCGTTTTCGCAACTGATCTGCTCTAGTATCCAGTTTTGCTTCATTTTGAACTCCAAGATATCTTATATAACTTCTTGTAACGCCACATGTCAAATGGTTTCAACCGTGTACTGTCACAACCATAAGAAACAAAGGACCAGCTAAGCGCTTTCATAAGTCTACGTTGTATAAGTATTGTAATATTATCAATTCTCAAGGTGAAATTCATTCTCTGAAATGCAATCGTAGCTATACCAGCCTTTCTTTTGATTCCTCAAACACAGACATAGCTTTCTTTTACGTTATTATCAAATAAGCTAAAGTATTCGTTTAACTTAGAGACTCACCATGCACTTCTCACTTAACTGCTTATCCCTGTCCACTATCTTTTTAATTCTTTTTCAGATAATGCAAATAATATTGTATAAATTGCATACCTTAAGTCATAAGTAGTTCATCTGTGTAGAAATTAAAGAAACTTGGTGAGTGGGTGAAACGCTGTCTCACTTCCCTTTCAGTGTTGATCAACTTATCTAGTTCTTCTCTTATGTGTCTGATGAATTCTAGTTGTTGTATATGTTATGAAATATATCAATAAAATGTCTAAATAATTCATACCATCCAGAATTGTCAAAGAAAATAATCATGATATATATATAGATGTATATGTGTATTCACGGAACTTTTCCAAAACATTTCGAAGATTGGAAATTTATCCTTTAGTTCCTCTGCCTTATCACAAACCAATGTGTCACTTTCCACGTCCTGTTCATACTTGAGATTTGTTCTTTTTAACATTATAGTAAAACATTACCTTGTTCGTATTAGTTAAGAAAGTTGTCCTTTAATGTTTACTTCATATTTTATCCTCTTTCTTGTGAATTTATGCAAATATTGTTTTGTGCCAATCTTATTACCATTGGCTTTTTTGTCCATGTATAGTTACGAAACTTTAAAAAAAAATCCGCCTTATTTTCTCCACCATGCTCAGTCACCTTTGCATTGATGTTGTACAGTCTCAGAGATCATGATATAACAGAAACGCCTAGTTTCAAGAAGTCTATAAAAACCCTAAAATCTGAGTACGTTCAAAAGGTGAAACCTTTTTGTTCTGTGACAAATTTGGAATTTCCATTGAAATTTTACCTTTTATTCTTTACGCATTTGCTTCATTCACATGACCGAGTTATGTGTTTTTTTTTTCGTTTCTCTGCTTTGCTCCATAATTTGTACCATCTCTTTATTTACCCATAGTTCCTACCTTTCTCTTCTTTCTGGTAGAAAGTGATGCTTCAAATCCAAGATGGATTTATGTGTTATTTTTTTCTCTCAGACTTCAGTTGTCTCTGTCTTTGAAGTTACAACACTATAAACTGGATTTCGATACCAGTGGTGGGCACAACATAGATAGCACATTGTGTAGCTTTGAACTTAATTACAAATAATCAAACACAATCATTTGGGTCCAGTCTGTTACAGACCTCATTATTATTAAACCATCTTTAATCTGTTAAATATTACATTATATAAAGTTTGCTTTTCTTCATTATTTATAATTTTATTCTTGTAAACACGAGATAGTTGTCTATCCCACAACCAATTTCAAGAAAATTTCTGTGATCTATGATAAGTGACTATCAACACTTTGTGGAGAGAATGTAGTCTATATGATTGTGAATGTTATTAAATGGCGATCTTCAGGTATAATGTATTATTTCACAATAATAAACAAATTATGAGAAAAGGTACAACGAAACATGTTTTTAATGGACAAAAAGTATCGGTAATGCAGAGCTGTGTTATTCTCATAACTCTAAAAAGTGTTTTTTTATTTAGGCCTCACATGGCTAGATGGTTAAGTCACTCGATTCATAAGCCGAGGGGCGCAGGTTCGAATCCACATCACACCAAACATGCTTGCCCTTTAAGCAGTGGGGGCGTTATAATGTGACGGTCAATCTCACTATTCGTTGGTAAAAGAGCAGCCCGAATCCCCATCACACCAAACATGCTCGCCCTTTCAACTGTGAAAGCAAAATGGAGAATAACTGGGGACAAGTGAGCATTGTTCTACTGAGTTCGTTTTTTTGCTTCATATGAAGATCAAAAATAAAATATTTTGATTGCAAATTTTAAAGGGATGTGACGAAAATTATTTGTTGAGACATGGGCAGCTGAGTTGTTTGGAGACACTAATCAAATATCGAAAATTTTATATATAAATGTTTAAATATTCAAGATAAACATATTCCTTGCAGAAACAAATGGATGGCTGCAAGTAAAAACAAGGTATCTCAGAAAAAGAAATAAAATTAAAGAAAAGTTTTAGAAATTTAACAAATAAGATTTAAAAATTATAGAAGATCAGGATGTTGTTCAAAGAGGGGATTAGAAAATAAAAGGTTGTCTGAAAATGTAAAAATTATCAGGAGTTTTAAAAATACATTAATGTTAATAAAATAATAGGGCAGGATTCATCTCTTGAGAAATAATAAATGAAACCTTGTATCTGGTGATTATGATGAGATGGCTCGATTTTTAAATTCTACTTTTACTTCTGTTTCTACTAATGATAGTTTAAGCAGTATTCCTCATCCTAAACAGATGATAGATCGACACAAGGTCTAACAAGATGATTGCATTAATTGTGTGCTTGTTTGGATAAAATTGGGAAGCTTAAAGAATGGTAAGGGTCCTTGACCAGATGATACTTCCCCAAGGGTTTTGAAGAAGGTTAAGGACTGGATATGTGAGCAACTTGCTACTATGTTTTATAAGTCCTTGAAAAGTGAGCAGGTACAAAAGTACTGGAAGTTAAATAAAGCCACTACTTTTTTTAAGGAAACTGATTAAAATTGTCCCATTCGCTTTACACCATGTGATAGTTGGTGTGATAGATTTAAAAAGTCTGATTAGAGGTGCTTTGCAAAGTAATTTAACAAAGTTTAATATTTTATTAAATAGTCAAAGTGTTTTAAAATATTACTGCATACGCAGATGAGGATAATGGTGTGTATTTGGTGTATCTGAATTTTCAGAAAGCATTTGGCAAGTGCTACATAAAGGGTTTATAAAGAAACTTCTCTTTATAAGTGTGGGGTATAAGTTAACTAATTAGATAGAAAAGTGGCTTGATAGAAGGAAACAAAAGATTGTTATAAATGGAGTTTAGTAAAACTGTATTAATATTGCAAGTGGTGTACCTCATGGCTTAGTCTTAGAACCATTGCTCTTTTTTACTCACATCAGTGACATAGGCGAAAGAATGATTGGTACTATACTTAAACTTGCTGATAATATTAAGAATTTTGGTGTTTCCAGCTCTGAATGGGATGCTGCTGTTTTACAAAAGAACTTAAATCATTTATTGAGTCAGGCAAATAAATGGCAGATTAGTTATAAATATAATAAATGTAAAATTTGATATCGATATCACAATTTGAATTATAACTATAATTTGAATGGAAATAGCCACAATAATGTTATGAAAAAAGGGATCTTAGTAATTTGTTAATCAGTCCATTAATCTACCTAAGTAGTGTGATATTGCTAGCGGTAGTTTGAATCTACGGAAATATAGAATTCGAATCTAAAGAAATTATAATTTCATTGTATAGGTCACTAGTTAGGTTACATTTAAAATATTATGTTCAGTCTTGGACTCCTTATCTTAGGAAGAACATTGGATTTTCCAAAAAGATTAATTGGAGAATTACTAGAACTGTATATGGGATGAATGAATTATCATCTGAGGAGATATTAAAATATCTGAAATTGTTTTCTCTTGGTAAAAGAAGATGTAAAAGGGACCTAATTGAGATGTTTAAGTTTGTAAATGGAACTGGTAGTGTTGATGTATCATCTTTTTCGTACTTAATGGCGAGAATAGTAGTACTAGAAGACACAGATATAAATATATTGTAAAATAGGAGTTATCTTCGGTTGAGACAATTTTATTTTTCTGTGGAATGGGTTACTTTCGGGTGTTGTGGAGGCAGTAAATTTAAGCGAGTTTTAAAGAAACTTTGATAACTACATGAACAGTAAGGACTGTCTGTATGATTTGTTTAAAATGTATTTATTTAATAGTTTGAATTTAGTTAAGAGGATCATAGGTCCCTTCGTGTCCCGGAACATTATGTTATAGACATGGTAAACATGGTCAGTGTCTTGTAACAGTTTAGAATACATTATCATACAGGTCAGCGTACCACAAATAATATTATTCGACATAATGATGAAGGAGTTTTGTGTGAAAAAGCGACACAAGTGACGTGTACATTACTTTCTTCAATGACATATCCTTTTAAACATTTCAAAACGTCAATCAGCTGAAGAATGAAAGGGGTCTTCAAGTTATTCTATGGAAAGACAATCGACTGATTTTTATTCGACTGGACTACTTAAATAGGAGCTAGAAAAATATTATTTTTACGCATTAAATTTACTATAGAAAGCATGTAGGAAAGAGGGACGTGCTTTGGTCGTGGCAGCTTTAAGACGATGCATTTTGCTGGAAAAATTAAGCTTCGGACCTATTCTCAAAGTGCACAATCTGATAAGCTATGAATAACAATTGTGACGTGGAATTTAACGACGTGGTGAAACTCCAAAATCGTTTTAATATTTTGTTCTCACTCTGTAGTGTCATGTTTATAAGTCGATCTCGGTATGATCCAATGAGTGAATAAACTCTTCAGTATTTAAACATTTTCAATCATAGCGTACTTTCCAATTCTAACAATGGTTTTCTATCATAGCCACATCGGGCTAACTGATGTGCCCACGAATCGAACCCTAGATATTAGCGTTGTAAGTCCGTAGATTTACAGCTGTCCCACCAGGGGACTATGGGTAAAGAAAGTTTTAAAATCTAATGGAAACAGAGAAGAAAGTTTTGAAACCTGATACATTCTTTGAATAGCGTGCTATCTATCACCATCACTAGATCAAATCGACCGCTTCTTTACATTGTGAATAAATAATAAACATTACGTTAACAACAACACAGCTATTATGAACAAATGAAACAAAATAAAAACGTGTTTGGATGATGCACATAATAAAAATTTGATCTTACAGCACAAAAGTTTATTTAAATAAATACAATTTTACATTTTCAACTGAAATGGTAAGTCATTTGGGCTTTCGAAACTTTTGTGTTCATATCGCTACAACAACAAACTGTATTACTGTTCTAGTGAGTTTGTTTAACCCTTAACCGGCGGTCATCATCAATTGACTCTGCTACCAACAACTTGCCTGCTGTGTAGGAGTTAAGGAACACAGGGTGTGTTGTTGTGAGGTAACACAGCTTTTTTAAAAAGTTGATACTCTTGTAGCATATCGATTATTAAAACGTTAATGTTGTTAAACTATCAAACAGGATGCCTGTGTTCTGTCCATTGCGAGTAATCGAGCCCTGAATTTTAGAGTTATAAGTCAGTAAACCTGCCACTGGTCCGCAGCAGGATGTATTCAAACGAGAACAAGAGAGAATCCTCAATATTCGCGGCGCGTTTTGGCATGCTTAGAGTAAATTAACTTATAAGACCTTTCTTACCCTTTATTATCAGATATATTCCATTTTATTATTCATCAGGATCTTTACCAACTTACCCGCAAATTGAAACTTGTAAGGCAAAATTAGAATAAGTTAATCTATAAGACCTTGAACGCGATCAAATACATCAATTGAAAGTGCTTGACCTCCTGGGTCCAAAACTGTAATTAGATTCCATATCAGTCAAATTGTTCTATAAGCTGCCTGGTTGCGACTAAAAGTTAACAAATACTGGGGCCACATTGCACATCCCATTCTTCTAAGAATGATCACTAACTCATTGGTATTAGAAGTAAAGCATAATTGTTATTACATCAGGTTTATCTAATTATTACTTTATAGCGTTCACTCCTTTATGTTAAAATTTTATAAATCGTTTAACAGTCTGTTTGTGTGGATTAAAAAAATACATACCTATAAAAAGATGATAAAATAATTCAGCTTTATAAAAACAAGGTGTACAAACAAGGGTAATACAAATCAGTCAGAAATAAGGACTGTTTTTAGTTGGTATTGTTTTAAAATGTGATAATAAGATGGCCATCTAGTGATTCGTGAATTCCGTGTTTATAGTATAACGCTACAATGTGTGCTGTGTCCACCTTGGACATCGAAACCTCAAGCTCACTAATGAACTAGAAATGAACAAATTACATACAAAATATGAAATATTATTGGTTTTTCCCTTTCTTGCGTCATTTATTTCACATAATAACCAAGTAAAGTATACTTGTAAATTATACATTTTATAACAGTTGAAAGTGAATCAAATAACTATTAAATACGAACAAGCCTAAGAAAACTCTTAAGTTAGGTACGACTTCTGTTGTATGCATCGAATTTATAGTACAGACATCATCTGTTGTATTTTCAGTAGAAATTATAAGATCTGTACAAAACTATTCAGCAAATATTTATATCCATATTTATATTTACATTTAATTTAGTAATTATATCTTACACTGTGTCTCTTGAAACCAATACAAATACACGTGTTTATAAAAACCATACATTCTTATTAGGTGTTTTTGTGTTAAATTACAAATGTGGAGAAAATCAACACCTGCTCTGATTTAAAGCGTTAATTTTGAGCGTGACAAGCTTAAATTTATACAAGCAGATGCTTTATCCATTGATCGAAATAAAACAACGAGAATCAATATGGAATAAATATACATGCGTAAGTAACAACAACTTAACAAGTGGCGAGACTTTTGTTATTTGGTCTTGCATGATCCCACAACAACACACGTTGGGCATCGGGCACGGATAAACTACAGATACCTAGGATGCAGACAAACGTGGCTAACATGATGAAGTTGAAAGTCCAGCCAACACCAACAGAAGAATCCATTCCATCTTCTGCTGGAAGACTTCGTTTCTTGATTCTGTCTTTAAAGTTTCTAGGAATTCACTTACAGTCTGGAGAAACCAGCTCGTCAAAAAGACTGTCATTTTCTCCATGGAAAACTTGGACCTACTTCATCTGGTTACTGATGATTTTGTATACAATTAAACGATCCTTTTACCTACTGGTAATTAAAAGCGATACAACCGGAATAATCATGTTTTTTCTTGAAAGTTTTGCAACATTTGTATGGGGAATGACTTTGATTAGGATAAACAAGCTTAGCAAACCTCTATTATCCATGTTAACATCCACAGACGACAGTAATACACCTTATTCTATGATAAGAAAGAGGAAAAAGCTGAGTCTTAATTTTAAAATTAATTGTTTGATTTTCTACGTGTGGGCTACTCATTTTATCGATTTTTTTATAGACGTTATGTATGTCACATTTCCAATCATATCTGAAGGAGCCACCGAAACTAACACTACTTCAAATGATACCAGTAATGACAGCAATCTGTTTGATGACATTATTAAATGGTATGATATCGTATTATGTGAATTTATTGTTCTCCCGTCTCTCTACTTTCCAATCATATTTTATTCCAGTTTTTGTGTTGTTCTCCGTGACCGTTTTAAAGAGTTGAACAACAGCGTGAGTTTGAAGACCAGATTCATCACAGCCAACAGAGTTAGAGAAATTCGATGGCGCCACACAAATTTGTGTGCGACTGTCAATGATCTCAACACCTTCTTCTCAGATATCGTCATGCTCTGGTATATGGTTAGTATTCAGAATATTTATAGTCTGGTGTATAGCTTAATCACTAATGTAAACGACTCTCCTGAAAAAGCCATTCTTGAAGTTGTTGGCCCTCGCATTCCATATTGTCTGGTTTCATGTATGATTTTCATCCTGCTTTCAGAAACAGCCTCTGGGGTATCTAAAGAAGCTCATGCTTTACTCTCTACCATCTACAGCTTAACTGTTACTGTTCCTGTGGATATACAACTTTATCATGAAGTCCAACTCTTTATCAGTAGGTTAAGTGGCCCAACTATCGGTCTCAGTGCAGGTGACGCCTTCACTATAACTAGAGAGTTTACCTTTAGTGTGGTTGGAGCTGCTGTTACTTTTCTTGTCATTTTACTGCAGATGAATCCTGAAATGAAGAACAGTATTGGAATATAAACTGGTAATTCTTAACAAAGCATGCTATTTTTTCTAGAAATCCTTCTGTGATAGTATCTGTGAAAGCAGCATCAATACTTACCTATAACAACCTCTAGACTCAATAATTAAAAATATGATACGATTTCTGCTGTTCTAGGTAGTAAGAGCTTTAATAAGGAATGCTTATCTAATCCACAATGAAGTAAAATGCTAAGTTACAGGAAACTAATATGAACCAACGTAGTTTAAGATACAAGTTTTTACTTTACTTTGCTTCTTCTGTGTTCGATAACCTAAGGCCTGTTACTCTGTTTGTTAGTGTTTTAACTTAATATAAGACTATGAAAACTTTTAATCCTATCTCTGTGGTTATTTAAAGTAATTAGTATTTATACGTTTATTCATTTTACTTCAGCCACAGTTGATGTATAACACGTGTTGTTCATTAAAATACTTCTAACAATTACAGTTTTGTTGCTGTATGATTTTAATTTTTAAACTTCTTTACACTTCGTATTAGACATTTTCTCTCTCTCTTCTGTTGCAATAGCAACTGTTAATACCCTTGGTTACAGCAGCTACAGCTTTCCATTTTATTGTGTTTTCCGCCATCTTTTCCTTTAGATCAGCACCGTTCCCCAATAAACATACCCCACTGTCTAGCACTTCCTTCCATGATGTTTGTCTTCTACCTTCAACAACCACTTCATATACTCCTCTCCAGCTCTTCGTTACTAAAGCAGTAAGCCTACAGATTTACAACGCTAAAATCAGGAGTTCGATTCCTCTCGGTGGATTCAACAGATAGCCCGATGTGGCTTTGCTATAAGAAAAACACACACACACACACATACCCCTCCCTGTATGTAGAGTATAGCCAGCCCAGCGCATTCGAATGACTTTAAAGATATATGGCAATTGTGTTAGTCTACACTATTTTATAAATATTTTATATATTTTATAAATTTGATATTTATCCAATTTTAATGAAACTTACACAAGATATAGGATAACTGTTCGATCGTGCCATAATCATATTTCGCTTTTCATTCTTATATTAGTTAACATTATTTGGGGAGTATTTATTCCTATAAGTTACTAACTAATACTAATTAAACACAATAAATTGATGTTTATTACTGGTAATTAATAAGACATTGACTTAAAACTCTATTTACTGAGAATATATTACTTGTTCTAAAGATGTATCTCAGAACGGCTGGTATGGGTATTAAGATGGGTTTCTCGTCACCAAGATATTACTTGTTCCTTCGCCTTTTTCTGTACCCTCTTCTGTATAAATAATAGCCTCTTCAAATAATATCAAAATATTAGTACGGTAGGATTTTTCCTTAATGAAACCGTGCTTACCATCCAAAAAACAATTTGATTTGTTAAATTACGTTGCAAAGCATCTTTTATAAGTTTCCAAAGCATTTGCCATCATTAACATTAGACTAATACGTTAAACATCTGGTGTGTTTTTTTCATAGACAGGCAGGAAACCAGATAATCCGAATATTCTTTAAAGCAAGAAGAAATGAATTAATTGCTAGATCTGATTTAGAAAGTGTACACAGATAATTTCTAAATGATACTCGCTAACAAAAGGTGTGCTTTACTAAATGTGTGTTATTAATATATCAACTCCTCGTGTCAACATAACACTTGTTCATGCTAAGCCTACTTATCTGAAAATACTGATGCATCATGAAACAATAAAAGTGAAATGATTTGTTTGTTTATTCACCTTGGCAATACCTTATTCAAACAATAAGTTAAACTCCTAGACCAGAAACCTTCAGAGTTCAAGAATAATTATCCATAATTTAAGATGCAGATCAACATAGATGTAATCTGTCCGCAGCAACTGCCGTTTGAAACAGCTATTCTTAAACTTATAAAGGGACTGACACTATTACTCTTTTAACGCGTCCATGACTGAATGTCGAGAGGGTCTCTGGTAACATCACCTTTTCTAACACGAGAACCTCATTTCCTCAGTCTGGTACGTTAATCCCTAAGCCATATTCAAGTTTACTGGAATTGGTAAAAGTGTAAAAATGTACAGCGCAGAGTGTAAGTTTACAGATTAATTTTCAAAGAGAGAGAGAGAGATCTTAGGAAGTAGGAGAATTCTGAACAGGTTTTCAGCTATAGAGTTTGAGCAATATTTTCTCGCTTTTATCAAACACCATTCAAAGTTTCCGAATTACAATTAGAGCTCAACTCCCCCTTTTTAAGTTAGATCTCAATTCATTGTTTCTGGGAGCTCCCTTCGTTTAGTTAGGGCTCAATCCATTGCTTAGGGAAGTTCCCCTCGGTCAGCTTTCTAAAACAAACATAATTTTACTTGAAATTTTGATGATTCCGTATTTGGTTTGTTATGTAGGATTGTTTGTACACAATAAACTCTTGAAATTACGCAGTCAATTAAAAGTCACGTTGATATTACCAAATGACATAAAGCAGGTCCCCCAGAGTGACACTGGTAAGTTATCGGGTTCACAACGTTAAAATGGGGGACTTAATTCTTCTCGATGGACACAGAAAATAGTCTGACATGGCTTTACTATAACAACCACACTGGAGAAGAAGAAATCTCTCAGCTTCTCTACGTAACTGCTTTGAACGATGTCATCCTATTTTAACATACAATAAAGTCAAACACATCAGGTTCATGTCAAGAAGGTAAAGAGTTAACATATAGTGTCTTAATATGATAATGTACAGTAATATCTGTGTTTCAAAATACTAAAATATAAAAAAGGGAAGTAATAATCGAAGGAACGAGAGATTCTGTATCGTCCTAGTATAAGTATCATGTGTGAGAAGAGATAAGACACGTTCTGTCCTCTCAAAACATTTGATCTGTTAAAAAGGACTGACGGTAATAAAATATTATTTTAAGGCGTGAAGACAACACAAGTTAAATGAAAATGTACGAATTTTCTTTTAAAAACTGAGAATTAATTTCGCGTTAACAAGCAAAATAAACAGTTTTGTAAAAAAAAAAAAACTAAAATTTGTAGAGTTCAATAACATTTATATTTATATATTCGAAGGTTGACAGCTCTTAATAACGGTCATAATAAGATACAAATTTGTAGAACTTTTTTAACCGAAGTTACTTTGTATCGACAAACACAAATTGCAGAGACTTATTATCTCTCGAATCACACATAAAAACTAATAAAAATTATATTTTATCTACCACAGGAATTAACGGATTGAAAACAAATATAAATAAAACAGTTGGACTTAACATGTATGAAATTCGATACATTTAATTGCTATTAATGTATTAAAATTAATCAAAATAAAAATAAATTATTTTTGTTACCAGTATCAACACATAATAATAATAATAATAGATAGGCAGACAACGATTTATAAGCATAAGAAAAAGTGTTATTGGTGGTGGAACATATTACATTCGTCTATCTTCTTCAGGTTCAACACGTTCAATACAAATAAAATATATAACTACTTTCTTCTAGCTTTAGAACAATTTGAACTAAATAAACAAGTTAAGACATATTTCTATATTTCTAATAGAAAACAATAGTTAATGGCAATTATCTTCTTTACAATATTGTTTCATGGGCATTGATTCAATTGCCTATTTTTGTTTGTTTGGAATTAAGTACAAAATTATATAATGGGCTGTCTGTGCTCTGCCCACCACTGGTATCAAAATCCGGTTTCTAGCATTAGAAGTTCGCAGACACACAACTGTGCCACTGTGGAGTACGGTTGCGTTGCATACGAGGTCTGTTCAAAAAATACGCGGACTGACGTCATAAAACAAAATGTACTTTATTTAAAAGTTACAGGTCTGGGACCCCTTCAAAGTACTCTCCTCCCCAACGCACACACTTATCCCAACAGTGTTTCCACTTGTTGAAACAATCCTGGTACGCTTTTTTGTAATGTCCTCCAGCTCCTTCGTCGCATTTGCCTTAATCTCGGGAATCGTCTCAAATCTTCTTCCTTTCAAGGGTCTTTTGAGTTTGGGGAACAAGAAAAAATTGCAAGGAGCAAGGTCAGGTGAATAGGGGGGGGGGAAGAACAGTGATCGAGTCTCTGGCCAAAAACTCACGAGTTCTGAGGGCTGAATTTCGCAGCAACGCGGTGCATCTTCAATTTTTCGGCAAAAATCTCGTAACAAGATCCAACTGATATCCCACACTCTTCAGCAAGCTCCCTAACAGTCAGACGTCGATTTGCCTGCACCAGGGTGTTGATTTTGTCGACGTGTGGGTCGTCAGTTGACGTGGAAGGACGTCCAGGACGCTCATCATCTTCAATGGACTGTCGACAATCCTCAAAACGTTCATGCCACTTGAAACATGCCGTACACTTCATAGCAACATCACCGTAAGCCGTGTTAAGCATAGCAAAAGTTTCAGTCGCAGATTTTCCAAGTTTAACACAAAATTTCACATCAAGTCGTTGCTCCTTCAAGTCATTCATTCTGAAATCCGCCAAACGAAAAAATCGCACTTCACTTAAAACCGCGTAGCTAATACACAAATGAAGATATCTGCAATCGGGAAATGGCGTCGTAATCAGCTGATCTGTGCAAACCTAGCGACACCAAGTGGATTCCCCTGGAACCAACTGGAGCCGCGCAATTCAAACAGTCCGCGTATTTTTTTAACAACCGTCGTATCCTCCAGCGAGAAGGCAGTTCGATTTGCTCTAAAACAAACAAATAACAAAAACAACAGGCATAAATAATGTCTGTGTAAATACGGTTTATGGAGTTTAAAGTAAGAAAGATTTATATTACGTATACTGATTCGTCTTAACACTAACGGATTTAAACAAAAAGTGTACATTAATATACTTTAGTGGATATATTTACAACATATTAAATGCCTATCAAATGTTTAAGAAATGTCTAAGGTTAAGTCGTATTAAAACATTGCAAATTTATTTATTGATAGTATTAAGTATGGTAAAATTTAATTCTAACTAAACTAAATCCAAATTGTACACAAGTCACAGTTTTAAATTACTTGTTAATCTAATACAGACTGCACTGCACTTTATACAGGCTAAACTAATGATTGTTTGGTTTGGTTTTAAATTTCGAACAAAGCTATATGAGGGCTATTTGCGCTAGCCGTCCTTAATGTTGCAGTGCAAGTCTAGCGGAAAAGCAGCAAGTCATCATCACCCACCGCCAACTCATGGGCTACTCTTTTACCAACGAATAGTGGGATTGATAGTTACTTTATAACGCCCCCACGGCTGAAAGGGCGAGCAAGTCTGGTAAATTAATGATGGACCTATTACAAGTGGACTAGTAGATTTCGGTGTCTAAGATTTCATTTCTTATTTTTTATTCTAGAAATCCTGTATTTAAAGTAGTACTGTTACAATAAGTATAATAATTTAACCGCAAATATTTTGCGGATCTTTACTAGATGAAAATTAAATATTACTTTGTTTTTGTTTCTTTAAAAGCAAACAGCTACACAATGTGTTATCTTTACTGAACCCATTGCAGGTATCAAAGTTTAGTTTTAGCGTTGTAAGTTCTAAGAATTACCTCTTTGGCACTGGAGGACATAGACATTAGGTAAAATATTTAAATATATATTTGAAAGTTTAAGATTTTCATTTTTGGTTGTATTCATCCTAAAGACGCTAAAGCTAAATATAAAGAATTACAAATTTGATTTCTCAATTACGGAATATTCTGTGAGTGAATGACTTTCTAAAAACATTCATCACGTTAAATTTGATAGTGAAAAAAAAACAAACTAAATATAACAATTGGTGATACCATTCTGTTAATACAACTTCATTCTCTTCTAAATTCTTGTATTTGTAACTACCAATTTTAGTTGATATAAAATAGAAGATACTTTGACTAGTAACCTCTTTCGAAGCTTAGAATTATTCATAAGTATATCATATATTCAAAATAATTTATGGGGGGGGCGCAGAAGTATGTCTGCAGACTTACAACTCTGAAACCAGGTTTTCATACTCGTGGTAAGCAGTGCACAAATAGTGAATTGTGTAGCCCTGGGCTTAATTGAAAACAACAGTAACCATGTATATATAATGTAACTGAAGAATTACTTACGGTAAGGTATTAGAAGTAATAAATATATACATTTGCCCGAATATGAAAGCAAAGAATAATAAGTTAAGTGGTCTCTAGTTAATGAAACATGGAGAACACTAGGAAACAGGAGTCTCTGTAAAGGTCTTCTTTCTCTTTACGTTAAAGTGTTCGGTTTTCTTCAACATAAAGATAATATAAATGTTTCAGTAAACAAACCGAAGACTTGCAGAGTTAGTATCCTCATGTCCTGGAATATATTATGAAATAAAAAACAGAAATAAAAACATATTTTATCATGTGCTACATATTGTGTATATTACAATGTCATTATTTCCATTAGATATTAAACTTTCAAACGCAGTACTTTTTAATTTTTTTGTGGTTGAAACACAATAAGAGATGAGAAGAAAAAACAAATGTCAGCGTTAAGAATATATGATTGGTTTTTCATTTAGATATGGCTTATAGTTTATTCTGTATATTGTGTCTTTAATCTAGAACTGTCGCTCATGGTGGTTATTAAAAGGATATTAAAGTGCTCCTAGACAGCCAGAGTTTTGCAATACACCTGCTCGCTTTTTTGTAGCTTTGGTAATTCTGAATATTAAACCCTTGCAAACATGTCTTTATGATCTTTGATGTGCAAAGAACTATTCTAAAATTTAATAATGCGTGTATGCGTGATATCTTTAAAATAGGGGAAAAAAATGTTTAACTGTACACTCTACAGGAAATATGCTACAAATCTTGTTCTTTATGAAAAAAAAACAGCACCGATGTCCAAAATTTAAAGAACAAGTGATGAGGTGCTCAACAAATAGTTTGTTTCTTAGTTTTTTTAATTCACCAGTGTATTTTACCCTTTGAAGAATAATGGTTTAACTTTTAAAAAGAAACCTTTGATGAAACTGTAATTTAGAAAGTGTTAGATTTTTTTTGTTAAGGAACATAAAATGGTATTTTACAACCAGAACGGCACCTTAAGCTACCCATATGGTTTAAAATGGCAAAGTCAGAAATAAAAGGTTTAAACGCAGCAAACCCTAATTTAGAACTGCTGGCTAGATAGAGATCAACTGGTCAACAATACTCTTATCTGTTTTACAGTTACTCTTAACCGAGTACCGAGCCGAGTGTCACTGTTATATGGATTCCACATCTTGAAAGGAAAATATTGTTCAGCTTCATATTGTTCCTTAAATACTTGGCCTTCTTATCTGTAGTTCGAACCTAACCTCTTGGCCATTCGGTTCATTTTATACCTTAAACATTTGTGTTGATATTAACGTGACATTTAAGTGGAAAGCGTTTTCATTAACTGATTTGAAAGCTTTTGCTATTAAAAGCGAGATAATATTATTAGTAAAAGAATTTGTTATAAATACAATGTGAACCAGTTATGTTTAACATCGATTTATGCACAAAAATACATGCATTAAAAGAATCGCCTGAAGTTCTTTTTTCTCCGTGTTCTGTTGCGTATTTGAGTTCAATACGTAAAGCTTTTGCATGTGTATAAACATATACGTAACCTAACTAGCTATAGTGATTTAGGAAGTTTTAATGCTACAAAACGTATTGAAACAAGAATGTCAAAACAACGAAAACTCAGATACTTGAATTTAAAAATATTTATCTCTACTTTAGCTCAGATTAACTTAATTACAGTAATTTACCAAAGTAGTGATAACATTTTTAAATAACCAGTTTTATATTTTTTATTTTCTTGTTTAAATAGTTTTTGTAAGATTAAAATTTTCTGTGTTATTATAGCTAGCTAGGTTACGCATATATCAATCCTTACCGTTTCTACAAAACGGTAAATATATTTTTGTGCGCCAGTAATACCAAGTGTGGGACGCGTGTATACCCTATTCGATTTTATTACTCACCAGGACTTATCTTCAAATCCAATTATGTGTCCAAAATATGCATCGGTATTTCGGTACAAGAAAGAAATCGTTGGACGACCAGGTATAAATTTCTGTGAAAGAATTAGAACAATGAAGTTCGTCATTTTTTATACACTTTTGAAATGGTAATCAGTGTTTGTACATTACCCCAAGTGCCATGAAAACGGTTTGGTAATTTCGCGCAAAGCTACACGAGGGCTATCAGCGCTAGCCATCCCTAATGTAACAGTGTAAGACTAGATAGAAAGCAACTAGTCATCACCACCCACTGCTAACTCTTGGGCTACTCTTTTACAAACGAATAGTAGGATTGACCGTCACCTTGTATCACCCCCACGACTGAAATGGCTAGCATGTTTAGTGCGACGGGGATTCGAACTCGCGATCCTTGCATTACCAACAAAACGGTAACCAGTGTTTATACATTACTGCATGGGTTAACAAAACTGTAGCCACTCTTTGTACATTACTACCCTACCTGTTTACAAAACAGTAGCCATAATTTATATTTAAATACTACACATCATATTAACTCATCCGATATATACATGTGTTTTCATGTGAAGATTTATATTTCAGAACTTTTGTGCTAAGTTGTACGATAAGGCTTTTGCACATAACTGTCCCTGATATTGAGTTTACAGACTATCAGAAAGGTAGTTAACTAACCAACAGTAACTAAAGTCAAGTCATTTATATGAATGAGGCACTAGACCGTATTATCATAAATATAAAATATTTTCGTGAAAAATATAAAAATTATTTTCTGTGTCTGCAGACAGTATTTTCATGTGTATTTTGATAACCCATGTTTTGAGTAATTTTCTGTTATCATGTAAACATTAGACCATGTTTCTACAAACAGTCTTTCTATGAAGTTTAACTCTATTCTTTTATGTTGAATTTGATGAAACGTCAGTCAATGTTTATAAAAGATCGATTTTTTTACATGGTAAAACTTTTTTAACTACAGTTTATGTTTTTACGAGCTTAATTCCTTTCTCTCCTGGTGCATTTAATGTAACAATGATTCATATTTTTACGAACTTAGTTCATTTTTTTTTACATGGTAAAACTTTTGTAACTATAGTTCGTGTTTCTACAAGCTTTGTTCTATTTTTTCATGTTGAATTTGATGTAACAATGATTCATGTTTTTTACATATTTGGTTCACTTTTTATATGGTAAATCTTTTGTAAGTATAGTTCGTGTTTCTACGAGCTTTGTTCTTTTTTTCATGGTGAATTTGATGTAACAATTGTTCGTTTGTTATGAAATTTGATGAAACATATGACGGTCTTTAGAGAACTTTACTTGTTCGCTGTTTTATTCTCCGAAATAAGCATTTTATTAGGAAAAGAGCTAACGTATAAATAATTAGGTTAAGTGTACTTAAACAAATACTCTGACATTATAAAATAATCTTGAAATTCGGTTACTAACTTAGTCATATTTGTCAAAGGTAGTTTCGGTTAATATTATGGATATTTTAAAATGTGTTTTTTTGGAAGTTAAACAGAAAGATGCATAATAGACTATATGTGCTCTGCCCATCACGGATATCAAAACACGGTTTCTAGCGTTGTAAAACCGCGAACATGTCATTTTAAAATGTAAGAGTGGTTTTATATTAACCCTCTTGATTCATTCCATTTTTCAAAAGTTTATAAAGCTTTCGAACTGTCTGTGTTTGCTAACTTTACAAAACGTTTATAATTTTTCCTTTATACAATCTCCCAAAAACAAATTTATTCTTCTATGAATAAATTGTCATTACCATGCACTACTGGCGTACGTAACAAAAATAGTGTTACATCTAATAATCCAGTCAACAATTTTAAACTGAAAGATTGCTAACTGATTTGTCATGAACATTCATAACATGTATAATATTTTTCTCACTTTGTTAATTTTATTTTTAAGTATCATTACGTCGTCCTATTACAATATGTAATAACATTCCAAGTATTCACTAAGTTAATTGATAAATTTTTCTCTATTTTTGTTCAGTATAAAAACGAATTGTCTTGTATATTTTGATTCCTTAAACTAATAAATAATTTTTCAATGGGGCCAAGGTTATACACATTTACACATGTATAGAATATCCTGAGGACTTGTATGTGTAAAATAAACCAGTTTTATAAAGTATAATATGATACTTTGGTCCCTGTAAATGAACATACGTAGTCATACTTTATTTCTACATAACAAGTGGTAAGAGCAAGAGTCTCTTCGAATTTCAAAGAGCAATGGTACAGGGCAGCTGTTGAAAGGTATCTATCAGTAGAGCCTATCACCATTACCAATCGAAAGAAAAGCTATGGATGCTAGGTGCTGGGAACTAATCTAGGGAAATTCAATACTTTGAGCTGTTGTCCAAATTCGACCGTCTCGAATTTTGACATGAAAAAACACCACCAATCTCCCAGTAGCAACCAATCATTAGTTCGAAAAACCAGAAAAACCAGTATCTCAGAGAAGGGCTTAACTCAGAACTTGTGGACAGACAATGACAGTAACATTTCATGTGGCTTAATGAACCATCTAAATGTTTTCGATACTGATGATAAAATAAAAATATAGAAAAGAAACTCTTGAACACTGTTTCATGAAAGTGCAAGTTTTTGAAAGTGGTGTCATAATGCAGGGAATACCTTATTGCAGGAGGATACTCTCATTGCTTTGGAAGAGCTAATAGCACCCAGTGTGGGCATGAACATTGTTGTTAATAACATAAAAACCATACCGTTATATTTACCTCCTATGTCGACATACTTGGACGAAATACATACTACACTTCTCGATAAATAGACTACAATCGGATCAATGAAGACATCTAACATTTTGTAAAGTCTATAACATGTCACATGTTTAGGCTATTATTGCAGCGAAATTAAAGCGAGGGTCGTAATAGAATATGTAGAACATTTTTTGTTTGCTAAAATTATATTACAAGAATAGTAAACTGTTATTTCTACAACTTTACTGTAACTTTATGTGAATTTAAAATCACTAAAAAAGTCGTTTATTGCTCCATCCTGTGGCAAGTTGATAAAACACAGCTGTGATGAGTACGTTTAAGAAATATAAGCATAAGGATCGTAACAGTCTTAATTTGTCTAATCAATCGTCTTTTTTATATAAATAATATTTCTGAACCATTTCAGTTCCACACAATAAAAACAAACAAATCCGTTAATGCAAGAAACATTAACGAATTGCTTTCACTTATTCTGCTGTTTTTACAAATAAAATTTTAATTTTGGTTAGTTAAACTTCTTTTAATTGTTTAGTTCTCATAAAATGTATTTACTAAAAAAATATATCTAGCTTTTTTCCCTTCTCAACAATTATCCAGGACACACCACTAGAGAGCAATACAAGCGTGTCGAGATCAGGGAAGAGAGATAGTGTCACCAAAGACATTCACACAAGATACAATATCCATAAAATACCACTAGAGGATGTATTTCTTGAAATTGTGTCATTAGATGGAGGCACGTTGCTCAGCGACTGTGACGGAAGATTACATAATACTCCTACGAAGTGGAATCGGACGATATGTTGCTTGACTAACATAATGTTATAGTTCCATGAAGTTGAACCACAATCGTCTTACAAGTCATAACATGAGAATAATTAATGCAGTCGGTATAAAACACTGATTCATTAGTTTAATTAGTTCATTACCTGTCGTAAAAGGACGATATCATAAACTAATTAAACCTTATTATTTGACTCTTTAATTATAAACTAAGCGATTATTTCAGAAATTTGCGGCGTATATTTGATATGTAAGACTAAATGTTTCATTTTATACGTAATACATTTAATTAATTATATTAAAATCCGTTATCGTAACGACTGTCAATAGGATTTTAAGAACTATGCTGCGACAGTGTTACTATACTTCCACATGATGTTTAGTCTATGTGACTGATAACGTGCTAAAACATGTTGTATATACCACAGGCGTTATTACACTGAGCTGTAAGTCAGTATTTTATAAATTAAGATGTTTTCGTAAATAGCATATTGGTATATCTTAAAGTGTTGTTCATAAATGTTTAAGTATGCTCGGTAAATATGCGATTTTACTCACATATATCATTGATGTTACATTGGGTTACAACGAAACATGAGTTTTCTCTATCAAATGTAAATGGAAACTTACGCGTACCATTACAAACTGATAGTCATAGAATGTAATTTATCATAAAAGACTAAGCTGGACATATATAGTTCAGTAATTTATAAACTAAGATGTTTTCATTAGTAGTATATTTGTGTGTTTTGAAGTTTTATTAACAAATCTTTCGATATGTGTAACATTTAAATCTGATACTTTACTTACATATGCTATAGATAGTATATTAATCTATGATGAGAAGTGAGTTTCATACAAGAAAATCTTAGAACTCTGATTTATTTTCTTATTTATTATTTATATTATTATAAAGTGTAAACAGAGGATAATTCATGTTACGGTAACAATTTCAGATACATTTTGAAATAATTGAAGAATAATCACTTAATTTATAACTAAAGTTAGAGTTACCAAACATAATCGTAAAAAACCTTTAGTTATTGTTTCTTACCATTATAATCGTCAACACCACCTGTAAAAACTAATTCCGTTACTACACAAATACATAATGTATAATTAAATTCATACACTTTTACATGTTTGTGTAGTCTAAGTAAATATTATAAAACAGAAGTCGATCTTTTAATTTGAAAAGTATTCTAAGTTGATTGCCAGTCTGAGCTTCTGACTATTTGCTGTATGTCGAGTACAGTACAGTAACTGTGCGCTAAATGAACAGCTTGTTCAGATTGTAAACACGATGGATTTATAAAATGCGAAATAAAATATATTTTTTCTTGTCTTTTATCTTAAATAGCTTGAAAGGTGACGGAAAGAGGATTTGTGGTTTGTCTCTCTTTGTTGTGTTTTTCTTTAAATGAAAGCAATTACTTGTTTTTCTCGATCAAAATATCGGTCGAAACACAATATTGGTTGTTAAAGTTGTGCCCCTCAGTTATATCATTTGTTAAAGTATTTAACTATAGATCAGACGTTTTTACCTGACCTACGAACTTGGATATTGACAAACATGTGACTAATGAACAAGGGTCAAATAACTGGTCATCACCCTTTAACGTCTTTTCTTAGAAAGATCATTTGTTCTGGATATATAGGTGTAAGTTTGTAAAATGATAAATAAATGTGGGTTACGAATGTATTCGTTGCAGAAAATATTTTCAAAACATTCAATCATGTGATCAGCATTCTTCAAGTAAATAATTTTGATGAGTATCCTATTTGTTTTGTTTATGGAGATATATTTTATATTCGTGGTCATATGATTGAACATTTAAATTTCTCAGTTTCTATTTCACCGGGCCATTAGTATTATCAAAAATAGACATAATGTATTTCAAGCAAGGATTTGGACAGAAAATGATCAAAATGAAGGATATTTTTCTTCTGAGGAAAATAAGTTTGTTTAAATGTGTGAAAATGTAGAATATCATCACATTACGAGAAAAGTGGAAGCTGTTACTGCACATATCGCCCTCTACTGATGAAAAGTTTGTCACTTTTTATATTAATAATAGATATCATCATAAATTATAGTCTGAGTTTAAGATTTATATACCTCCTTAGCGAGATCAACTTTGTTAACGCTGTTTATAATAATAAAATACGGAAATATAATATACGGGATGTCTGTTATTTTGTAGAAATGATCGCTTTACTCGACGTTTTTCCCAAATAGCGGTCATGAGATATTTTACTCTTCACCTGTTTATATATTGAAGACAGTATATTAGGGTAAAACGTGTCGGTTTTAAGCTGTAGAGGACAGTTAGTCTAGTTACAGATTTCAATTGTATATGTTTTGTGTAATTTGGAAATGCGCTTAATGTTTATTTTATGGTAACTAATGATACGCTATAATATAAACCACAAGTGTTACAAATTATGTTTCAAAGCATCATGAGGTATTTGAAATAATAACCAGACATTAGTGTTTAATCTCACATATTTCACATTTATGTAAATATCATAAATTAGAATTGAATAGAACTTTCATTTTGGAAATTATTCTAAGCTAATTAAATGTGATTGAATTTTTGATTGGTTGTCAGACACAGTATATAATAACTCTACACAAGCCCATCAGATACTAAGAATATAAGTTTAATATTTTGTATCACTATGTAGTGTGAAAGATCTGTGTTTAGTGACTTCTAAATTCAATGACATACAAAAACTCTAATTAAGTATTGTGAACATTAAACTTATGTAGAGTTTAGTTTCATTATTAAGTATAACGTAAGCACATAGATATTATGACTGACTTTTATTTGAATAAAAGTTTTCTGTATGTTCAAACTAAAGTGTTATCCGTTTTATTCAACACTAAAGGTTAAAAAGAGTTTCTAAACGTGCCCAGTATATTTTCTAAAACTGAGACAGGCACTGGTCCTGAACAAGAAACATGTCAGACTGTGACCAAATTAAAATATCAATCCTTCTTGGCCCGGCATGGCCAAGTGGTTAAAGCACTCGACTCGTAATCCAAGGGTCGCGGGTTAGAATCCCCCTCACACCAAACCTGCTTACCTTTTCAGCCGTGAGGACGTTACAATGTAATGTTTAATCCCACTATTCGTTGGTAAAAGAGTAGCCTAAGAGTTGGCAGTGGGTGGTGATGACTAGCTGCCTTTTCTGTAGTCTTACATTGTTAAATTAGGGACGGCTAGCGCAAATAGTCTTCATGTAGCTACGCAAAATTCAAAACAAAGCAAACCAACCCAATTCCTCTCTTCTTAGTAAAAGGTCGGTTGAATTGTGAACGTAATGAAGTCAGTATTTCCAGGGAAATTTTGTGTACAGTAGTTTACATGCGATTGAATCTGGTAATTGATGACGCTTTGAAACAATGGGATCGTCATCTTCCTTTTATAGAAACATAACCCCATGCATGACCACGTGATAATCTTTGTAATTCTTAAAAGTCAGTCTCCAGCTTCTAAGGATGTGATTTCCTAATAATGTTTTAGTATTAAACAGTCCTAAAGTTTCATACAAAATCAATTTTCAAGTGAATGTTGTTATTTTATGTAATAGTGAAATTAAACAGTACGTTGTTCATTTCTTATATTTACAGTTACGACAGAAAGTGTTCGTACCCCTGCGTCCAGAGTGGTTTTTTGCTCATAACTTAAAAAGTATCACGATTAGGCTAATAGAAGTATAAAAAATAACCAAAAATAGGAGGAACAGAAAGTATTTATAAACAGTTTAGTTGTCATTCAATTTACATAATAGTTTATGTAGATGTGTGTTAGTATAATATTTTTAATATACTCTACTTTCATTATCCTAATCATGATACTTTCTAAATTATGAGGAAAAAACTAGTCACGACGCAGGGGTACGAACACTTTCTGTCGTAACTGTAGTTGTAGTAAGTTGAGGAAAAGT
This sequence comes from Tachypleus tridentatus, assembly GCF_004210375.1. NCBI lineage: Eukaryota > Metazoa > Arthropoda > Merostomata > Xiphosura > Limulidae > Tachypleus > Tachypleus tridentatus. The sequence continues at coordinate 42,377,837 of NC_134825.1, read as the reverse complement.
AAATTAATGATTATAATATCTGTATCGTTTAGATAAAATATATGTTTTGCTTGCGAACGCGAAACAGTAAGTGTCCTACGAAACATTCTCTGAAAGAAGCTATGAACAGGTTAAAATTGAATACCACAATTTCACAAGTTTTGTGTAAACAAAGAAGCATGGAAGTATGTTTGCTAGTGATCAGTTCCAAATACCATTAGACAGTCTCAAAGTTTTATATAATTTTAATCTTCAAGTGAATGTTTGATATAAAATGAATGTATAAACAGTAATTCACTAATTTGTTAATTTTTGCTGTAATAAAATAAATTAGTACAGATGTTAAAATATGCAAAACAGTGATTTCTAACGTAATTAAATCTAGACATTGATAACATGTATGGTAAAACCGTTCACCTTTAAAATTGTCTTTAAGATAAAATTATAAAATTATCATGTAAATGAAATATTTTTTGTATATTTAAAAAAATTGCTGAAAATCTTTGAAATAATCATTTGGTTTATAATTAAAAAGTCAAAAAGTAAATTTTAATTATTTTAAAATACCATCTTTTTAGAACATGATATGGATTTAACTAATGAATTAATGTTTTATACCAAATGTAGTAATTGTAATCATGTTAAGACATATATGATGATTGTGGTTTCACCCGGTGGAACTATAGTGTCATGGTGGTCTAAAGACATATCATCTGGTTCCACTTCGTAAAACTATCACACAATATTCCGTCATGGCCGCCTAGGAACGTGCCCCTCTCTGATTACATTACGGTATAGTGCCATCGCCCCTGTGAAACTATGAAGTCATTGCCGTTGGTGACACCATCTCCCTTTCCTACTTCCATGTTGTCGACTAGCATGTGACGCCCTCTGATGGGTTGTAAGGGGGTATCTGGGATAACTACTTCCCTGCTATTTTTCTCTTTTAAAAATATGTATTTCGTTTTAATAGTATTTTATGGTGTTGTATGAATATTCATAAATAGTTCGCTCGCAAGCATTAGTATAAAGTTTTTCTTACTTTCCATGTGGTTTACAAAATGGTTGTTTTTGAACCTCAAATGGTCTGGTTTAAAATTTAATGGTGGGAAAGGGCGAATATAAATTATTATTTTTGACAATAATTTATTTTCTGTTGATATCGCTATCTTCTGATATGTCTCCCGCTAGTCCAGCGGTATGTCTCCGGATTTACAAAACTAAAATTAGGGGTTCGATTCCCCGCGTTGGGCTGAAAAATTGTTCTCCTGGTTGGGGGTTGTGCAGTTGGCTAACAACCTACTCACTTAAAAACCAGCCCGTTCTGAAACCGCAGAGTGTGCGGCCCTCTGTTCCTTACGGAATTTAGGGGCACTCTTATCTTCTGACATAATATTTTATTAAAATCGAGGAACAATATTTTATCTCAAGGATTATAGCTTGTCTAACTGAACAAATGTCGCTCAGTATTGGATGGATGCTACATTATAAAACAATAATTCTCATTAAAACAGATCGATTAAGGTATGCTTACAAAACCATACAAGTATTAAATCATTTTGTTCTGTTACGTAAACTTATGTAATACTTTAACTTAATATAATAATGTTTAACTCAATCGTTATTTTATTTTTAAGTGCTATAACAAGTTTATGTCTATAAGTTAGTTATACTAACATTTACCGTTTAAAACCAAGTTGTCCACTCAATGCATACAATTCTAAAGAAGTGATATATCACATATAATGCTTTGGTCATATTGGGCATGCTCACGCTTTTTAATTGTTGATTATATTAAATTTAGCGAAGTCCACCAGTAATAATAATAATTTCTATGACTTTTAGTATTTAATAAAAGGGGACCCGGCATGGCCAAGCGTGTTAAGGCGTGCGACTTGTAATTTGAGGGTCGCGGGTTTGCATCCCCGTCGCGCAAAAAATGCTCGCCATTTCAGTCGTGGGGGCGTTATAATGTTACGGTCAATCCCACTATTCGTTGGTAAAAGAGTAACCCAAGAGTTGGCGGTGGGTGGTAATGACTAGCTGCCTTTCCTCTCGTCTTACACTGCTAAATTAGGGACGGATAGCCCTCGAGTAGCTTTGTGCGAAATTCAAAAACAAAACAAACAAACAATTTAATAAAAAAAAAGGAAAGAGCTATGTTTTTTATCAATTTATTTTATTTTTGTGACACTTACATAATATAAAGAGTTGAATATATTATATTAAGAGATTCTGATTATATAAGTCAGCAAGCTACATAACAACCACGATTAATGTAAAGTTGTGGTGGAATCGCATTCATCAGAATTGTATTTAAACTTGTTTGGTTTCATAGGTATTGTGATGTCTCCCAAAACTGGTCACTTTTGAGAAGGATATGTAAAGTCCTTTTAGTTACAAAGTATCCATACTCTCAGGTTATGGATTATAAAGATGTATTCAAATCTGGAGTTTATAATTTTCAATACGGGAAAATCCCTTGTAATTAATGATATTAACAACAAAATAATATAAATCAGCCTGGGACACCAGTTCATCTATAAAGAGATTTATCCAAACCGTAATAAGCAATGTACAGTATAATGTAAGATGTCAGGATCCATGTACAAAAAGGAGAGTAGAGATAGTTGTCCACCTGCCCAAGGAAACAGTACACACTGTAAGCAAGAAGGATTTGAAATGACATCAGTAAGGTAAAGATTCAACAAAATAAAGCTCCCAGTCATAGCTTACCTACATCAGCTGGAAAATTAAACAAATATTGATGTATGTCAAAAAGATAAAGAATAACTTACCAAACAAAGTGCCTTTGGACTTCTGTGTAATCAGACTGTTGAAATAGAGGCTAGAATACTATCTTTCTTATAAATTAGATGCATTATGCATAGTAAACAGGGAAAAGTAATGTGTTTTGGATATCCTGTGAACAATGAGATCCAGGATTATTGTCAAGGTGCAGTATCATCAGAGAAGTTACAAGAGGACATAATGACATGAAATATAATAACGTGGTGTGTCTCTGAATTCGTTTCAATATAACTTATATTAATACATTAATATATTAATATACATTAATATATTAACATGCATTAATATACATTAATATATTAATAATTTGTGAGATGTGATGCCATAAACATGGCTTTGCTCCATTATATTTTCTTTGTTATTTAGTGGTTTAATAATCTCACTTTACTAATACTATTCTTTTGAAAAGATTGTGATATATTCTTTTAGCTATAAATGTATAAATAATAGCTCTTCTAGTTCTTCTTTTTCTACCAATAATCGTTGTCTTACCCATATGGCTGAGATCCTGTGACAGCTGCTAAACTTACAGATGTAGTTCTAATAATTATTAATAATTACTTCGAATCAGAGTAAACTACGAAAATGGACCAGAACTAAAAATTATTTTTGTAATGAATACAGCTAACTCAATGTATTGTTCTTATGTTTTTGCTTATAACAAGTAATAAAAAAACATTTTGCAAATGTAAAATAATGTAAGGATAGCAGTGCCAAAAATAATACAAACAACATTATGTGGATGATACAGCTGCACATAGATCATCCCTACATGAACACGAATTTTTAATAATGCATTATCAAATACACGAGTACAAAATAGTTACTAGGTCGAATAAATTGACCGATCTCGTAGAGAGTCTTTAATAATTAATACGTTTTGACTCAACTTGGTTTTACTTTTACGCAAGTTCTATGCTCTTACTTACATTACATTGTAGACTATCCTGGCATGACCATGATATTCTGATAAACAAATTGTATACCAGCAGTCCGAAATATATAACTTTCAACTACAGTAACATCAAATTCAAATATATATTTTACAGTGTAACACTAAGCTTAAAACTGTGAGTCATACAGGTATGACCTATCTACAGCTGTATTATCCGTGTATTATATTTGGCCGTCCCTACATCTTTCTACTTTTACAAAATGTGTTTTATTAGTTGTTTTGTGACTTTTATCTCCGACGGAAAGTTAGTGTATTCCATGAATGTGTATAATAAAATTTCACATTATGTGTATTGATTTCTATTTTCTCCGTTCACTTGATACACAATAAAGGGGTTGGCTCCCCAAAGACACCGATTATATAGTATACGAAGTATTGAGTATTCTACATGTTACAGCTATCTACTGTTGATCTATTATTAGGTGACAATTGTTATTCATTATGTATTTAAGTTTTTTGTTTTGTATCAGAACACCATATTTCTGTGAAAAAGATAATTTTTACGCCAGAATTATGATTTTTTAAAAATTACTACTAGTTATTACAGCTAATGTATGACATAGAGTGGATTTGGGTTTAAATTACATTAGTGTTAAAATAGTTGTGAAGTTGTCTTGACTGAAACAACAATGAGAAAGAAAAACAACTTGATAGGTTAGTCATTTTTTAATTTGATATCTTAGAAATTGTTTTTGCCTTGTTTTGAGGCTTGTTGTGATAGAAACAATTGAAAGTGAATTCCAATTATCTTTTTGTCATTTTTTATGTTTTAATGTGTATATTTGCATTATGCCAACTGAGTACCTTTGGCCATTCCTACATATAGAGTTTACCAGCTCTAGAATAAATAGAATGCATTGTTTCATCAGCGAGAAATAAGCTTCAATAAGAAATGAAAAAACTTAGAAAAACACAGCTCATCAAGTTTTATCATTTTTTAAATAAATATATTAAAATATTAACAACTTCAGATCTTCAACGAAAATTTTGGAGAGTATTATTTTAAAAAATAAGAGATGAGTTAAAATTGTAATTATATTATATTATTTCCTCAAATTAGTGACTGATAAATGTATATAGTGAACAGTATTTAAATAAAACCACGTTTATAACACCATTTTGATACCTCGCATTTGATTTTGTTTTGTTATTGTGGTTAGTTTTCGACCTTCTATGGGAGTCGTCATCAAGCTTAGTAACGAACTTTTTAAATGTTTTTATTTACCACTCACTTTAAATAAGAATGCTTTTTCGATAAGTCAATAATGAATACAATTCTGCTCATATATCCTATGTATTCTGCAGCTATTATGACTTTGAGTACAAGACTCACAAAAGTACTTGTTCAAATAACAGGCAGCCCGGCATAGCCAGGTGGTTAAGGCGCTCGACTCATAATGTGAGGGTAGCGAGTTAGAATCCCCGTAACGTCAAACATGCTCCCCTTTCAACCCTGGAGGCGTTATGAGGTTACGGTCAATCCCACTATTCGTTGTTAACTTTTACCAACGAGCAGCAAGAGTTGGCGGTGGGTGGTAATGACAAGTGGCTTTCCCTCTAGTCTTATACTGCTAAGTTAGGGACGGCTAACGCAGATAGCCCTCGTGTAGCTTTGCTCGAAATTCAACAAACAAATCAAATAACAGGCAGAGGGCAGGTAAAAACCCATATATATATTTGCAGTTCCAGAGCTTTATTCCTTGAGGAGAGAATACGCATTCATAAAGAACGAGAGGTTGTGAAAAAAAATGCATAGTTTCCATTTGAAGTCAATCAATCAAGGTAATGATTTATTTATTTCTTCAGAAATTTTAGTATTAAATATCCGATAATTTTTTAAACTGTGTTACTGCTTTATTAATGGAAGTTTATCGTTCTATCGATTTTCATTTGTTCTGATTTGAGAGGTACTGCAACCAATCATATTTTAATGATACAATGAAAACAAAGGTAATAGAATATCAAATATAAAACTTAATGTTTTTAAATGTTTAGCCTCCATCTGATGAAGGTGCCTGTAAAATGTTATACATAAATATGTATGGAGTTATATATAAGGTATTTTATTTTCAACTTGAACGTACTTCACACGCATATGAGCTAAATGGCCAAGTTATAGACCCCTAGGTTTCGGGAACAGTCGTTCCTAATTTTTAAATATTTATAATAAAAAGAAAAACAGCCACTCATTAGCACCGCCCGTCAGAGGGGCTTTATCCGAATTTTTGAAGTAAATAATAGAATTTGCTGTTGCTTTTAACTCGCCAACAGCCGAAAGTGCGGAACGTGTTCATCAGCAGAGTGACTCGAACCTTTGACTTTCCATCTACAGCAAGACACGCAAGCCACTGTGGTATACTCAGCTGTAAAAATAAAATTTTGTAAACAGTTCTTATTATAAGTGACAAAGTTGTACAAACATTAGACAATCCACTAAATGAAATTTGCGACTTCATACGAAATGACTGAATAATTATCTTTATTTTATGACGAAACATTCGCATTTAAGTATTGGAATACCTTATAACATTCGTTAATTCCATAACAGGCCTTGTATTTTATATCCTTCTTTGATTAATAAAAAATTTAAGGAAAATATTATATTTTCCAGAACAGCATGCTAGCAAGTGTGCTTTAAAATAAAGGATGCAGTAAAATGTTTATGCATTCATTTCTATAAATTAAGGACCAAATTTATTGTGTTTTAAAATAAATTCATTTTAAATACTATATACATCAACAACTAATAAACACTGACTTTCTCACAATTTTCATACTCATTACAGTTATTTTACGTCTAAGTAAATAAATGATTTCCTAAGTAATTTTGAATAAAGTCTAAACAGTTTTGGAAAACATAATTTAAATTTCTTAAATTTCATACCTTCAGTTATATAAGCAAGTAAATTCACTCTAAACTTGCTTGTTTATTGTTTCTTTTTTGTTTGTTATGGTAACTACAAATTAAAATTGTATAGAAATGTTGAAAAATATGTATATGCATGTTCACAATAATCCAAAGGTTATTAGTTATATCTTCAAATTTTATATGTTAAAGTATTCAACATTAATCTAAGGTTCAGTAAACAATGATAAACAATACCATGCAGCCCATAAAAAAATTAAATAAAACATTATGGAGAAACAAATTATTTGAGTCGTTTATTTCCAAGTTCTCAGTGTTAAAACAACAAATTAACTCTGTATTGCGTGTACTGTTCTGTTTTTAACACACGCCGTATTATCTAAACACATCTCACAAACATTATATTATTAATTTTCCACCACACAATAAAATGATATTCACACAACACTGTCCAAACATTACGTACACACACACATACATCATTTGGTACTTTCACAAACCAACTGTAACGTTCCCAACACAATATATATATATATATTTGACCTACCGTAACCACATATGTCCAACTCCATTTGATTTCTGTTCTTATTCTAAATATTTAGACGACACTTTTATTTAGTGGAAAGGCTCTTCCTGTACTGAAAATCTTGGTTTAACGATCAAAAGCTATTACTCCTTTAAAATAAAATAGAATATTAAATATTGTACTTTGTAGTACAATAAGATTTAAAATACTCTCAATTCTATATTTCGCTAATTATTTAAAGCCAACAGAGATTTTAAGATGATAGGATAAGTATTTCGATTTATAAAATCTTTATATTCAACAATGAGCCATTGAAAATACAAGCAAAATTATTTTTCTTACTGTTGACCATTCCGCTATATAATCTCCACCGATATTAGTGTTGTATATGGTTTTAGTTCTCGCTAACTACGCAGTAGTTTATAAACTGTTACACTTTTAATAAACAACCAACTCGTATAAATTTTCATCTATTTCAATGTTATATTTCCATGTAAAAAGTAGTAAGTCAGTGTTTTTACTAAGGGATCACTCCCTCAACGAGGGGGCGCGTCAGTAGCAAGTATCAGAATTAAAAGCTCCCTCCCTTCCAGTGGCATAACTGCATGTCTGCGTACTTACAATGCTAAAAAACGGGTTTCAATACCTGTGGTAAGCAGGACACAGATAGTCCATTGTGTTGCTTTGTGCTTGACTATGAAGAAATAAATGGACCTAAAAAATTCTGATTTATCCGATTTTAGTCAAGCTTATAGAGAATGCAGCATCCAGTGAGATATGACAATTACAGTTCACAAATTAAACAAAACTTGATCGAATTCTGACTGGACACATCCGCATCAGGGATCCTATAGCTAATGACAGTAATATTGTTGTGTTGTAGAACCGGCAGGACCTTTATGTAAGCCATTTTTTTCTATCCCAGAAGTTGTAACTGTTTATCAGACCACAAACAGGTCTTCAGCAGATATCTAAAAGACTCACTGGCCGCGACTGGAGCTTTGTTACTCTTCGGCATATCATCATCTATCACCTTGATTATCTACATCCTTGAGGTCCATGGACGTTCAATTTGTGCATCCGCTGTGGATATGATTTGCAATAACGTTTTGGTTTGATCTGTTCTGAATTTCGCGAAAAGCTACAGGAGGGCTATCTTCGCTAGCCGTTCCTACTTTGGCAGTATAAGACTAGATGGAAGACAGCTAGTCACCACCTCCCACCGCCAACTCTTAGGCTACTCTTTCACCAACGAATAGTGGGGTTGACCGTCACATTATAACGCCCTCACACCTGAAAGGGCGAGTATGTTTGGTGCGACGGGAATTCGAACCCACGATCCTCCGATTACAAGTCGAGTGCCTTAATCACCTGGCCATGCCCGGCCAATAACGTTTCTCGAAAGCCCTTGTTAAGGCAAATCCAACTATCAAGCCTAAAGATTCAATGGCGGCGCTACCATTCATAGTATTTGTGAATATTAGTGACAGTACAACAAAATCAAGACCTCATAAATGAAATATCCAACCTCAAACAGATCATGAAAGAATGTTCATTAATTTTATTTGAGACCCAGAAACAAACAAACAAAATAATTAATTCGTGTGTGTAACAGTTGTTGATAAGGTTGTGTGGACTCTTTAAAACTCTATTTCTATTTGATTGCTCATAACTTCCGAATAAAACACGTTACTATCTTATTTATTGCATACTTGGATGCAATAGATTTCAAACTGTCTAACAGTATATGCAATATCTCCAAGAAATAATTAATGAAATTTCTTGTATCTTGCCTTGCAATAAAAACACACCATTTCACCTCAACTTCATGTCCAATCAGTGTAAAAACAATATAGTTTTTCTATATAACATTCTTACCTTTTAAGCAGACCTTCGTATGATCATTAAATCGTAAAACATCACGTTAGTATAAGCATTCTATTAGAATAAATATAAAAGCTTGTATAAAATAAAATTCAAATGTATAAAATTCTAATTCAGAGGAAATTTAACAATTAGTTTCTCTTTAGATTAGTTCAAGTTTTAATTCACCTCATATTCACTTTAGTTGGTAATCTAACTAACGTTTTATTTGTCGCTGAGAAAATAGTATTCGTTTATTAATAAGTAACACTGGTTTGTTTATTATTTTAAAATGATAAAATTATATTTATATATGTTTACACAAATCTACATTATATTTTTAGATAGATTACTACTGGAGTTGGAGCCTCAATCAAACGTTTAAACTCAGCTGTTTAAGTCTATTAGTAAATAAATAAACTGCAAGTAGTTGATAATATGGTTGCCTTAAATTCAGCGGATTTAATCATTAAATTCTACAAAAATCACATAGAATTACTAACATTTGTGAATATTGTATTTTAATCACTCTTAGAATTATGACATAAACCTATTTACTATTATCTTTCATTCTTTTTAAGTAGCTTTAAAATTACTATTTATACTATGATAATGAATAAAACGTAATAGACTTTTCATTGATGTAAATTCATCCTTTTCACATCAGTAGAATTATTTACACTAAATTTGTATTTCACATTACAAAAGAAGTGTTTTAATTAACTAATTTTTAACATATCACATTAACTTAAATAATTAAAATATGCTCTACAGGCTGTAGCACCTTTTGAGATTTCAGTAATTAAAATAGTTATTTGCTTGGTTCTAATGTCAAGTGAACTATAATTTTCAACTTGTGATTAACCAAGAAAATGATGATGTTACTAGTCTGTTACGATAATCCAAGACTTGATCTACAGAACATTACATTGCACCTTTATTTCTAAATGCGAGACAAACGATTTGTAAGTAATACACACCTGATTTAATGACGCAGATGAAGTTGTACGAATCTGAACACTTCCGGTCTTCAAACAGAAGCTTATCCTTGGTAACTGTGGCTACGACACAGTCCTCGTCTTGATAATCTCTATTATTATTGTTGGGTTCATTATTAAACCACAGTTCCGGAACAAATGGCGCTTCATTTCCATCCATGAATTTCCACAATCCTTTTCTGTCACCATCAGTCAGACCGATCCAGTAGTCTTCGTTTTCCTTACCTTTCTCCAGAATCAATTCAGAGAAATATAACAATTTGTCAAGGTTCGCGACTTTGGCTAACCGGCCGTTGTACCACTTTTGGCAAGCAGCATCACTATCACTGAAACTTCGACGTAAAGCCTCAAGCAGTTCGTAGCAATAATCTTCATGCATGTTTTCGCAACCTAAGAATAAATTATGATTATCAGTTAAATTATATAAGTTCTCTCTTCGAATCCAAATCAACCAAAGTGTGATAGTTTAATCTATATTAAATAATTAATGGCAATGTTATATCTAGTTTCTTTTTATGCCTACAAAAAATAAATAATGAACATAAAGAAACACTATAAAGAAGACACAAAACTATAAACAAGTTTATATAATAGTCTAAAACCTTCAAATAAAAACCAACCGAACAATCAAAGGGACAAAAAATTCTAATGATTCACAGTATTGGAAATAATGATATAATGCAAATTAACTCAAACAGTACATTTATATACCATACAGAAGTTGAGTATGTTATATTAAAACGATTTTAGAGCTTCACTGCGCCATTATAGTCCTTGTTGTCACCTTCATTCACACTTTATCTGATAGCTGTGCATACTTACAATAGTCCCGCAGCATAGTGTCTCTTATATAAGGTTAAGTCTCCATCGTAAAGCTTCAACGTGCAAATAAAGCCACTCCTTCCCAGCAGGATTTTCATAGTACATCTAGTATGTGATACTACGACGGTTTCTCCCAGCCATTTCAACAATCTGATCGCACAAAGATTTACAGGCAAAATTCGATAGTCTCCATATTAAATATCATGAATATCCATTTCGTTCTTTAGCTACTTGAGTTTCGCCACGTGTGAACAAGAATTATGACTGAAAGCCTTATTCTGTTGAGCCTATATGTTATTGTAGTTGTTTCCAAGTGGTGATTCTGTTTTATTGTGTTGCGTGCTGTTGCGCAAGATACATGGACAGCTTTGCAACTAACCCTTGAGTTCGTGGTTTCTTCCTTTTAATGGGATGCCGCACTTTGCTTATTACGATTGTAATATTGCATGTTATAAAAGTCTTTCTAGATAACTCCGGTCCTACAAGTTGAGCCATGTTTTTTTTTTTTTGTTTCCAGTGTTAGTGAAACAAATATATCACCATCTCGAATATTAAAATCCTTAATCTGAACAAATAATTAACACCTGAGTTTATTAAACATTTACGTCGGAAAAGTCTTCTAAAAAAACACATTACCTACACCATACCAAACAATATCAAAATGTAGTTTTGTTACCACGTTTTTTCACCGCGACTTTATATCAGAAATGGTTTTAATGTGACTTACTGATTTCTATATTCAAAATCGTTCTGTTATAACTTACTCAATCTTGTATATCACACAAACATGTAGTTAAAAATAATTGATATGGTTAAGTGAACTAGCTACTACTGGATCTTACCATTATCACCTTTAACTATTTCACAAATACCGTAGTGATATTTTCCACAAGCTGTATCTTTCAGTAAGTACAACTCGCTATCAATCTCCTTCTGCAACTTGGCACAAGTAGGTTCGGTACCTCCACCATTATCTGGTTCGCCTGCAGCCCAGAACGAAGGCAAGAAAGGAACTACTTCTCCGTTCACGGATTCGAAGAGTCTTTCTTTATTTCTGTCAGAAATCCCAAGCCAGAAAGTTTTGTCGTTCATGTTCACCTGTTTAACAAATTCCGTAAGGCGATTCCTATCTGTTTCATTGCTAATTGATGGTAAAAATCCTCCTTTTTCTTTGCAGTATAAAATGGCATCTTCAAACGTAGAATCTTCCTCAAAGATCACGAAATCTGTTTTTGTATCTGTGTAAAATAAATCTTGAACTGTGTACACTTGCTGTCTGGTGAAATGAATTATATCGCTAGAATTAATCATAATTTACTTTCAGATGTAACAGCAAATATTTATTTGAAATATTTAATTATATCTAACAATATTTTTGTCGTGATATTTCATATGACAAAATAAAAGGAGCACCTGTTTGAAGTAAATGTAGTAAATTTTATTACATAACTATAGAATATGAGAATAATGACGTGAACATAAAGATAGTTCTAATCAGATACAGATAACGATTATAAAAGAAAAACATTTGTCAGTGTTTAGAAACCATGATTTAAGGCCTAACCCTAAAGATTAGTTAATTAAATGTCAGTGTGCATTAAATTTATGATATGTGCCAACAAGATTGATACACACAATTTTTTCTTAACACAAATATTTTTAATATGCAAACAAAAGTACAATTTATAATAAAGGTTATTACAAATAGTTATTCATACATAAAAATATAAAAACTTCTAAACTATTCAGTCTTCTATCTGGTCTGGAACTGAATATTTTATCGAAGGTCCAGGTCCATTACAAGCGAATTAATTTTATGTTGATACACAGACACACTTCAATTGACAGTAATGCTAGATAGTTCTTGCTTCTTTGGTCTAGAGCGGTTTATAAATTTACCTTTTACAGAGAAAATAGATATTTCATGTTTTAGTATAAATAATAACGTCCGCCGTTAATTTTCTGAAGTTTAACGGATAACATATATTCTGATTTCACAACTTTGACATCATTTATTTAGCCTAGGCCAGACGTGGTTTAAAAGTTAGGGAAGGGGGTATTCGCTTTGCACGTTCAAAAAGCAAGATGAGTCACTTTAGCAGCAACTGCTGCTAACTGATTAATTTCTCTTAGGGAATTAGCTCAAAACTGGTAGCTGCAATACCTGAACCCAAGGATCCTCTGATTTATTATGCCCCCATAAAATGCCTTTCACGTTGCAAATTTCAATAAAAAGTCAAGTATAATGAATAATTTATACACATAAGAGTTCATATTTCAGTGTATAAATAAGTTTATATGTATGAAAAAATCCTTCTGTGTACTGTATAGATTCTGATTATAAGATAAGCATATAATATGAATATTCATGGATGTTTGTGTGTTTTTCTTATAACAAAGCCACATTGGGCTATCTGCTGAGCCCACCGAGGGGAATCGACGCCCTGCTTGTAGGGTTGTAAATCCGTAGATATACCACTGTACTAGCGGGGGGAGCGAATATTCATGTGAATAAGTTCTGAATTACACCATTTAAACATCAAAGTGTAATTTCTGGTCCTGTAAAAGCAGAAACCAGATATATATTCGTTTTTGTGTTTAGGTTATGTCTTTCAAAATTCAGTAAATGTACCAAAAATGTAGGCTGCATATATCTAGTTTTGCGAATTATAAAAGAAAATATTAGGGTTTTTGATTTTATGTTAAAGCACTTGATAAAATTTCTTCCGTCAGACGGAAAAAATGTTTTTAATTACAAATAGTTGAAACGTTTCATGTTTCTCTTGTGTGTAATAATATGAGTGTTTATAACTGAAATGTTTTTGTTAAATTTCGCCCAAAGCTAATCGAGAACAACGTTTGTGTGTGTTTTTGATTTTGCTGAAAGCTACACGAGGGCTATTTGCGTTATCCATCCCTAATTTAACAGTGTAAAACTAGAGGGAAGGCAGCTCGTCATCACCATCCACAACCATCTCTTGGGTTACTCTTTTACTTCCGAACTTACCGTCACATTATAACAGCTGAAAGGGTAAGTATATTTGGTGTTACAGGGATTCAAACCGGCCATCCTCTGATGGAGAGTCGGACGTCCTAACCAACTGGGCATGTCGGACCTAATCTAAAACAATTTGATTAACCATATCTTGTTGTGAAGAGCTAGAGTAGGAAAAAATATCCAACTCCCGAGCTACTCTTATCAGTCCAAATAGTGAGATTTGATTATTATTCTTATAATGCACTTACAACCCTAAAGTAAAAATAGTAGTTGTTGATGTAGTGTATTTTGTTAGTTTTCTTTGTTGTTTGTTTGTTTTCGGCGGTACGAGGACACAAAACACAGAACCTCATATCTACAGTCCAGTTTGACATGCTAAACAATGGGCCGCACACGGCCATTGTAACAAATAAAGTAACCAAACAGCTCTTTTAAGAAACATGGCCCAGCATGGCCAAGCGTGTTTAGGCGTGAGACTCGTAATCTGAGGGTCGCGGTTTCGCATCCCCTTCGCACTAAACATGTTCGCACTTTCAGCCCTGGAGTCGTTATAATGTGACCGTCAATCCCACTATTCGTTGGTAAAAGAGTAGCCCAAAAGTTGGCGGTGGGTGGTGATGACTAGCTGCCTTCCCTCTAGTCTTACACTGCTAAATTAGAGACGGCGAGCACAGATAGCCCTCGAGTAGCTTTGTGCGAAATTCAAAAAGAAACAAACATTTTAAGAAATATAAAGATTAATGTTAGTTTCATTTAAATATTAAAAATAACTATGTTATTCAACATTCACACGGTTATACGTAGTAAACCTTTTGCTTACTTTGTTAACAAATTTTCGCCAGGTTTACGGCATAATTAGGTGAGATAAAAAGAACTGTGGCTAACAGAAATTATTTTTAAAAAAGAATCTATAAAAACATTAATGTACAAGCATGCGATTCAGCAGTTTCGAACTTCACAAAGTGGTTTGTCAATAAACTGTTAAACATATGAATATATAAATAGAGCTCTTAGTACTGAGTTTAAGTACTAAAATTTGTCTATGTACAATATATATAATTTTAAAATTGTGTACATCAGGTAAGCATCCAATTATAATCGTTCATTTATAAAGGGAAGGTCGCATTACTGTGAATTACTAACATATTAATTTACTTTTATCTTTAGTTCCTCTTGTTTCATAAAATTAATAATATGTTTCTTCATTTAATCGTGTACTGAACAAAGTGACTGTTTTATGCTCTATCATTGAATAGGAAAATTGATTGATTAAGTATTAGAATTTGTCAATGCTTGTTGAATTTCGTGCAAAGTTACTCGAGGTTATTTGAGTTAGCCTCCCTAATTTTGAAATAATAGAGTAGTTTATTTTGTTTTAAATTTCGCGTAAAGCTACATGAGAGCTATCTGCACTATTCGTCCTTGATTTAGCAGTGTAAAACTAGAGGGAATGCAGTTGGTCATCTCCACGCATTGCCAGCTTTTGGGCTACATTTTCATCAACAAATAGTGGCGTTGATCGTCACATAATAACACCGCCACGGCTGAAAGGGCGAACATGTTGACTGTGACAGGGATTTGAACCCGTAACCTTCAGACTACGAGCTGAGTCACCTAACCACTTATGGAGTAAGTACAATCTTCACTTTACTATGCTGTTGAGGTATTTTTCCTTTGACTGACTGGAGATTCTGTTTCAAAGTTTTAAACTCTTTGCTTTGCAAGGATTTTCCGTATCCAGGTTTCTAGGAAGAGTAACGAACGTTTTTTTTATTAGAACTGTTAAGTCCTTTTACTCTATATAATGTTAAAATTTCATTATGTGAATGTTAGTTCAGGGAAATGACTGTGACATATTCCTTCAGCCCTAAGGTCAACCTAGCAGCTTCGCACGTTGAACAGGTTTAAAAATTGCTTTGAATAAAATATGTGGAGACTAAATGTGCCTCCTTTATATAAAGCGCAATTAATCTTCTAACCAACTAATTGGACTTTCAATTGGTAAGTCTCAAAAGACGTTGACAATGCCCATAGAAGATAAACACAGATATCAACATTCTAATTTTTTACCTAGAAAAAAACAATTTAAACATGATGGTATACAAATAATAACAGTTATTCAAAACTAAAACATTTGTGATAATAATACCAGGTTTTTAATTTAGCTCAGTAAACCAACCAACCAAACCACTTAAATGTAAGACACATAGGGAATATAAAACTTTGTAAAAAAAATATTCTATTAAAATTGATATTGTGTAATACAGTTGGAAAAAGAATACCTAAAATGGCGAAAATATGTTTAGAATATGTTTACAATTAAATTATTAGTATCATTGGTTCTAATATGTTATGATTATTTATTTTAAAAAATCCAATAATTCGACAATTTACCTCGTATTTGACCTCTCACTGTAAAACTAGAGAGAAAAATATAGGATAAAATGATGTACCACCTCCTCACAAGGAGACAATTAGACAAAGACGGAGTTAACATCAAGTTCTACTGAAGCTTCGACCAACTTATTTCTTTTCCTGATGACTTTTGTCATAACCAGAGCGGTTCTCTCAGGTTTATACAAATGAGAGCCTATAAATTCAAAGTTTGCAATGCTGAATACTATGGTAACCTTAGATATAGAGTTGTCTTGGTTACGTTAAAATATATTTAAATGCAGGGAATTTTGTACATACAGTTTCGCTTCAGTACTTGAATGCAATGTACGACACTTACAATCCTATCACGCGAGTACTTCTAGGTTTACAGAATCACAAGTGCTCGGAATATCATGAGAAGTATTATTAATATTTTGTTACATGTTGTAGGTTTCCAAAATAATATATTAATGTGCTAATATAAAATGCATTTGAATACCTCACAAACTTTGATGTCGTTTATAAATGCGGGCATTGTTTATATGATAGAGTAAGTTGCTGTTGGGAACTGGCATGAATGTTTTAATTTTTTCTGTTGAGTGAGTATCTAGCTTGCATACCAAAATCTGATATTTCACGTTAAAATAAAATATTCATAACATTCGAGAGGTATTCGTGATCATGTATTTCTGTATTTTTTTCCTCCTCGGTAATCTACGTTATCGTATATCCTTTATTTCATGAATATACGGAAATTACAGTGGCTGTGTACATTATTTACATCATAAAAACTTAGTCCGCTCGTACGTTTTGACTGAAGTTTAACAAATGCATAATGGAATTTCGTTAGTGTATATTTCTTCAAGATGCACTCGACTAGAAAAACGAAATAAATTATTATCTTTAAAACTTGATAATGGACTAACCTGTCTTATGCAAATTTCTGTATAAACTGAAGCTATAGGCTGCATAAAACTGTTATTTGTAGTTTCATTAGAAGTGTTTTGTTTTTTATTATTGAGTAATTCCTTTTAAATTGCGTAGAAACAGACTAAAGAATACATGTGTCCAGTCTCGTCATGTTTTTTATCAGATGTCTCACACACAAAACATTTTTAATGTGAATAGCTCTTACTTCATTGAAATACGTTTTCTCCACAACATTGCATGTATATAACTAGAAAAAGTTAAAAGAAAGTCATTGGGTACAACTTTGCTCTTTGACCACACTGAACATAATAACCAAAAGAAACATGGTATATATTACAAACAGATTTCGAACTTGTGAAACCTCACACCTCTGCAAACACGTATATTATTGTAAAAAAAATGAAGAAAAGATTTTAATATTTTTCTTACCATTCAAGTATCCTGCACAAAGTCAACTAGATGTCACCTTGAGATACGGGCTCCGTATGAGTCCTCTTTACCATCTTTACCGTTTCTATTGTCTATAAGAATATTTGTACTGTGTGTGTGTGTTTTGACACGGTGACCCTATAATCTACTTTCTTCTCAACATAATAAAATACAGTTTTAACTTTATTTATTTCTGGTTACTTAATTGTAAGTTACTTATTCGTTTGACCGCTACAGCTACTAATGTTTAGCCAATGATGGCTTTAACAAATTTGTATAACTCCTTATAAACCTTGAACTTAAAAGTTAATTACGTTATACTAAAATGATTTTTGCAGCTTCCCCAGACTATGATAGTGCATGACACCACATTCAATCTGTCATGCTCTACCTCACTACTGTGTATCTGCAAAAGGATCCATTGTAAGGCTGACATGTCCAAATCCATTGTAAGGCTGACATGTCCAAAGCACAACCCATCTTCTTTATCTATCTAATGTACGAGGATGGGGGTTTCCACGTCCATTTCAACGATAAGATCACATAGAAATCTCTAGGCGCTGAGTCTGATGACTTACCCAGTATGTCCTCCTTTGGAATAGCACGAATACCCGTTTTATTTTCTAATTACTTGAGGCATGCAACTCTCAAATGGACATGCTGTGGAATGCGTTTGCATACACGTAACTTGTATTGTATTTTCAGATGTAGATACTTTGTCGTTATGTTTTGTACTATTGCTTAGGGAACGTTGACGAAATTTGCCATAAATCTTCATGTTCGAGGATTCTTATCTATTACAAAACGCCACACTTTGCTTACCACAGCTGTGATACAACTTGTTGCATATCTTTTTTGGGTGGTCCTGTATCACCAGGTTTATTCATATCCCTTTGTTTCCTAATGACATTAATTAAAAGAGATATTCCTGTTTGAAACTCCAAATCCCTAATCTGAACAGATATTTATAACCTGCGTTTATGAATATACTGCATTAAAAGGATTATTACACGCCTTTTCAAAATGCAAGAAATTTTCGACGGTTTTACATTATCTACATAATGTTAAGCAATGCCAAAAAGAAAGTCCTAATACAATCCGTTCCTCTATGGTTATACTGATTTACACATCATAGTTTTTTAACTATAACATACTCAACCCACTGTATATCTTTAGCTTTTCTACCTACAAATCTATAAAGAATCACCTTAACTCGTGTTGTATTAAGTGCATGAAAATGTTTGGCAAATTATCTAAACATGATATGTTAAGAGTTAAAAGCTCATTTATTCATCTGTTCAACTTTACTTTCTTAAGCTTGTGAGATAATAGAATCTTAGGTTACTCTGTTCTCTTTCTGTGGTATTCTCAGGTGCATTGCTTTACCCTAGGAATGATACTTAAGTTCTTATTAGAAGATCCGGCGAAAGATATATTACTTTGACTGAACTTGTAAAATAAACGAGGCTGGTCAAAATGTAAAGCAAAATGAAATAATCTTTACTTGACCTCAGAAACAATCACAGTTAAACAACTGCACGAAAGGAAAAACTCTTTCCTTTATTTCATAGTTGTTTCTCGAAATTATCCTAGAAATGTATTAACAGGATAATTAACTTTAATGATTAAACCTTAGGAAAACTTTTTTGTTTATAAAACAAAGAGATTAAATCTGTCTTACCAAACCTAGGAATTATGTGATATATATGTATATACATATATATATATATCTTCCATATATATATATATAAATCTTTCATATTATGTTGCAGCTATACGTTCGCGTGACCTTTCTTTAACATTATATGCTTTGATACATCCAGTACTATAATATACATATTTGTGTATATCAATATTGCAAACGGCACAGCTCAGCTTTGAAGCTTTCTACTCTGTGTTGTAAGGATAACATCAAAATGCATAGCTATATAATGATTTAAACTACAGAGTGAACGAGTCATCATATCGAGTATTGTCGTCTAGTTCTCTTTCATTTCTAACTTGCCAATGTATTTTAGTGTGAAGTTGACATTACAATGTTCAATACGAATATATAAGGAAGCTGGCAAAGAGATTTGAAACGTAATTAAACCTCTTAAATTTCTTTACTAGAGAAATTCAGAAATGCCAAAGAGTGAAAAAATTTCAATTCATTAAATATTAAGCAGAAACGACAGAATTATACCTTTCGCGAATAATTTTTGTATCGCGTGTAGTTTTTAATGAATTTCGTATGTTTTTCGGCTATCCTTCATCTTCTTTCACAACATGATCTTGTACACGTTCAATATTCCCACTGAGGCATGATACGTGTATCATGTCAAATGAACAAAAACACGGAACATTCACACCATGTTCTCAACGAAGATTCATGTTTATTTAATGGAAAGCATATAGCACGCGATATTCCATCTGTATGAATACCAAAATACTATCCTAGATGTCAAAAGAATATTAGAATACCATCATGAATATTAAATGAAAAGCGTATGTTTGACCATAGAATCATCAGTGGTGCTTATTAAACATATTGTTATAAAATATTTGTATACCAACGTTTTCATAGACTCAATAACTTGTTGCTACAATTTTATAATAATACACTAACCATTCAAATACTTATTTATCTCATCAATTACTGGTGAAATTTTCTGTGTATTTATCATGTCCGGCATGGCCAAGCGTGTTAAGGAGTGCGACTCGTAATCTAAGGGTCGTGGGTTCGCATCCCCGTCGCACCAAACATGCTTGCCCTTTCAGCCGTGGGGGCGTTATAATGTTACCGTCAATCCCACTATTCGTTGGTAAAAGAGTAGTCCAAGAGTTGGCGGTGGGTGTTGATGACTAGCTGCCTTCCCTCTAGTCTTACACTGCTTAATTAGGGACGGCTAGCGCAGATAGCCCTCGTGTAGCTTTGCGCGAAATTCAAAACAAACAAACAAATCATAGATATTGAGGAAATTCATTGAATTGGTCATTTCATTGTCGTATTAGAGTTTTGTGACAGGAGAGAATATTAACTACTCAAAATTAGACAAGGTGAGAATTCCCACCGGTAGTAAACGATATGGGAACAGTTCGGTACCGGACAAACATGCTCCGGCACAAATGACCAGTAACGTTTTGTTTGTCTTACTTTAATAGACCTAATTTACTATGAAAAGTCTTTTATCGCTGTTTAAAAATAAAGTGAATCATTATGAAGTAACAATATCTAATAAAATCTTTCTCAAGTATCATATATACATGAACATGAATTTGAAAAAAACCCAAAAGGGTACAGTTACTTTCGTTGTTCCTGTGACACTTCGAGGTTAACCTTTGTTCATCATATTCTTTGTGCAAGAAGAACTTTAATTGCATTTTCATAGAATAAAATATGTGCTCTCGATAATATGGATATAAATCTAGACTTTATTCGCTAGATAACAGAATATACATATATTTTTATAGAAAAGCTAAAAATTAAAAAAGAAAATACATGAAAAAGAAGAACATCGCGAATCTTACACAAAATATCCAAACCTCAGGTAAAATTTAAATAAATGCAAATTCATGACAAATAAAAATCACATTCACAATACAAACATCGAAAACTAGGGCTACAATCATAAGGTAGGTCATTATGTAATGTACAAACAGAAGTAATACCCATGTTGCGTGAGGGGTACATTGTCTATCCAGTCTTAACTTTGACTTCGCCAGCTTCATATGATTATGAAACGAAAGAAAACATTGAGCTTATGTATTTCCTCTAGTTTACAATATCTCACGTATTTATCACCTTACGTTGTCTGCAGCCAGATTCGGAAAAGAAGTTGCTAACAAAAAAATATAATGAAAAGCAAGAAATAGTGGAGGAGACAGCGGGCCTTTCCTTGAAGTCAGCGTCCTAGCCCCTAATATGATGTTTGGGCATAAATAACAAGATGTTAAGGCATTACTATACTAAACTCAACGAATATTATCAGTATAGTTTCAATCCATAATTAAAAACATACGTGTGTTGCTTCTTCAGTGGAACTCGGTTATCGTTACAGCAAAAAAATACAGTGTTGTCGTTAAATAGTTATAAACCAGCTTGAGTCTCTGTTCTCTAGACGTTAGTTATGTAAATTCATGTTTAATGAAAGGTTATTTTAGTACATGAAAAGTTTCTTTCCTTATACGTCATTGTAAAAAAAAACAAAAAATTCTTATAAAACTGCAAAACACAAAATGTAAAATCGCAACTTTTCATGTATCTTCCAATGGACCCAATGAACTTTGAACTTCCATTCAAAATTTGGTGAAGATCCATCCACAAGAGGAGAGGTATTGGCAAAAACACAAAATTCAAAACTGAAATTTCGAACATAAACTCGCATTGGCCTAATGAGCCTCCATTTCAAATTTAGTGAAGATCCATTGACAGTCTGCGAACTATTTGTGTAGACATACAACAGACAACAAACAGTACTATTATATTTATGGAGATATAGCAACGGAATCGCTAACGATACATTTTAAACTGACATTTTTCATGGTTTTCTTGTTGTCACTATATAATGTAAGAAATAAAAACAAATTTATTGGTAAATGATAATATTTATTACTACAACAACGTCATAGAAACTTCTTAGAACAACTTATCCATGTTTGTGAATGATGTGAGGAAAGCAGCTAACAACCGATATATTCAACGACACCACTTAAAAAACACAATGTCAAAAAATAAATATAATGACAGTAATAATAATAATGAATGAGCTAACAAGCTGATCTGAAATAATAAATCTCAATCTTAGAAGATATTGTATCCATTTTTATTTGTTTAACTATTCTTTTTCCAACGAATAGAGAGATTCATCGTTAGATTATAACGCTTCCCTCGCTAAAAAGGTGAGCATGTTTGGTATCACGGGGACTTGAACCCGTGACCCTCAGCTTTCGAGTCGACCGCTCTAACCAGGTTCACTTGATTAAGTGGGTGTATTGAAGTAAATTAAGAGAGATTTAAAAGTTGGTAAAGAAAGCAAACTTGATTTTGTATCTTCTAAAGTAGATGGTTCTTTACTCAGAAACACCTAGTGGTATTTGATTACTACTACTTTGAGAGAATTTGCTTGTTATTTAAAGTACATGAAGTCTTCTTCGACATCTCCATCGGTACTCGAAAATAACAAACATTCACATGAATCAGCAGTTGCTGAGCTTTCATCACTGTCATCTTCCATTTGTTGCTGAGCTTTCATCACTGTCATCTTCCATTTGTTGCTGAGCTTTCACCACTGTCATCTTCCATTTGTTGCTGAGCTTTCATCACTGTCATCTTCCATTTTCTCTAACAAGTTTTGATCATCATATATTTTACAGTCTCTTCCCCACCGTTCGAGCCAAACTAAATCAGTTTTAAACCATGGGTGAAAAGCAGCTTACAGGTTCTTCTCACTTACTGAAAGCAAAAGACTAACAAGCGGCTTGCAAGTCTGAAGTGGTTTACCAGAGAGATGGGGTCCGGCATGGCCAGGGGACTAGGGCGCTCGACTTGTAAACTGACTAATCTATATTTTGTCACATATTTCTATAATTCTCGCTATTAAGTAAACAAAATTTTGGCGTATTAACATTATCAATGCATTTTACAATGTTAAACACTTCAGTTAGACCCTTTCTAACCCTTCTTTTTTCAAGAGAAAACAACCTTAATCTTTCCTCACATGTCAAACCCTCCATCCAAGGTACCATTTTAGTAACCCTCCTATGAACCATTTACAACATTTAAATGTCTTTCTCAAGATAGGGAGCCCAAGAATGAGCACAATGATCCACACGTGGTCTAACCGTTGACTTACACAATGAACTTATAATCTTGTTAGACTTGTATCCAATATTTCTGTAGGAACATCCTGAAATCCTATTTGCTCTACCACTAACAACAGCACACTGCTTAGATTGCTTAATTGCTAAATTGCTTAAATCAATTTGTAGAGCAGCAGCTTTCTCTTCACAGCTAGTAATACCTTAATATCATCGGCAACTTTAAATAATTTATTGACCATTCCTTCATCTATGTCATTAACATAAATCAAAACGAACAATAATTCCAAGACTGAGCCTTGAGGTAAATCACTTGCAACATTAATCCAGTTTCATTGAACTCCATTTATAACAACCCTCTGATAAAATAAGTTTCTTTACAAGCCTTTTATGTGGCACTTTTCAAACGCTTTGTAAAAATCCAGATACGCCAAATCTACACACTTATCCTCATCTACATATGTACTAACATTTTCAAAGCATGTCAAACGATTTGTAAGGCAAGATTTTCTCTTAGTGAACTATGATAACTATCTAATAAATTTCTAAATTTTGTTGAATGATTTTGCAAAATATATTTTATTAAGAAGATTAATAGGTCTATAATTATAGGACAACTTCTATTACCTACACTGAAGATAGGAATGACATTAACTAATTTTCAATCTGTTGGTATTTGTTCATTATTCAAGGACTTACAAAAAACTGTGACACGTGGCTCACGTATACAGATCTTTACCTCCTTTGAAACCTTTGGAAAATATATATATCTTTGGAAAATGTTACGTGGCCCACGAACCTTATCATTCTGAAAACTTCCCAATTTTATTTTAACAAGCTCAGAATTTATGCAATTGTTTTGTTCAACTTTGGTTTCATCTATCAATTGTTCAAGGTGAGGAATACTGCTTAAGACTTGACTAGTAAAAATTAAAAAAAAAAATAAATAACCTAGACATTTCATAATTATAATGTACAAGCTTTTCTGTGTGGTCCCTTAAGTGTTCTATATCATTTCTAACATTTTGCTTACCTCTAATGTACTTTTAAAAATTCCTTACTAATACCTTTTATGTTATGAGCCAAAGTTGTTTCATGAATCCTTTTGGATGTTCTAATTTCCTGTTTGATTACATTTCTTGATCTTCTATAATACTAGTCAATTAAATATATATATTTTTTAAATTATGGTGCTTTAATTTTGTCTCTTCATGCTTTGTGAGCCAATTTGTTTTAACTTTTAGCTACCCTTTTCTTTCTGTAAGAAATATAGTTATTTTGAATATTGAAAAACGCTTTTTAAAAATTTTTCCACGTATCTTTAGTGTCTCCAAATAGCTATGCTGTCCAATTCACAACAGATAATTCTTGTTATATCCATTCAAAATTTCCTTTTTTGAAATTTGGAATCAAAATATTATTCGTAATTTCCATATGCACCAAATCATCAAACCTAATACAGCAATGATCACTTGTACCTAGGAATTGTCATATTTTCTCCCTCTCAATCATTTCTGTATTAGAAGTTAACAATAAATATAAAATAAAGCGTTATTTCTAATACATTTCTTTACCAATTAGTGAAGAAATCCATCTTGAACAATTTCCAGAAACCTTTCTACCTCATGGTTTGGTTCTAGCATTTCCAAATTAATATTTTAGAAATTAAAATCACCTATAATTATGACTTCATTAACAGCTAAACTTTTAATCTTACTGTAAAATTTTCGCTAATTTCATCAGTTTCTTCATATGGTATGTAACTTAATTCCTACTAAGACTTTTTTCCTTGATATCCACTGATATAAACCCAAGTGAATTCAATATCTTTGTTATTATCCTTAATATTTTCAATTTAATGTAATTCACACTTTGTATATACAACCATTCCTCCTCCTCTCTTTACTAATCTGTTCCTATTAAATAACCTAAAACCATGTATTTCAAAGAAATTTCTGTCTTCATTATCATCTACATTTAACCATGTTTTAAGTATTCCCATTATATCAAAATATTTTATTCCTAATCCAAAATAATCTATTTTATTTTATACTTATAGCATTACAACAGTAACGATTAAACCTATTCTTGTAACCAGTTTTTATTGAATTGTTATGATAAACATTCTTCTATTTTTAATTTAGTGTATCTTTGTTCTCACTACTATCTAGTTATAGTTTAAAACTCCCCTTAGTAGCTGAGTTAATAGCCTTTGTCAACATGACAAACCCTTTTCTACTTAAGTGTAAACAATCCGTTCCAAAAAGTTCCCTTCTTCCACTGAACTGATCCAACAAGTCCAACCAGCTAACCTGTTCATCCTTACATAGTAATTTCAGTTTAGCATTTAGCTCTAGCAATCTACTCAAAATTTCATATCAACAATTAATTATTGGCAGTATCTCTGACACAATTAATTTATGGCTTTTATCTTTAAATACTTTTATCAACCCCTTGTACTTATTAATGAGATTCTCCGACTTACTCTTCCCTATATAATTAACCCCTACATACATAACAAAGGCTGCATCGTCACCAGTTCCATTCATTATATCTCTTGCTCTGTCACTTATGTCTTCTACCTTTGCCACTCTTTTCTTCCTATTTACCCCATAAATCATTCTATCCATATACTGTATCAAGAAATCGACTATAATTGTATCCTCTTTAAGTTAATAATCCATATCCTCTCTAATCCTTTTGCTTCCTCTCCTTCCGATATATCCTTGTCTACAGAAGCCAAAGACTGAGCTCTGTTTTCATCAGAAAAAGGACTTTACTGTTAAGTTCACTACTTTTAACCCTAATACAACCTTTTCTAACTTCCTCATTTTCATTGTTAACCTTAGCTGATGCCTTCCTTGCACATTAAAAGTTCTGCTGTCATTTCGCACATTTTGTACTTTTTTTTATCTGTTTCCTCAACTCCAGTTAGAACAGTTTTCAAGTTTCTTTCAACCTGCAAAATCTATAAATAAACTGAACATCCTCACTACTGGCTTCATTAAAAGTGCATAGTAGTCTAGAATTTCCAAATAAAACCCATTTTTTGTAACTATCGCACCGAACAAAAATGTTTAACTCCGAGTAGTAAGAACCATTGTATGATTTGTACAATTAAAATGAACACTCGATACTATGATTAAATACCAGA
The DNA here is from genome assembly GCF_004210375.1 of Tachypleus tridentatus. Classification (NCBI taxonomy): domain Eukaryota; kingdom Metazoa; phylum Arthropoda; class Merostomata; order Xiphosura; family Limulidae; genus Tachypleus; species Tachypleus tridentatus. Next base: position 42,351,331 of record NC_134825.1, on the reverse strand, counting down.
ACCCTGTTGTTAACACTGTTAAGCCTAAAAGTGACAATCAACTCGTTTATAGACTGTATTTATTAAATAAAACAACATATTTGTCTTACAATCTCACTGAAAGTTGAATCTGAGCTTAAGGAACACTAACATGCATTAAGCCCAATCTAACGTTATACTATATGTTACATTAATAATATTCAAATTAGAAGCTTATACCTATTATCTTAATGCCCAATCTTATTATATCTTGTTATTTTTGGTTTTGCAACTCCAATTTCTAAGAATAAAAATAATAACACCAAATGACATTAAAAAATCCATGATATCATTACAACTCAGCTTCCTAACATATTCTCTTTTCAAATAACACTCTCTATGTATTACATTAGGATAAACTTTTTTCGAGCTAAACGACAATAAAAATGTATAAAACAAGTCAATTAAAAATAGTGTATACTAAAGAATATTTATTTCCCTCGCCTTTCCGTTTTTTACTTGCTCGTCTAAGACCCAGCATAGATAGGTAGTTAGAGCGATTGACTCATAATCTGAGAGTCACGGGTTCCAATTTTCGTCATACCAAATATGTTCGTCTTTTCAGTCCTGCAGGTGTTATAATGTAACAGCAAATCTCACTGTTCGTTGGTAAAAGAACAGCCCAAGAGTTGGTAGTGGCTGGTGATAATTAGCTGCATTCTCTCTGATCTTACATTGCTAAATTAGGGACATCTAGTACATATAACCCTTATGTAGCTTTGTGGGAAAATTCAAAACACGCAAGCAAACCTTACTTACTCATATAATACCACAAATGCACTTATTTTTGGAATTCCGGAGTTTTCGAGGGCCGGCATGTCCAGGTGGTTAAGGCACTTAATTCCTAATCTGAGAGTCGCGGATTCGAATCCCTGTCATAGCAAACATGCTCGCTTTTTCAGCCGTGGAAGCGTTATAATGTGACGGTCAATCCCACTATTCGTTGGTAGAAGAGTAGCCCAAGAGTTGGCGATGGTTGGTGATGACTAACTGCCTTCTCTCTAGTCTTACACTGCTAAATTAGGGACGGCTAGCGCAGATAGCCCTTGAGTAGCTTTGTGCGAAAATTCAAAATAAATTATACCAATCGAAGTTCTTGAATAATCTAATAATCTTCCTAGTCTTTTTTCTTTAGTTTTTGAAACACTGTTTTACAATTTAGAAGAAAGAATTGAAGCAATAAATCTTGTTAAAATCAAACGAACGTTAAATTGTATCCCACAGTGAGATAGCAGTAAGTCTTAGGATTTACGATGCTAATATGAGGAGTTTTATGCCATTCCGTTAACACAGAATATAACTATTATATGATTTTTATTTATTTATATCAATTTTACAATTAAAGAGCAAACATTCATTAATTATTATTATTTATTCTAGCTTTAGGGCCCGGCATGGCCAAGCGCGTTAAGGCGTGCGACTCGTAATCTGAGAGTCGCGGGTTCGTATTCCCATCGTGCTAAACATGCTCGCCCTTTCAGCCGTGGGGGTGTTATAATGTTACGGTCAATCCCACTATTCGTTGGTAAAAGAGTAGCCCAAGAGTTGGCGGTGGGTGGTGATGACCGCAAAATTAGAGACAGCTAGTGCAGATAGCCATCGTGTAGCTCTGCGCGAAATTCAAAAACAAAGAATTGATAGATTGTGCTGCCACCCTTTATTTCTTTTTTAAAAATTTATTTCCAGTAAGAGGTATAGCTCGGCGTTGGCACGCGAGATCTGTGCTCCAATTCTGTTTGACGGTATACCGAATTCCCAGTTGGTGTCTTGAAGATTCAGAATAGAGACCGATATGGTACTGAAACGCCCAAAATTTTCACGCTTATGGGTCCAAGACCCGTATCTTTATACCACATAACGACGCTTCTATTGTCATTAATGAATTTCTACAATTCCTTTTAACTGATTCACTTTCTTTGAATATTGATAAAACAAATTATTTGGAATTTCATGGACCAATGATATTATTTTCTCTATTATGCATATAATTTAGCTCAACTTTAAAATACTCAAAAATTCTATAAAAATAATTTTAGATTCGTGTCATCTTTGTTTATGTCATTCAAAACACAACTTCATCTGGTAAGTCACTCAGAAAGAGAGCGATGTTTTAACTAATTGTATTAACAAATCTAAAATTCATACCAAATAGTTTCTCACTCTGAAAAAATGTAGGTATAGGTGTCATGATACTTTTTATAAGTTTATGTTTTTATACACGTGGTTCTAAACCATAACAATATCGTAAAGTTTTTTTAATCTTCATAAATCAAATTAGAATAGTAACAAAAAAATTGCAATCGAATAAGAGGAAATTAATCTATGAAAACATGTGTTCCCAGTCTTTATGGTAATTTGCTTAAAATAAATTTCGATGGGATATTTTAATGAACTTATAATGTTTCAAAATGCATCCTTAATCTGCTAAGAATTGCTTGAGGATGACGTGTAATCACAGTTTATAAACATTTTAAGTAACTATCAAAAATATATATTAATAACGTTTGGATTTAGATATTTTATCCCTTGTCATACATTTTATGTCTATAAGATTGGTTAGCTGCTTATTGAAGAAAATAAATCAAAACGTTAAATGCCATAAAAAGTTTTAGTCAATTTCTAAATACGTTTATATCAGAAAATTTTGTACCGCAATTGTCTGCTACTATTCGTGTTATTTTAAGATATAGTAAAAGTGATGGAAATGTCTCTCTCTTTTTACAAATTGCTTGTTGAAATGCTCTATAAATTTTTATTTATTTTCCATTGTGTCTGGTATACATATACTCATTCGTTACTTTTAGTAGTTGAATATTAAAGGATGAAATCGTATTGATGTATATTTTTTCTTTTTTTTAACTCTTATTCGCTAGGTGGCAAATTCGTTAACTTTTGTTTATCAAAGTTGTCTTAATCACACAGACGGAGCAGAAAATTTGTGTGAGAGATTATACTATTTGTTTATTAGTTGGAAATAGATCCAACAGTGATGTTCAGGTAAGTAAGCAAAACGTAAAGACACCTGCCTGGTGAAGCGAATGAAACTTAAGCTCGTTCTGGTAAAACACACACACACATATATATATGATCTTATTATAGGGTATAAAAATATATTTTAATTAATAATTTTTTACTAAAGCTATAACCAACGCTAGCACAAAGAACCCCAAAAAGGGACGAAATATTTTTAAATACTAACATTGTAAGCAGTGCAAGAAAGAAAGGGATATTTGTGGTGAAACTTTATGTGTAGAACTTCAATTAATATCGCATCCAGACCGAAAATTCAACTTAGATAAGGTCTTATTGTATATATCATTATAACAATATGATTGCAAATCAAAGAATGTTTTTCATATATATTTAATGGCCTAAGTCTCTTAGAATTTCCTTGTCGTTGCCTGTTCTTAATTGTTAGTGTGGCAAATAGCAGAAGAGCGTTTTCGAAATAAAAGTTGATAAAAACATTTTTTGCATTTCACAATGGAACAAACATAGAAAATGAAACAGCCAGAAAAATTAATAATAATATGGAAAAATTAAAAGTTTTGCCATTTTAAAATTGTGTACGTTACATTTTGTAAAGACCATTATTTTCATATTTTCTTCTGTGTACTCTTACTCTGAATTAAAATAAATGTATGTTTACTATTTTATAAGGTACAGAAGAATTAAAATAGAAAAAAAAAATTCAAAGTGCACTTTTTTATTTGTTCACCTTTTAATTTGAGTGGGTACTGACTTTAATCATTTACAGAACTAATTGCTAATGCTGTTCAATCCTGTTAATCTGTAGTTAGGTTGACTTTATTGTGTTGTGACTTTTATCTTGTTCAATTCCAACTAGTGGAAAGTTTAGCATGAAAATTGTAATACTATTCATTAGTATACAGTTAATATATGAAAACTTGAATTTAATATTTTAAGGTTGAACATGTACTTAGTTATAATGTGTTTCCCAGCTATTCTTCTGATTTTTCACATTTTACAATTTTGCTGTCTCTTTTGCAAAATTGACATACAAATGGTGTCCATTAGCACTTTTGTCAGTTATCTACTATGATAATGGGCATATAATGTAAAACACAAATATTACATGGTAGGTCATGTGATCAGTGTGTTTGTAGAAAGATTATCATTCATCTTTTCTCACTCATCAATGTCATAAAATACACAACTTATTTTTATTTTTAGTGTGAACTTTTGTAGGCTTGTTTATAGAATTCTATTCTAGAAAAACTATTTTTAGGTCATCTCTTTATTATGTCTTTAAACAAATGTAATTTAAAATGGTAAGTCTTGCTTGTTTCATTTGGTATTGTTTGCTTAAAAGCAGAATTACTTCAAACATTATTTTTTACACTGTATTTGAGAAATTTTTGTTTCACTCTCTTTATGTTATACAGACTATAATGCTTTGGAATTAATATCTGGACATATACTTTTAGAAATCTGTGAAATTCATTGTTTGACAATATCACATTTTGTAAAATTGGACTGCACACTTTTTCTGGTAATACTAGGTAGATTCTGTAATCACTTAATATTATTAATTATAAAAGCTCTGTTATCCTCAGATTTTAGTTCCTTTTTCATATATATATATATTTGCACCTCTTAAACAGGCTATCTAAGACACCTGTTGGCCTAACAGTTGCAAACCTCTGACAGAAGGTGTTTCTACTCTTTATGCTCTAAAGGAAATAACTAAATCTTTAAACCTTTCTTTGTAGCTTACATTTCTTAAAATGGAAATAAGTGTATAAAATTCGAGACTGGTTAATAGACCTCACTTCTTTCTTTCTTGATATTAACATCTTTTAATTTAGGAAAGATGAATTTAACACAGCATCAAAATGTTGTGTGAGCATGTGGTAACTTTCTTTTATATTTTTAAGATAAAAAAAGTTGAAGAACAGCTTGCAAAACCTTTGTCTTCACCACTTAGTTTGTTTTTGTTTTGCAAAAGTAAAATCCTGAGATGGCACATTATATCACAAAGTGATAAAAGGAAATAAAAACATAATTTGAAAGGCTGTAGGGTAATAAACAGTTAAAAAATTCGTGTTTGCACCCAAATTATGATGATGTATGTTCATAACTAATGCTATAATGCAGTTGCAGGAGTTCTATCTAGTATTCCACTGTTTGTGTTTTGGGAAAACAGCAGAGCAAGAGAAAAATTTTTCTGTTAAAAGTAACAAGTACTCTGGAAGTCATTGATTTAGATTTTGACATGCTAATCTCATTTCTGTTCCTCTAATATTGTGTAGATTTATAACAACTTATTATGAAAGCAATTTTCTTTTTTAAATAAAATGTGAAATATCAAAGACTAATTTCCATCTGGAAAGCACTATCACCTGTCACAGGCAGGTTAGTTGGAAGTCTTTCAATTTTTAATCATTAGTAACAATTAAAAGTTATCTTGAGTTGTAGGTATTAGTGTCTTGGATGTTTTCTGAATTACAGTGAGTGTGGAATGAAATGTTGGTTGGAAATGTATTAATGTATTAGTTGTGTGATATGTGTACACAATACACTGGCTGGCATAATTTATAAAATGGTTCTGCATTTTTCTTTTATTTCATAGTGGTTTTTCCCAAATTGTTACTTTGTTATTTATATAACTGTGGAATTCCATTTCATTAATACCTTGTGAAGATGATTTTTAGCTTCCCCATTTTAACCCTTTTTTTATTGTTACTTATGTTTCAATCTTTCAATTTTAATGGCTAAATGCTTTATAATATTGGAATGACACATTCTCATGGATTACCAGGTAAACTTACAAGTTGTTTAAGACTATTGTCTGTATGTGTTTCTTCTGCCTTATGTGGCTGATCCACTCTTGTATGATGAGGGTTAGTGAAAAGGTTCTTGAAGATCTTATATCCATAACTGATCAATACAACATTGTGTTTCTTCTTATGGCTTTGATTGAACTGTGGTGCCATGTTTGTCTTTTCTTCTGTTTCTTTTCTCCTTCCTCAGTTTGGATATCTTGCATAGCTTAAAGTGCCTTGAAAGATAAGATTTAACATTTTAAGTTAAAATACAATTCAAGATATACATTGTACATATACTTTGTAAAATACAGTTTAACTTTCAGATATATACAAGTTTAATATACATATCTGTATTTATCTCTATCTGCATGTGTATGTACATACATACTATTTGTTTAATAAATGTAATAGCACTTTTTCATTGTCTTGTTTTTTTTTAATAAAAGGTTTTTTTTCAGTAACAGAGACAGGCTTGTTGCCTTCCTAAACTGTCTCGAATCACTAAGAGTATGATTTACAAATAAATATTCTGTCAGTAATTTTATTTTTGTGAAATCCAACAGACCAGCACCAGTCTATAAAATGGTGGCTGAGAAATAGTGCCTTACACTACTGCATATGGCAGTCATACTGTTTCATATCACAGGATATGTAACTTTGATTAATATAGTTCAGCATACTTCTGAATTGCATGTGTTGTATTTGATTAGGACTGGGTGATTAGTGTAATGTGATAATTTATTAATCATCGGATTTATCAATTTGTTACAGTCGATTGATTAATCTAACATGAGACTTGAATAACTGAATGAATTGAATTTCTAATTTTGATTAGCTGATAATTTTTAGGAGACATAACTAATCAATCAAGCTGAACAACCTTGAATTTGTCAATTTTACAGTGAGAAATCAATAATATTTTTATTATTTCACAGTTGGAAACAATAATAGTTATAAATACTAATTTTGATTAGTTGAACATTACTATGACAGTAACTGATATAATCATAATTTCAGTTAATTATTTAATATTAATCTCTGTAATCATTGCCAATCTGATGATGACTTAATTTCCCAGCTTTATGGCTGATTTATAGTTTCTTTTAACATTTTAGAATTTAGTTGGTAGAATTATTCAGTTAAGTACAGATTGTACAATATATATATGTTTCCATGTTTTTTGTTGAAACAAATAATAGAATTTTGATCCTTGATGACAAGAAAACCCACTTGTAGAGAAAATTATATATTTTAAAACAGCTGGTACGGGTAGAGAAAGCACTAGTAGAAGAGCGAGAAGGTTGAAACATTGTTTGCTCCTCTTGTGAGAAAAACTAGGATAAAGATAATAATAGTAAAGGATCAATTGAAATGTATCAACTTGTTCATTATTATGTTTCATCCAAGTTGTTTTGAAGATATATTTTCAGTACTGTATGTTGCCAGTTCTGCATTCATACAGCCTTATTCTGTTTAGGTTAAGACAGCTGTGCTCTTCCAGTCTTCAAAAATTAAAATTTCCAAGATGGGGTATGACTCACACCAAACATGTGAGGTTTGTAGGAAATTTTAATTCATCAAGAAAGAAGTTAACAATACAAGAAGGTGAGGTTCTAACATTTTTATACTATTTTTAGCATAATAAAATGTTAATGGTGACCAGTCAAAGTAGGCATTTCTTACTAGTGGAGTGCTACAGAGTTCAATGTTGGGGTCTCAGCTTTTTTTTTTTTTTTTACATGAAAATTATTGATAGTGTCATGTTCAGTAAATTGGTAAAATGTATGAGACATTTCATTTCTACAGTCTTGAACTTAGATGGATTATATTGTGTTAGTGGTTCCTTGTGAAGATTTGGTTTGAGGAAGAGTGGGATTCCATGAAAAAGAGATAAGAGGTCCTGGAAAGGAAATAAGAGACAAGATTAGTAATGAAAATACTCACCCCTTTCTATTATCTAGTGGATGTGGTTAATATAGCTATATGGACTACTCTAAAATCTTCAGAAGCAGTTATTGCAAGGCCATGCAACTGATGTGAAATAACAGAATTTGGGGAGCTTCACATATCAACCCACAAAGAATTCTTTAGTAGACAGTTCAATTGGGCTGCTAAGGACATAAAAATGTGATTAATTTGATGAGATATTATTCACAGAAGTCTCCTCATCTTCAAAGAGAGCCCAGTATAAGCAATATGGATCAATATTTTGACTCACAATGACAAGGAAACTGGGGATAAATCCCAGAAAATTGATAGAACAATGAATAAAAAGCCGTAACAACCTTTGTTAACCTGAAGATGACCTAAGAATGTCAAAATGCTGTTCTGTACTCTATTTTAATTAAAGTTTTAATGCCCACACCAGTCATCCATAACAACCTTTGTTAACCTGAAAATGACTTAAGAAGGTTGAAACACTGTTCCATACTTTAGTTTAAAGTTTTAATACCAATATCAGCCATTTTGAGAATACATCTGGTCAAACCATCTACTTTTACTCTACTAGTGCTCACTCTTAAGTAATGGTGTTTCACTAGAATACTAGCAGTATCTTCCTGGTACTGAAATTACTCAACTTCTCAATTCAAATTGTATTTACCATTCCAGTTTCATAGACTATGAATGAAAACACTAGCACTAGAGAAGTGGCTGCTCACTTCTTTGGTTTACACTTGCTGACTTTTAAAAATACAATCGTTCATTGCATTTTATCCAATAAAACACCTTTCTGGCAGGTGTCTGATTATATCTAGGTACTCCTTAAAGTCTTCCCACTGCATATTTTTCTCCCATTTTCAAGTGCAGCATGGTAGACCCTTGATTTTACAATTCCTAACAACTGGTTTGATGGGCCTTGGAGAGTTCTTCACTGATTGTGCACATCACTTGATGGAAGTAGGGTGGTGGTGACACTCTGTGTGGTGCAGGTCATCTCTTAAACAACTGATGTGTCCTTCTGCAGCAACAGTCTATCTAGTTGAGACATCATGCACATATGGTGTGATTGCACCCTAACCAAGCTACACTTTTTGGCTTGCTGACCACGTGTGCAGGTACTTGGTTGACCACTATCTGTGACTCTAGTGGCTTTTTTTTTTCCTTCTGTTTCAAGACAAGTTGTGATCTCCCATAGGTGGGTCTCCAAGGAACCTCACCCATTGGGTGTCACATTCCTTGGGCTTTCCCAAAGGACCTCTTCTAGATTTAATATTTGCATCAACTGCAAAATTAGTTTTTATTTCCTGAAGAAGAACAATGTATTTTTTAAATTAATAGTAAGAAATTAATATTAGCTTATTGAAACATTCATGTTATAATTATTTTCTTTAATTAGTGACTTCCATTTACTTTATAAACTGTATCCCTTTTTTTTGCCCACTCTGAAATTAATTTAATGAAAAAAATTACACTATTTTGTAATACATACAAGTTATATAATTTAAAAGAATTAGTTTTATGGGTTTTTTTTAGATAAATACCACTGCAATTAATCAATTAAAAATATATTAGTTAAATGTGCTTGTTTATTTTGTTACAGTAAAAGAAAAATTGAATGATCAGCTTGGGGTTCAAAAGTTTTACAGGTATGTAGAATTTTGTATGATTGTGAAATATATAAATATAATAAATCTTAAGAGAGCTATAGAAGAAATATTACAACAAGATGGAAGGTTCTGAACACACCAAGTTTATCTTATCTTGGTGAAGCTGCCTTACTTTCTTTACCAAAAATTTACTGAACATTTATTGTTTATTATGTTGATATGTATGTGCTTTAAGATATTCAATACAATAACTGTGTTCTCTATCAAAAACTTTATTATATTGGTGTTAACTTTACTAAAAAAGTAAAAAAAAAAGTTTATAGAAAATATTTATTAGTATCATTCTATTTATGTACATCGGCTTGTCCAGTGTGACAGATGACCCTAATTTTACTTAATCTACCACTATTGTTCAAATATTTACCAGTTAAATAGTAATGTTTATTATACATACACACATGCATGCAAGTACTCAAACACTATCATGGATTCTGTATTTTTATTAACATTTATGTATTCACATACTAATCTATATTATATCACATTTGCTTTTTATCTTGAGCACTGCTTTGACCCATAAAACTGTACAGGTAATTTCTTGCTCAATCACTGCTTATTTGAAAATTTGACAATTGCAGATTCTTTACTTTATTATACATTCTTTCTAGAACTTTCCTAGGGACCTCGATCAAAATGAGAATTTTGTTTTATTTCTTACTTTCCAAAGTTTTTATTTTTTTAGTGAGCTAAGATTTGTAGTATTTTCATTTCATTCTTTTGAGCTTTGCAGATGAACCCTCATCAAAGTATTTTATTGTTGTAAACAGGTGACAAGTCTTCATTATTTAAAACCATTAAAATAGCCTAATTTTGTACTAAAATGTTTAGCATTTTCACTTAATGCATAAAATGTATTTGAATTTCAATATGAAGGGATAAATGTAAAGCCTGAAACTTTATATATTTTACATTATAGACTGTTTGATTAGCCCCCCAGTGGCACAGTGGTATGTCTCCAGACTTGCAGTGTTAGAAACCTGGTTTTGATATCCATGATGGGCAAAGCACAGATAGCCCATTGTGTAGCTTTATGCTTAATTTCAAACAGACTAAGTTAAAACTACACTGTTTGATTAAAAGCTGAGTAAGTTTATTTTATCAAAATGGTTTTGGCCTGGCATGGCCAGGTGGTTAAAGCACTCAACTCACAATCCAAGGGTTGTAAGTTTGAAGCCTCGTCACACCAAACATGCTTGCTCTTTCAGCTGTGGGATCATTACAATGTGATGGTCAATCTCACTATTTGTTGGTAAAAGAGTATCCCAAGAGTTGGCATTGGGCAGTGATGACTAGCTGCCTTCCCTCTAGTTTTACAGTGCTAAATTAAGGATGGCTAGCACAGATAGCCCTCGTGTAGCTTTGCACGAAATTCAAAAACAAGCAAACAAACAAAATGGTTTTTAAATTGAGAGTCAGATTTCTGACTAAAATATAGGTATCTGCAAAATGTTTAAATTAAACCATAGGTTTTTACAAATACAAATGAAAATATGTTGTTTTATATTTTATACATGATAAGCATTTTACAATTTGTGTGCTTTTTGTTTTTAGGCCAACAGAATCTCTTATTTATTCTCAAGACAAATCACTATCTGTACCTCAAAGTCAAGCTGAGCTTCCTCCTAGAAAGATGAAAGACAGCTATGATGAATGTATAATTCCTCTGGGTAGCAATGCCATGGAACGAGAGAAGTATTTGAACTTCAAAGGAGCAATAAGAACAGGAAAAATTTTGGAAGATATTGATGTATTTTCTGGTAATTATGTGTCCATCATGCATAGTTAGGTTATATTCCAAACATAATAAATTTGTACTGATTTTTTTTTTACTTAACTGATATTAGTCAGAATAAGAGAAGTCTAGAAACTTGCAGCAATTGATTAATAACCACATGGTTTCACATATACAGTTACTTTTGGTTTAAGATGAAAAATAATTCAATCAAATTCTTTGTTTAGAGTATTCATGATGAAACTTAGTTGAATGGTCAGCAACTTTCTGTTGTATAAACACAAGTATAGAAGATGTTTCAGAAGTCTTCCATCTTTTGTCTCAGATCAGTGTGTATATGTTATTGTCAGTCTTTATAGAACTGTGGTGGATTGTGGAGTGCATGTTATGATTGGTTTCTTATTTGTAGTGAGACTTCCTAAAGATTCAACTAATGATAGTCACAGGTTACTAATCTCTAACCTGGAATCTGTTTAATGAAAATTTTGTTGTTTTAATGCAACAGAATTCTTTAATTTTTCATGCCTTACAAATTTTCTGTGTTGACAGTTCTAGTTCTTACCCAGTTTATTATATGTCCAGTTGACATGGTGTGTTCTGCAATGGTTGCATTTTGTATTGTCATGAGTCTTGTACTGTTTTTATGTTCTTTTATTTGTCCCATTTCTCTGATGTATGTTTCATTGCAGGAACATGGAATTTTATAAATGACACTTTTGAATTTCTCATTGGTAGATTTTTATTTCATTTTCACCAGAATGAATCTTAATTCCTTGTAGGAATTACACAGGGAATCTGTTTTGAATTTCTTGGCTATATGTTTGAGTTTTTCACTGATGTTTTGCAAATAGGGGAGGTAACTGGTAGTAGTGATAGGGTTTTCTTTTTTTCTTGTGGTCTTTTTCAGAGAGTTTTAGATGAAGGAGATGGTATAGCCATTCTGTTAAAAACATTGTTTAATCTTTTGGCATTCTGTTTCAGTGGGTGTTGTGCTATCTTGTTTAGGCATCGAATTATATCTTGTTTCGTCAAGGTTGGATGATAGGACTGGAAATATAGGTATCTATTTGTGTAAGTGAGTTTCCTGTACACAGTTGTGGTGGTTTTTGTCTTTCATCTCTACTGGTGGGTATATTAAGAAATGGTAGACTGTGTTGTTCCTCTGTTTCCATGGTGAAGTGAATAAAGATTATCAACACCAAACACACACTGCCATGAAGACAAAAGGCACAGAAGTTTTGAAACATTTCCTCCATACACACACACACACACACAATTGTGTTTCCACAACAGGCAGTTACCATCCATTCAACTAATTTCATTAATTCAATCAAACTTGTTAGTTGAAACTGCTGAGATGATAAGATGTATTTCATTAACAGAAAGGCCCTTTTTCTCAGTGTATTACAATAATTCAAAACACAGAAAACGGAAAACATGATATACTAAGCAGTAAAACGTTTTAACAAAAATCTTGAAAATTACATTGTTAAACCAAGGTTAGTAATTTGAGATAGCATAAAATTCTTCATTTATCTGCAATTCAGTTTCAATTTAACAGTGAGCTTCAAGGAAGATTTAAAAATAATTAAAAGAATTACTCTGCCAGTATAGCTGAACATTTTGTGTATTATTGGATAAACATAGTAATAGTTTTGTGCTTAAATCATTTCCCAATATTATCCTACCAATATTAAGTGTATAATCTACAAGGGAATTCGTAATCTAGGAAATACAAAAAATTAGTCAATGAAGACTTTAGTATTTGACTGATTAAACTTAAAAGTAGTTAGATGGCTGTTTTTTTGCTGATAATGATGACCAGTTAAATAATTTAATAGATAAAAAAGAAAATGTCAAGAAAACACAAACATTTATTCTCAAAAAAGAATCTGTAGTATTTGAAGAAATATCTAATATTTATAATAATTAATACTAATAACATACTAATTAGATCAGGAATATGCATACTTGTATTATCTGGTGGTGTGAATCTAATTGGTACTTATGCTTGACATCAATTAAAATTCAATATTAATTTATTCAACAGTGGTTTGAAGAATGTTAATGTTCTCACACATCATTAAGAAAATCAATAACAAGAGAATTTCGTGATGATGAGAAACCCACGTGAAGTAAAAATGTATCTCAATACTGCTGGTGTGTGTGTCAAAATTTTTATTAAACTAAGATAGAGAACAACGTCATTAGGTCATCTTCAGGCTGATAGGTTCAGGTTCATTGTTAACCTGAAGATAATCTAAAAAGGTGGAAATATCATTCTCTGCTTTATTTTAACAAGAAAATGTCACATCTTTTAACATTTGCATGGAATGCTTAGTTCTAGTACTGTTATGTTTGCCACTGTTAGACAAAAATAATTTGAGTGTCGTATGTTTTGAAGTAGTGTTATATAATATCATAGGCTTAACAATAAAGATTTATGACAAGTTTAATTACTCATATCATACTTCACCAGATTGGAAAAAACATTCACACCATTACAATTTAATAATCAGAAGTATAAACAGAGGTTACAAAAGGTAAAACTGCATACCAGAATACTTATGTTACATTCAGACTAGTTAATTATAAAGCTTTCTTTTATTTTAGCACCTTATATTTTTTCTTCATTGAAATGTTTAATATTATCAGTTTTGAGTTAATGGCCATTCTTTGACTTGTGTTTATGAACATCAAAGGGGAATTTGTTATGTTCTTTAACTGAGATAGGAGATCATTCATAGGTTGTACTAATCTATAACTTATTGCATTTTTCAAAGTTTAGTTGGTATATGAATCCATGGATTTCATAATCTTATTTTTTGTTTTGAGAAAAATAAAAATTATTTTAATTTCTGCTAGTAGGAGAATAAATTTTGGAGATAAATTAAGTAGGGATTTTTCAACAATTTTTTTCCAAAGACTTTCTCATTTAATTTCTTAAATTTGGAATAATATGAATTATCCACTGATTAGAGCATTCATTTAGACTTATGCTTAGACTCTTATTTGTATTTTTTTTATTTAGTGTAGGAGAGCCTTTATTAACCGATTTTAGAGCAAAACCATTTGAGATTAGTAATTGGGTTGTTTCAAGATACTTACAAACTAATATAAATGTTTATTATGATACCGGAGGAGTGGAACTTTTTATCCTGTCTTAACAAACACATTCAGGAATGGAAGTGTATGTTTGTTCTGCATTTTATATGATAAATGTAATGTCAGAATGATTCATGTGTGAAAATAACTGCAATGGGATGTGAAATTATAGAAGCCAGTAAAAGTATCAGAGGTAATGCTTAACTTTCTTTAGGGAGACAGCTGTACCCACAAAAACATGCATTTTTAGGGGCTTGCAAGCAGTTTCATGTACCAATCCTATAGCTCTTTATAAAATGTAGTGTGTTATCAGAAAAAGCACTGAGAGAATAACAGATGTCAATGTAAATTGAAAGGAAACTAAAAATGTAAACATGTCTCAACTTATTTTGTTGTGAACTCATATTTCTCAAAAAAATACAAGTTAAAACATTTCATTTTTTCAAACCACTTAAATGATTTCTATTTCACATATGATCTTTAATTTTTTTCCAAAACATAGCATAATAGCAACTTTTTTTACCCTTTAAAGTAATGTTTCTAATTAAAAAATAATTAAATAAAATCTTTGTTTCACTTTCAGTGTAATCTATTCTTGTTCCCATATAACTCATAACTCATTACCCCCTAGCTGACAATAAAATGTCAAACCCTTTTGATATAAAGATGAAAAAGTAATACAATTTACATTTATCTTAACTAAAAAGTAACATTTCTGAAACTGCTTACCATTGATATTAAACTAATTGTAGTTACATTGTTGTGGCTTACATTTGGTTTTTCAGTTGTTGCTTGTTTGAAAGGATTGTGCACAATTTAAATTGTGTTGATTAATCAAACTGTGAATATGAAAATATATTGTTTACAAAAAAAATGTACTCTACGTCTTAGGACTATGGGTGTACTTTAAAATAAATGCTTAAATTCTATTTTTTTAGATCAGCTAAAATAAAAGAAACTAACTGGTTACACATTTTTCAAGGAAATTAATAACAAAACACTACTACAATATATATATGAACTTCCAGTTTCTTATTTTTTTTTGTAACTTCAATTAATTTTTTGTTTTCAGATGTAATCTACTATGTATAAATTAATGTTTATAAGTGTATTAGTGAGTTGTGTGCATGAAAGGAACAAATGATGTTTTTATATATAGTTTGTAAGCAGTTACACACTCAGATATTCTTTAGTTGTATTATTATTATTTTATAATAATTTTTAAATAAACATTCTCTTTTAATCCTCTGAAAACAGTGACCAATAATATGAATTTAGAGGTTGAGTCTGTGTCATTAAGTATGAAAATTATACTTCACCAGCAGTATAAACAACTAGACTTTCAAAAGAATAAATTAGTTGATCTATTTGTGAATATTCCCAGTTTGTTTGTGTTTTGATACCTGTGATGGGCACAGCACATGAAGTCCATTATGTGGCTTTGTACTTAAATACAGACAGTCAAATGATATTTTTGAAATAGATGTTTGTTACTTTTGGTCAGTGAAAAATGTGTGTGTGTTAATTTGCCCTATCATTGATAGACATTTAAAAGGACTTGTTCAGAACACCTTATAAATGTGATTTACTGTGCTCAATAGTAACACATTAAAAACTTACCACTTAATAATTTATTCTTAGTTTAATATATAACAGTACTCAAGACATGTTTATAATAATAAGTATAATTTATGCCTGTCATTGAAAAGGTAGACAAAACTGTTTTGTTTTTTTCTCTACTGAAATATTTTTTTTGGGCTTGTATTTAGCATGGCTCTGCTATAAACATGTCCTCCTTCATACCCAAAAGCCTGGTCAGTCAGCTCCATTGTGCATTGTGACTGCTCTTGTGGACAAAATTAGTTTGAGTGGACACATCATCTATCCAGATGAAGATATCAAGATGAGTGGTCATGTTTCATGGGTTGGAAAAACATCTTTAGAAACCAGTATGCAACTTGAGCAGGTAATGTTGCAACCCCACAAGTTGACGGATAACAATATAATAAAAATTTTTATATGATTCTCTAGAAAACTTAAAAGAACAAACGGTAAATTTGACTATAGTTTGTTAAAAGCTCTAAACCAAAATATATGGAAAACAATAATAAAGAGCAAATGAAATTATTCTTCTAAGCAAATTATTGTCAGGTTTAAGAATTCTTTATTCTACAAAAATATCACCCCTTTTCTTGTTTTTCTTTCAATAATGAATAACTCTAATTAAAACTCTTTTGTTTTCATTTATCATGTTTATTCATTTAATTTTTCAGTTTAAAAATTATACATTTTTTGTGTCTTTTAAAAAAATACAAGAATAATCTTATTGTGTACATAATTACACGTATTATGGGTAATACAAAGAATAAACATTTTGCTGTGAACAAATGTAAATGTTTTATAGTTGTGCCATTTTTATTACAAAAATGTGATGAACATTTTACCTTTCATTTGTAGTTAATATAATGTTTTTTATGGTTTATTTTATGAATTATTTAATAGTTTGAACAAAAACTTTTTTACATATTTTAATATATTTATATTTTCGTTTTCTAGACTTTTGGAAAACACAAGCTTATCAGAAGTTATATGAGTTCTAATTGTCTTACAATGCTTTGAAGCTTTCATAAAGCGTGTTAATAATAATGCTGTCTGATAGTTTTTTTAATTTGTGAATGCAACATGTATAATGAAGTGAAGAACTTGATGTCCTTTATATATATTAAGTATATAAAATCCAGATTATTAGATTTGAAAAATTAATGATTGACTTTGTGATCAAAATTTAATAATATAATATTTTCAGTGTTAGAAATAACTAATCACTAGTAATTGAGCCAGGTGGGTTAAGGCATTTGACTCTTTATTTGAGGATCACAGGTTCAAATCCCCGTTGCACCAAACTTGCTCACCCTTTTAGTCATGGGAGCATTATAATGTGACAATCAGTCCCACTATTTATTGGTAAAGGAGTAATCCAAGAGTTGGTGGTGGGTGGTGATGAGTAGCTGCCTTCCCTTTAGTCTTACACTGATAAATTAGTGTCGACTAGTACATTAGTCCTTGTGTAGCTTTGAGCAAAATTAAAAAAACAAACAAACACTGGTAGTTGACTCATTTTTCTGAAAATATGACTTAACAACAAAGCAGAACATGAATATGAAAATAGGAAGCATTTATTAAATGTTTTGATATCCTCATAATTCTATCATCATTAATCTTTGTGATTACAAAAGAAATATATACATAAGGAGCAAACAGTTTCAATATGTAAATATAAGACAAGAAAATGAAAGTGTGGCATAAATAAAGAGGGTTTTAATGCATTGTTTCTTTTAGAAGAAGTTCAGTATCTTGTTTGGCTTGTGAGAGAATTTTGAAGTTGGAGAGACAGAAATTTGATTCCTGTTTCTGATAGATAGTAAGGTGGGGAGGGTTTTGTAGTTTTTCTTCCAGTTTTCATTGATATTTCCATGTGTTCATATGCTTGTTCTTTAAGGTGATGTTTGATTTCACCAATATAGGAGGTCTTACAGTCTCAGCATGTGTATAAGTATATGAGATATGAAAAATGGGCAGTTGGCAAATTATCTTTGTAGCATAAAAATGTTAGACTGAAATTGGTTTTCATAACTACTCTCAGGTCAATTTGGGGATAGTAAGTGTTACATAATGTTTTAACTGTTTCATGATAAGGGAGTTTTGTCTGCTGAAGTATTGTAAGCAGGTTTATAAGGGAAGTGTGGGTATCTTGGGTGGTTTTGCAAACTAATAACTTCCTCCGTTTTAACTAATTTATTGCTTTCTAATTCCCCTCGGTGTGGATTCCTGTACATGGTGAGGGGACCTCCCAGGGAAGGTTCTGTTCTATCTGGTTACCTTCTCTGGGATCTAAACATCCACCCACGTGTTTGCCGTGCGTGGCGACCCGTGAAGGGGTGGAGAGGATCCTGGTGGTTTAGGGGTCCAATTCTAACACACCACTTTGGCCTTGAATTCCTGTAGACGAGCGACCTTTGGGTGGCCCCCCTTGGGTCAATCGTCTGGTCCACTTGGGCTAGAGTCAACCAAGTACCAGTGTTGGGAGTTCTCAACGGGTGTTGTGGACATTGTGCCTGATGCTGGTGTTTGGGTATAGTGCTCACGAAACCCTGGCGTTGCTGCATTGTCCTTGTGTGACTTTGTAGTGTGTCCCCTTGTAGGGCTCCATGGTGGGTGGGGTCAGTGGGTACCGAAATTTTTTTTTTCCTATGGATCCTCTAAAAAATTTAAATAAAATTGTAAAAAAACAGTCAATGGGTAAGCGACCACGTCTTGAATACTCAGAACAGCAATCTTCAACATCAGTAACACACGTACCTCATTTTCTTATATTACATTCTCTTTCGGAAAACCCTTTAGAGCAAATGTCCCCTTTTTTTATTCAAAAGGGACTAGAGGGACTTGCTGGCTCTCCAAAGTCAGTAAAGAAAGTTCGATCTGGTGACATATTGGTTGAAACATCCACATCCCAACACAGTGAACTCCTCTTGAATTCAAAGGCAATTGGGGATATACCTATTGAGGTTACACCCCATGCTACCTTGAATTCTTCACGAGGAGTTATTGTTGAAAGGGATTTGAAGAACGTTCCCGAGTCAGATATTCTCGCTGGTCTCTCCACTCAAGGAGTTTCTGCAGTGAGGCGCATCTCCACTCGCAAAGATGGAATTATGATGTCGACCAATGTCCTGATTTTGATGTTTACATCACCACAGTGTAACATGGAGTTACACTGCCAACAAATACCCTCGTTTTAACATTTACTTCACCACGTGCACCTGCCACCATCAAGGCAGGTTATCTCATTTGCAGGGTTCGGCCATACATACCAAACTCTCTTCGATGTTTCCAATGTCAGAGATTCAGCCACTCCAAGACATCTTGTCATGGTTCCCTGACATGTGCTCGTTGTGGAGGTAAGGACCACGATGCTATGACTGTGACATGAACCCACATTGCGTAAACTGCAACGGTTCTCACCCCTTTTACTTTCATTCTTGCCCAAAATGGTTGGAGGAAAAAGAGGTGCAGCGTTTGAAAACGACACATAACATTAGTTATCTTGAGGCTCGGAAATTGCTGTCCACAACTCCATCTCGGACATATGCTGCTGCACTTCATTCCACAACTACAGTGGGAGTGCAGACAGATCTCTCTGTGCCTCCAAGAGAATCGTTTTCAAAACAAATAAAAAGCCTTTTGACCTTCGTGGTTAAAAAGGTTGATGAATCAACTTCCACACCCATCTCTGTTCCTCCCATACCTTCCAACAAACCTCAAGATCCACGTCCTTCAGTTTCAAATACAGGCATTTCTTCTGATACATCTTTTTCTCCCACCACAAGAGACAAAACAATTATTCGTTCGCATCCTCAGTCACTGGATTCCCCTTCCAATAACAAAAACCTGCCCACCCGACCCAGAGCAGGATCCAAGGAGGTTGATAGACCTCCTCCGACTAAAGACAGTAAAGAAAAAAGACGTGGTCATAAACCGAAGGGTTCTCCAGCCACTTCACCTACCTGTTCTTAAAAATGGCCACCTTGATACAATGGAACTGTCGAGGTTTACGTTCTAATCTGGATGATATCAAAACGCTGATTGCTTCCTACCATCCTGTTTGTCTTTCTTTACAAGAAACTTTTCTCAAAACTGCTGATACTGTCTCCATTCGGCAGCTTTCTCTGTACAGAAATGACAGGTTGTGTGATGGTCGAATACATGGAGGGGTGGCACTGTTGGTTGATCAACACGTGCCCACCCTGTCTTTGTCACTCAACACACCCTTGGAGGCTGTAGCCATCCGTGTTTCCTTGGGTCATATCATCACTGTTTGTTCTCTGTACCTGTCCATTGGAGAGACATATGATCAATCAGATCTTGATGCTCTCGTTGAACAATTGCCATCTTCATTTCTAATCCTAGGGGATTTTAATGGACATCATCCCCTCTGGGGAAGTGCTATTATTGATGGGTGGGAGGGGCCGATCTGTAGAGCGGATGCTCTCTGATCACAATCTTTCTCTTTTCAATACTGGTTCTTCCACTTACTTTCATGCACCTAGTCAGTCCTTTACCGCTATTGATCTCTCAGTTTGCTCCCCTTCATTATTCTCCCATTTTTCATGGAGGATTGACAGTAATCCACTAGGCAGTGATCATTTTCCGATCCTTTTGAGAGAGACTGGCCGTGGTCGATGCCACCCTACCCGCATGCCCCGGTGGAAGCTGGATCAGGCAGACTGGTCCACTTTCACTGCTCTCGCAGAACTTGATCCTGCCATCGTAAATCAGCCATCAATAGACGACTGTGTAGCAGCGGTAACTGACTGTATTACACATGCAGCTGCTCAGTGCATTCCTAAAACCTCGACACGTTTTCCACAATATCCTCGTCCGTGGTGGAATCCTGCTTGCCACTTAGCACGGAAGGCTCAAAAGCGGGCCTGGGATACTTTTCGTAGATATCCCACACTTTCAAACCAGGTTGCTTTCCAACGGGCCCGTGCACATGCTAGGTGGGTAAGACGTCAAAACCAGAAGGAATCTTGGATTAAGTTCACAACCAGCATATCTTCTACCACCAGTTCCAAGATCATATGGGACAGGATTCGAAAGGTTAATGGGCACTACAATTCTGTCCCCTCTCGATCTTACTCTCTGATGGTCAGGAGGTGACTGATGTTGAACATCGCTAACACTCTAGGTGAAAGCTTTTGCGGGTATCTAGCACTTCTGCTTGTTCCTCCACCTTCCTGGCCATCAAGACTTGGGCAGAGCAATCACCTCTTTCCTTTCGAACTGACTGTTTCTTTGACTATAATTGTCCCTTTACCCTGGTCTAACTAACAATGGCCCTTCATCGGTCTGCCAGTAAGTCTGTTGGACCTGATGATATTCATTATGACATGCTGCACCATCTATCTCCTGCTTCTCTTGATGTCCTTCTGATTGTTTTCAACCGGATCTGGCAGGAGAATGTTTTTCCTGACGCCAGGCTATTATTTTACCTTTCTCTAAGCCAGGGAAAGATCCCAAGATTCCTTCAAACTACTGTCCAATTGCTTTGACGAGCTGTCTCTGTAAGACATTAGAAAAGATGGTTAATGCTCGTCTTGTTTGGTTCCTTGAATCAAACAACCTCCTCTTGCCCACCCAGTGTGGGTTCCATCGACAGCACTCCACCACAGACCACCTAATTTGTCTTGAAACATCTATCAGAGAAGCCTTTCTCAACCGCCAACATCTTGTATCAATATTCTTTGACATAGAGAAGGCATACGACACAACATGGAGGTATGGCGTTTTGCAAGACCTCCATACATATGGGTTACGTGGCTATCTACCCATGTTTATTAAAAAATTTTTAATGGACAGGAGATTCCAAGTTCGTGTGGGTTCGACACTTTACCGTTCTTTTGTACAGGAACTTGGAGTCCCTCAAGGCTGTGTATTGAGTGTTACACTCTTCAGTATAAAGATAAATGCCATCACTGAACAACTCCCTCTCACTGTTACGAATGGGCTGTATGTCGATGACTTTCACATCTCATGTCAGTCGTCAAACATGAGATATATTGAGCGGCAACTACAAACTGCCCTCAATTGTGTACGGAAGTGGACTCTGGCGAACGGCTTTAGTTTCTCTCTCTCCAAAACTGTATGCATGCACTTTTGCCATCGACGGGGTATTCACCCTGATCCTGAACTTCATTTCGGTGAAGTTTTGCTGCCAGTGGTCCCGGAGACCAAGTTCTTGGGGCTTATCTTTGATCGTAAACTGACCTTTATAACACACTTAAAGCAGCTTTGGGTCAAATGCACAAGAGCACTGAACATCCTCCGTGTTCTCTCTTCTTTCAGTTGGGGGGCAGATCGCTGTTCAATGTTAAAGGTATATCGTGCTCTTATTAGATCGAAACTCGATTATGGATCAATGGTCTATGGCTCTGCCAGACCCTCGGCCTTAAAGATGCTGGACCCCATTCATCACCAAGGACTTCAACTCTGCACTGGGGCTTTCTGTACCTCTCCAGTTTAAAGTACATACATTGAATCTCATGAACCTTCTCTACACCTTCGCCGTTTGCAACTATCTTTACAATATACTTCGAAACTTCATTCCTTACCAAAGCATCCCACCTGGAAATGTGTTTTCCTTCCTCGGTGGACAGTACTTTTTCAGAACAGACGATCTGTCATTGCTCCGTTTGGCCTTCGCATCCGGCAATTGGATGAATTGGGTCTGTCCTTGGATAACATTGCAGATTCCACAGGTTGGCCCATCCCACCATGGCTTATTACAGCCCCCAAATGTGACCTTTCATTCAGTCACCTAAAAAGACAGATACTCCAGATTGGAAGTACCGTCTTTTATTCAATGAATATCTTTCAAACAATAATTCAGGTCCCATTTATACAGATGGTTCCAAATCAGGTAATCCAGTGGGCTCTGCTATGGTTTGCTATGGGTCAGTAGTTGCGTGCAGAATCCCTTCTACAGCTTTTGTGTTCACTGCTGAACTGTATGCCATATCTCTTGCCCTGGATCATATTGCAGCTTAGCAGTACTCCAACTGCACTATTTATACTGATTCGCTTAGTTCTATACTTGCCTTGGAATCGCTACACGTTAGCTCACATCCTATTCTCGCTGATATTCGAAACCGACTGGCCCATTTCTCATTAGCAGTTACTTCAATCCAGTTTTCTGGATACCAGGCCATGTTGGTATTCGCGGGAACGAGCTTGCAGACATGGCAGCTAAATATGTCTGCTTCAGCACCATCACTCCTATGCCTATTCCGTACACGGACTATGGTGTTGTCTTCAAGGCTCGGCTCCGTACCAGCCGGCAGTCCATTTGGAGTGAGCAATGTGACAACAAACTTTTTCAAATCAAACCCAAAATTGGACTTTGGCCATCTAGCTTCCGTAAAGTTCAGAAGGAGGAAGTTGTTCTCATTAGGCTACGCATTGGTCACAGTTTTTTAACTCATCATTTTCTTTTATCTGGAACTGATGCACCAATGTGTAGTTTGTGTAACACTCAAATCACTATCAGCCATGTTTTACTTTCTTGCCATCGTTACAATTCTCAACGACGGCAATACTTTAAACATATTTTTTCCCAGGGTCAGTCTGTAACATTGGACAGAGTTATTGGTGATGGTGACTCTGTCCACCTTGATAATGTTTTTAATGGCCATTAATCTTTTTAATCTCATTTAAGTGTTGCATATTTATTCATTACACCTTTTTAATTGTGGTTCCTTTTTTACAGTTTTAATCTCTCTCCTTCAATTTGACATTGGACAATGGCCAGAACATTAAATAACTTGACACCAGGACTGGAAAGGCCAACTTCAGGTGACTAACGCTACTGTTTGAACTACTCGTTAGTTGTTCTGGCAAGTTGTTATTATACTTTTGCTGCATATCATTTCACACTTTTATTACTTAACTTTTTAGTACTGGCCATATTGACTCATAACCCGAAACCAGGACTGGAAAGACCAACTTCAGGTGACTGACGGTGGTTTTTATACTTACCTGTTAGTCTTCCTGGCGGGTTATGATCATTACCATTCTGCTACAGGTAGTTCTTTACAACTTTGTTGACTGGATGTCAACATTGTTTTTTACGCCATTTTCTGTTTTAATTGCTGTTTTGCTTTTATCTTCAATTACTTTTACAAATTTTACTCCATTTACTTGACTTTTATCTTTTTACTGGACATTTGGCTACTCATTATTACGATTTTGCGGAGTGTCTTTTAAAACTTTTATTCTTTTACATTTTGATAATAGCTGCTATGACACATAACCCGGAACCAGGACTGGAAAGGCCAACTTCAGGTGATTGACGGTGGTTCTTGAACTTACCTGTTAGTCTTCCTGGCGGGTTATGATCATTACCCTTTTGCTAGAGTAAATATTTTACAACTTTGAAGACTGGATGTCACCATTGGTTTTTACACCATTTTCTGTTTTAATTGCTGTTTTGTTTTTACCTTCATTTACTTTTACAAATTTTACTCCATTTACTTGACTTTATCTTTTTACTGGACATTTGGCTACTCATTGTTACAATTTTGCTATGTATCTTTTAAAACTTCTATTCTTTTACATTTTGATACTGGTTGCTATGACTCATAACCCGGAACCAGGACTGGAAAGACCAACTTCAGGTAACTGACGGTGGTTCTTGAACTTACCTGTTAGTCTTCCTGGCGGGTTATGATCATTACCTTTTTGCTAGAGTAAATACCTTACAACTTCTTATACTCTGCCTTCTATCTTAACATTGTAGACTAGGTGTCAACATTGGTTTTATACTTTTTTGTTTTACCTTCATTTCCATTTATGTCTATTACTACATTTATTTATTTATTTATTTTTTTTTACATTTTTACCGAATGTCTGGCGCAGATAGTCTCGCTGCTTTGTGCCATAAAACACTAAATCAATCAATCAATGCTTTCTAATTATAAAACGTTTTTCTACCCACTCCTATCCAATTTGCTAACTCATCCTTCACACCTATAGAGACATTTTTTTACAAGCATTTTATGTGGCACCTTGTTAAATGCTTTCTGAAAATCCGTGTACTT